>NW_026267104.1:1044639-1374065 GCF_014633365.1 Diospyros lotus
TTTTATTAATTTTTAGTTTTTAAATAAGATACGTTAAGAATATTTTAAAAAATACTTTATCAACAAGAGTTAATAATTATATAGACATATAATTAATTAATTTGTTGTTTGTTACATATTTATCAAGCTACTTCAAATTATTCTTTGGTTTGACAATTTCGATTTGGGTGGAGAATTATTCTTCAAATAAGCGGGCAAATTAAAGTATATATGCTCATTAAAAAAAAAAAAAAAAATCCCTGTCACAGAGATGGATTGGATTCCAATGAGATCAACCTCATATATTATAAGTCATTTAAATTAGCCACTAATTAATTAAATTTTTGGATTATGATTTTGTCGCATATATATATATATATTATCAATAAAATGATATTTGTTAGGTTTCATTTGAAATACTTTTACACTTCGTGTTTTTGAATTATGCAACCAACCAATTTAAATGAAATTTTCATATTTTAAATTACAAATAATAAAGTCAAATGGACGCATCCAAACGCTGTCTAATCACATGTTTTCGTTTAATTAATTAGAATATTTTAATTAAAGCATATTGAATTAATGATAATTGGTCATTTGTGTGATTAGGTGAGCAGCCGCTTTCAAGGTGCGTGTGGATTATAAAAATATTATTTAAATATTTATTCACAATATTTTTATATTATTAATATAAATATATTTACTCATAAATATCATGAATAATAAATAACATAAAAGTGAACGAGTGCTGGTAATTCGTCGTAGACGTTTGGAAGATTAACATATCATAAGATCATGAGTTTAATTAGCTTAACATTTTATTCGAAAACCGAAGGAGACGAGGGATGGCCCCACCCAAGGCCGAAGCACCCCTTCCCATTGAATTGTTTTTCTTTCTTTCTGTTTTCATTACTTACTTGCAGCCGAAGCAAGCCCAGTCCAAAACTTTTTATTTTTTATAATTTTAATTGGATTAAATTAAATATTATTCTGTTTCTATTTCTATTTCTACTTCTATTTTATTTTTTAAAGCAAAAAACTTTTATTTATTTGATTCACACGCCAAACTTGTTTTCATGGACACGCTGTTCCATCTACCTAACAAAACAAAACGAAGGAGGAAATTAACGCGGTTCCCAAACAGGACGATTCATTCACAGTCGGTGGGCTACGCTATCTACCAAGCCAAACAACCCCCCTTCATCGGACCTAGTAATTTTTCTCAAAACCAAAGGGCACGAGCGTAAATTGAACCCCACAGAAAAAGATCTCTCTCTCGCGCAACCGTGAAGACCACGGCTTAGACGATGGGACGTGGGTACATTTTTAAACTGACAGGCAAGGGTGAGGGTGAGAGTGGGACCCAGTCAAAGATGACACCAACTGCACGTGACGAGGAGCGGCAGGCAGCAGCCGTACACGTGTCGGTTCCCTGATTTGGCCCTTTAATTGGTTTACCGGATTGCCCGGTCTCCAAGAAAAGGACGAGGGCAGTTCCTGATAAAACCAACGCACCCAGTACTGTACGAAAAAGTAGGACGGTTCGTATTGTGTTACGGATGCCGGAACTCTTCTCGAGGATTTTTTTTCTTACTTTATGAGGCACCTAAGAGATAGATAACGTCAATACTATTATTTTTTACAGTTAAAATGATATTTTCTGTATTAAATATAATTAATATATTATATTAATATAAATATATATATAATTAATACTATGAACCTCCCAAGATTAAATATATATATATATTTTTTTTTGTGTTATATATATATTATGTAGATTATTTTAAAATTTATGTTCAATCATATCAAAATCTATATTTTTATTTTTATAATTTTATATTTTTTTATACAATCAATAATTTTTTTTTGTTATTTCAACATCTTATATTTATTTTTGAGTAAATTTATATCTCTTAATTTAATTTTTTTATATTTTAAAATACAATAATTAAATTGATTCAAAAATATAAATATATAGATATAATTGAAATAATAAAAAATTTAGATTATCATATAAAAAATTAAAATATAAGAATTAATTTGATTTGAAAATACAAATATAAGGATGTATTTAAAATAATAAAAATTTTATATAATCATAAAAAAAAGAAGTAAAAATATACCAACAAAAAAATGAATTTGACAATGGTATATTTTTTAAATTTTATAAAATTATCTTAATCTTCTAATACACTTTTGACCAACAAGAGATAATATAATTCTAAAATATGAAGCACAAACTGCCACAATTTACTAAAATTTTAAATTAAACAGTCGTGTCTGTTTAGAAATCATGACTAATTAAGATAATTTAAAACGATAAACATGAAATTATGACTAAACCAAGTCATCTGAGAAATTCAATTCAAATATTTTGAATAAAATATCAAAAATAATGAATGTTGATATTATGTATAGAATTAAGATAATAGAATATTAAAATTTAAATAACATTTTTTTTTTTTTGTAAGAAGAATGGTGCAATTTTGTTAGGTGACGTGCGGTTATTTCTTCGAGAAAGTGCGGCTCCGAGGCGGCTAACAAGGTGGGCGCGCCACGTTGCGATAGGATTCGTGCATGCGCTACATATGGATACATTTCAGATTTTTTTTCTTTCTTTCCCTTCGATTTTCTTCTCCGCCTTCGCTTTCTGTTTCGGCGCCGCTTTAATGCCGCCGCCCGCCCCGCCGGGTTACCCCTTTTGCCTTTGGCCACCTTTTCCACATTCAAGTTCAACTCCTCGCCACAAAGACGAGGAATAGATGACTATATACCAGTTTCTAAATGCATGTATTTTACTATTTTATATCTTTCCTTGACCCACAAAAATATATAGACTAATCTGTTAGGATGATCGGATCATTATAACATTATTTACTCTTATTTGTGTCCAATTTGCATGGAGTGATTCTTCGACTCATGCCCCCACTCTCGCTATATTGTTCGATCTGAACAAGATAAGATTTTTAATATTATTCACTCCTATTTAAGAAGAATCAACTCATTTTTTAAATCACATTAATTAAAACTTAAATACAGTCTGAATTTTGTTAAAATTTCCTAAAAGTCAATTTATTTTGAAAAGATTATAATAGGCAGTAACTATCAAAATGCCCCATTTGAATTCGTGCCCAAATTGAATAAATTTTATTTAAATTAAATTAAAAAATGCCTAATAGGCTCTGATCGATGAATATATGTAAATAAAATGTTATTAGACCACATAATATGACGTGACATGTGATCGAACGTAATTGGAGCCCCCACTACTAATAATTTAAGAATGACACGTTACCGTTGGATCCCGCCCGGCCGACGTTCCAAAGTTAGGCGTACACGTACGGGCTGTCATCGGAAAAGTCCACGTCTACACAATCCACGAATTAGAAAACAAACGGACAGATATCATGTCACAGTTGTTAAGTGAATATAATTAAGAATAAATAAAAACAAGTAAACGATAAAGATAAACTATTTTAATTTAGAGTTTTGTCAGTGATAATCTCCAGATTTCTTTAGTTTCTAATAAATTATTATTATTTTTTTTAAAAAAAATAGTATAATGGGCTCAGATTTGGGAATTAGCTAAATAATAGTCGGTAACCTTTTACTTTTATTTATAGAGGGGCAGGTACGGAACATGTCAAGACAGCAGCGGACAGGGCGGCGGGGCAAAATGGGAAAATCGGCAGTACAAATTATTTCCAATCGAAGCAAAAGCCGAGAGAAGGGCCACGTGTTTGGCCCGGCAGGGTGGGGCCGGGCCCTGCGCCCGCGGATTCCAAGGCTGGATCTTAAATATAATTAAATCGAGAAGGTGAATTCCAAATATAAGAAAAATAAAAAAGGAAAAAGAAAAAGAAGGAATTGAATTGAAGAATCCCGCCCAACACGCGCCTGTCCACATCTCCCCGCCCGGTTTCCATCAATCAACCGTTCACTAAAAAAAGCGAAGAAAAATCTTATCTAATCTTTCTCTCCATTTCTTTCCTCTTTCCCACTATATAAATCCTTGCCCCCATCTCTCTTTCTCGCCCACCAAACAATCCGACTCTTTTCTCACACTCTCTCTCTCTCTCTGGAAAGTTTCTGTTCTCCACTATAAAGATCCGATCCTCTCCTCTCCTCCCCCATCTTTTCTTGTTTCTCACCCGGGCGCCTTTTTACTACTTTCCCTAATATTTTCCTTCTTTTTCACTCACCGTTCTACATTTTCTCTGCCGAGAAAATTTGTCATCTTGCTTTTCTGTCGTCTGCTAGTCCCCACTATATATATCGCCCCACCCCACGCACTCTTTTTCCCATCACCCAAACACCCTTCTGTTTGTTTTCGTTTTTTCACCCCTCTTGTTTTTACACCCTATAAGTTCTTCTTCAACTGATTTATTTTACCCAATTTCTCAACGGCCCAGGGGATACCTAATCATCTTTTCTTTACGGGTACTGCTTTTGGGAATGGAAGACGAAATGAACAGCGAGCGCAATGGGAAGAAGCGGGTCCGAGGTGACTCGGATCTGGACTCACCACAGCGGAAGCGAGTTGACTCGGATGTGAACTCGCCGGAAGCGAAGAGGCTCAAGGAGGAGCCGGATCTCCCGCCGGCCGACTTGCAAGCAGTTAACTGGGACGAGTCCGACTCGAGCGCCTCCGAAGTGAATCAGATCCGGGATGAGATCCTGGACATTTTCGACGAGACGGACATGGTGACGGACGGTGATCCGGCTATTAAGGATCTCGACTCGGTCATCAAGAGTTTCGAGGAGGAGATCATGCATCCTTCGCCGCAGCCTGCACGGATGCCGGAGGTCCTTCTCTCGTTGGAATACGGCGAGCCGCAGCCTGACCTTGGCTTCCTTCTCGAAGCCTCCGACGACGAGCTTGGCCTTCCTCCGACAACCTCTCCCGCCGGAGATGGTACGAGATCGCAAGTAGAACATGTCGAATCGGCGACGGTTGCTCCAGAAGTCGCCGTTCTGAACGAGATCTTGGGGCTGGAAGGCGACCTACCGACTTACGACTCGTTCGGCTTCGCAGTCGGTGAAGAACCTAAATCCTACAACAACGGCGAGTTCGTTACCGTCGGCGGACTGTTCGACAATGACTCCAGCGATTTTTCCGATTTCTTGTATCGGCCGGAGTCGTTGCCTGCTCTTTAGGCCCAACCAGAAATTCCCCTTCTCCGCTGTATAACCAGAAACTCTTCCGCTCCTAGCGTTTTTAGCGGCGGCCGGAACGTTTAATACAGTGAGTGATCTTTACGAGTAGGCTGTAAATTCCAGTAGAATCAAGGGAAAAAAAACTTGAATCAATCAAAGAAATTGTGATATCTTCCGTGCACAGGCAAGCTGCTTTGTTTTGCTTTTTTTTTTGTTTTCGCGTTTGGCAAGAGAGAAAAGAAAGGAAAATGGAAGGTACCCAAGCAAAGTTGAATTCATTTGATTTTGTACATGATTTTCTTTCACCAAGTTTCTTTTTAGTTTATTTTTATTTATTATTATATTTTCTTGTACCCAGCCGGATTGCTTTTTTCCAATGTTTTGAATTTTTAAAATAATTAGTACTATTTTGATGTACTAATAATTAATTAAAATATTATTTATTTAAATTGTTTAATAGTAGCATTATAAAATTAACACAAAACTTAAAAAGTTAAAATGTTGAAAATGGTAAAGGAAAACATGAGCCCAGGATATGGAGTTAAATTCCATTTCATTATTAGCTGTCTTCCAAACAGAGCCAACCGAACGGAGATGCCCATTTCGTTCTGTTGCGGATTGTCTGTGACTGAGAGCACTATCATCATCATGCGTCTGACGTTGAGATTTTGATTCCCTAGTTGCGAACAACGCAGCGCCAACCACTAAATAATTATTAAATCATCTTTATTTTTTGTAGTTAATTTTTTAAATTTTGACATGACTTGCAATTAAACTTAAAACTTAAATTTATTAATATTTTTAAAAAGTTAGTTTGTTTAATTTATTAATTTAAAAAGAGGCTAAATTTAGGATTAATGACTCAATTAATGATGAAAAAAATAAGATTATAATTAATTTATACACATCAGATTAATTTTTTATATATTATCATTTATAATAATTACACAAATAAAATAATTTTTTAAATTGTTGGTGATGCGGATGAGTGGTGGTGATTGCTTTGATTTTGGTGTCTCAAGTACGAGCGAGAGAGAGAGGGAGGGGGGGGGGGGGGGGAATGGGACTGTTGAAAGTGAAAGAAGATAGAGAATAATCACAAAAAAATAAAATAATTTCTCAAATTGTTGGTGATCGTGGTGATGGTTTCAATGGTCGACCAAGGATGAGTGGTGGTGATTGCTTTGATTTTGGTGTCTAAACACTGGGGGGGGGGACTCTAGAAAGCGAAAGAAGATATTGCGAATAAGTTGCAAACTCTTTTTTTTTTTTTTGGTAAGATTTAGAATTTTAATTTGAGAAATCTATCGACGGCCTGTTAAATTACTTTTTACAGTCTACTACATCATGTAAAATGTTACACTAATTTTAAAATTTTTATTTTAATCCCACAGCCCACTAACTTTTCCAACCACCTCGATCGTCGCCTCATCTCTTTTTTTTTTTTGTCTCCCGTACTATATACATATATACACACATAAACACATACATGTATACACACGGGTGACAGTCATGGTTGTCGACTCACCGCCATTAACTGTCTTCCCACCACACACATTCTCGCTCTCTTTCTCTATGTAATGGTCGCGAGCTATATTAGAGAGAGAAAATGTGGGTAAGCTATCATGGCCGACCCATACACGTACACCGTATACATATACCATATATATATATATATACACATACACATATATATACACACACATGATTTCATAGTTGTAGCCAAGGCAACCACGACTATAGAAGCTAACCCACTTGGCGGACAGAGAGAGAGAATGGGTTGGCCATGGCCGACCCATACACACATACATATAATATATATATACACGCATGGCTATGGCCATGGCAACCGTGACCATGAAAACCTTCGCACCATATATATATGTGTGTGAGTGTGTATATATATATATATATATGGTGTATGTGTATGTATGGGTCGGTCATGGCAGTCGACTCACTCTCTCTCTCTGATGCGGCTCACAGTTATTGCACAGAGAGAGCAAGAGTGTGTATGGTAGGGGTGGTTAATGGCGGTGGGTCGACAGTCATGACTGACGCCCATGTATATATATATATATGTATATATTTGTATTTATGTGTGCATATGATGTGAGAGAAAAAAAAAAAAATGAGATGCTCAGAGAGGAGTGGAGTGTGGGACTAAAATGAAAATTTTAAAATGAATGTAGAATTTTACATTGTATGTATGAGATGTGAAAAGTAATTTGAGTACCGTCGATAGAATTTTCCTTTTAAAAGTAATTTGACGTACTGTCGATAGAATTTGCCTTTTAATTTTGACAAGGACAATAATTAGGGATGGACGATGCAGAAGTAGAGTTTATGAAGGCAAACATAGCAGAATTCGATGATAGACTTGGAAGGGTAGTGATAATGAGTAGAGTCCTATGTTTAAGAGTTCTAATTTTTTTTTCTTAAATTTTTAATCCACAGCGCCTAAATTTTACTTGTCCATTTGTCTCCGTCCCCCTCGTATATATGCTTATAACACGTGTAATTTACGTTTTAACATAGATTAGCGTCAATGACTTGAGATGGCCCAAAAAAAAAAATTTGTAAGAAAGAATATGTTTAAATTTTAGTTGAGGATTAAAAATTACATTTTTAATAGTTTTATATATTAAGTCCTTATTAATTTGTATTATTATAGTATGTGTTAGTTCTACACATCAATCCAGGGACACGTGGAATTGACATTGGAATTTAGCAACGATTAGGGGAACTAGAATTAAGGACAATTTTGATTAACTACAAGTAGCTATAGACCATTCTCCACACAACCGATGTTACGGCCGCCGCCGACGCTGCGGTCTCCAGCTTCGCGCCACCACTGTGGCCAAGTCCAAATCCCACGACGGCCGGGCTCGGAGTCATGGTGACCGCCGGAGAACCTGAAGATGGATGCATGATTTGAGAAGCCCATTTTACATGGATCAAATGAACTGATTAAGTAGAAAGAATAAGAAATAAGAATTAATTGGATCGGATCGACCCAATTTGCATATACCTGGAGCAGCCGTGGAGTTGGGCTTCGTCCCAAACGAAACTTGATTAGAAGCAGCAGGTGGAGGTGGAGGCACCCCTTTGAGACCAAAATATAGCTACAAACTGGTTAGGACTTTGGTGCAATTTTTTATTTAGTAAAAATCAAATTTTAGAATGAATTGACAATTGTTTAGTCATATATATGCACGACAGTTATATATATATATATATATATGTGTGTGTGTGCCCAACATTCGCAAATGTCGTACGTTAACAGGGTGACCATATAAATTGTGATTTGGGGCTAAGTTTGTGAGTCCACCTAATTTCAAATAAGGGTAAAACATAACTTAATCGGTAAATTCAACCGATTAAAAGAGGATTTTTCTACACAAGTATATGGCTAAACTTATATTTTAACTTTTGTACTTTTATATTTTTTTAATGTAATCATATGAATTTTTTGTTATTTAAATTGAAACCCTACATTTGTATTTTTAAGTAAACTTAACTCTTAATACTTTGATTCTTTTTCGTGTGATAATTCTAATTTTTTATTGTTTTGACTATACTTATGAATTTATATTTTTAATTGATTTAATTTTTATACTTTGACATATTTTGTTATCTTATTATTTTTTTTTTACACACTAATATATAGAGATTAAATTGATTCGAGAATATAAATTTAGATGCATAGTTAAAATAAAAAAAAATAAATAAATGATTACAAAAAAATGACGAAAAAAATATAGATTTGGCCCAAATAAATAGCATGTGTGCACGAAAACTGGTTTGTTCAGCCTATAGAGCGATCTTGAATCTAAAAATCAGATTAAATATCATTATTCTTGAAGTAACCATGCATAATGAAGCACCTGAGCATGCAGAAAAGTCGGGTTGGAGGCCGCAAAGAGGAGGCAACTGGAAAGCAAGCGTGCTGTTAATGGGAAAGGGCCCAAAGACGGTGGCGTTAAGCAGCAGGAGGCAAAAGCAGCCGGGCTGTTGGTCGTAGAGCTGTTTCAGGCCTCCGCAGCACGGCTGCGACGGCAAGGGCACTGCTCCCTGCACGAACGGGATGCAAGAGGCCAGCTGCAGAAGGCTCGTCTCGCATTCGGCGAGGGTGGCGGCCGGCGGTGAACCGAGAGTAGTCCCGGCCGCCGCCGCCGCCGGGCTCTGTGGAACAATGGGATTCGGAAACCAAGCGAGCAAGATGGAGAAAACGAGAAGGGTGGAAGGGTATGGAAGAGAAGCCATTGATTAATTGATGGTAGGGTTAATTTGAAAGGTTGGTTTGATTGGGTTTTGCTTGGTTGAGAATGAGCATTAGGTTAAGGGTCCAGAATGGATGACACTGCAGTAGTGTGAGTGTCAACCCAACCGGTTCATGCTTCATGCATGCATGCATGCTGCTAATTCACACGGAAAATGTTTAGGCATACCGAGTGTATGGAATAGGGGTGAGCATTTCAACCGAAATGGTGAAACCAGAATATACCGATATTATATAAAAATTAAATTAAATTAAATTGATCAAACAAAATACGAAAACTAAATAAATATTAGCCAATTAATCTTCAAAACAGATAGCGAGCTAATTTTCAAATTATTATTACTCAAGTAACGAGCAATATTAGTTTATTAATTCATGAAACTATGTGAGTAATTACTATATCATACTCAATTAATATATAATATTAATCGAGTAATCAAAATTTTACTCAAACAAAATCGATCGATTTGATTATTTTAATTTTTTTAATAGAAAAATCGAACTGAACTAAACTGACCCTCCAGAATTGAACCCACAATTTTGGTCAATTCATTCAATTCTTTTAGTTAAATCAAAATTTTGCTCCCCTTACCCATGGATGAGTTTATATATTCAACAATCAATATTTGGTCACATCATTTATTTTATTTTTTTTTGTAAGTACACATCATTTAATATTACTCCTAGCACATTTAGAACTTGGAATTGGCATTATTATACCTTTTTAAACGACTATAACTTTCTTTTGAGATAATAGTTATTTGTTTTAAAATGAATACCCAAACTCGATACGAGGAAACTACACTCCATTTTGTATTGGGATGAAATAATGAAAGGAATAAGACATTCAGCCGAGTAAAATAAAATAAAAAAAAATAGCAAAGATGGCCCTAAAATTGGGCTAATCGGGTAGCTAAAAAGTAAAGTTTGACCCAAATGGAACGTAACTCAAAAAAGTGCGGATAAAGGGTGGTCCAATTAAGGGGTGAAGAGGCCCAAAATTGGAAGAAAATAATTAGGCTTCCTTGAGCCCAGTTAGAAATTTTAACGAATGAACCAGACCCACTAAATAAAGAAAAAGCCCAGAAGGAGGTAATGTGAGTTTGGTTGTTAACGGCCCAAAAATGGCTGTGAGGCCCAACAATGTGTAGTCAGATACTAAATTTGTTTTGTAAATTCGTACCAAATCCCTCCTATATATATATATATATATATATAGTCCACTCTGACTAAAATCTCGTATTAAAAAAAGATTCACATCGTTACGAGTTTAATTAAAAATCGTAACTTTACTTTATTTGCTTATTGAAAAAAACAAAACCCATTATAATTTCTCATTGTTTATGAAAATATCGACATCGTAACAACTTATTTCTAAACTTATAATAAAACTATATAATTTTTCTTCTCTTAATTAAATATTTCGTTATAAATATCGAGCAACTGTATAATTTTGCTCTAAAATTTGTGGTGTAGGTTCCACATTTTGTTTATCTTTTTTCTTGTAATTGGTTTCTTGAGCTATAATTGATATATTCCAAGCGATTGCCTATTATTTTCAAAATGAAATTTTTTGATTTTAGGGTTTATGTAGATAGTAAAATATTTACTATATTAAGACAATTTAAAATTTTTTCTTAATCATAAATTTGTTCTGAGTCTTAGAACCCATTTAGTAGAGTTTCAATTTTAGATTCTTGCATTCACTTTCGATATTTTGAAAACAGAAATCCGAACATTTGATTACTTGTGTTTGTATGTATAAATTTTATTTTGACGAATATTTTTTAAAATTATAAAACTATTTAAAAATGCAAAAAATGTTAAATATAAAAGCTAAAACCAACAAACAAAAACTTTCGAATTCTAATTTAAAAGCTCTTTTTTGTGATTATCTATTAACCAAAAATATATGATTTATAAAAAACCCTAATTGTTGTCACCTTTAATAGTTGAATTAGGAATTTTTATATTAAATTGAACTATCTATCAAGAGTGATATCATCCATAAAACATGTTGTCACGCATACAAATAGTAAATAAATGATAATAGATAAAATAAATTTTATTTTTATTTTAAATTTATGAATCCAAAATGTTATTTGAACATTCAATAATGATATTTAGTGTGACACTCTTGAATTTATGTATTATATAAATACACTAATTAGACAAACTATATAGTACATTAATACAAAAATGTCACTCTTAAATTTTATTTCTTGTCAACCCTTTTGGGCAGCGTAAATTGTCCCGTGCATTTAGAATATTGGAATTATGCAAGATTTTTGGTTCAATTATACTTTTGCGTAAAAATGCACAATTAACTATATTTATCTAAGGGATCAAATTCTCTGAGTTTAAATCGCATCAAGCTTATCTGCTCATCTAGGGTCGTGGGTTATGGAAATTATAAATTTTAGAAAAAGTAAAATATATCTGAGTTGAAAACTAGTTATAATAGATGGATCCATTAAATTTTCAAAGTTATTAACAAAAATTGTATCATATCCGTAATATATTTATAAAACACAACTCCAACATAAAAACTAAAATAATTTAGGGAAAATACTTCATTGGATGACTGTCCTTGTGTAGCTCCCGCTATTCATGCCCTCAATTTCGACATAAGAGACAAATCTCACGTTTAAGATTTTGTCTTACTGCACAGGGCGATTATCGATTTCACGATTCACTGATGCAAATTTAGTATATTGTTTGCTCAACCGTTCAACCTATGTTTTAAGGGCAGAGCAAATACTTCTTGTACTATGGGAGTCAGGGGCGATTTAGGGGGGGGCAGGCACTGGCTGCAGCCCCCCCCAAGATTCAGCCCTCCCCCAGATTTGCAAGGGAGGAGGGCTGAAATGGGTTATGGATCTGGGGGCCAGCCCTCCCCCAGATCTACTCCTAGATCCGCCCCTGATGGGAGTCACACCTTGAGTTACACTCAAATGCATAAATGATTAAAATATCCTCACAAAAATTATAAATTTATTTCTTTTTGTTCTTGATTGTTTATTCTCTCCCCTTTTCTTTTCACGGTTGCCATTGCAGTCACTAGTTGGTGCCTTTCTCTAGCCACCTCGCCTCGTGTTGATTGTTGCGAATCTTTCCTCTTTGCGATGGTTGACACGAGGCAAAGCGAAGGAAACAATTGGCGATTGCATATTGCAGCGGATGACTATAAGAAAAAAAAGGCAGTGGATGACTATAAGAAAAAAAGGGTGAGGGAGAAGGGGGGAGACAGCAAAGACAAAAAAAATATATATATATATATATAATTTTTGTAAAAATATTTTAATTATATTATGTGACTGAATATAACGAAAGCGTAAGTCTGGGATTACAAGTAAGATATGGTCCATAATTTAGTGTGATAATTCCCTAAAAATATGCCGTGCAGATTACGTATGCTTTATAAAGTTTTCTTCCTTTAAACGCAGAAAAATCTAGAATTATGTACCATCATCTTTGTCCCGTCGCCATCGCCTCGGAGGTCGATCCGCTGGGCCCCCAATCCATCCTCGCCGTCGTTGTAGTTGAGAACCCAATCGTCTCTCCTATCTGCATCGTCATCTTCTCCCTTTCCTGGGGTTTCTTTTCTTCTCAGCAATCACCACTCACTTTCTCCTTCCATGGCGGCAAAGCTGGGCTCGTTCAGGTACAGTTTCTTGGAGAAAAGGGAGAGAGAACGGCTGTTGCCGCTCTCCAAGGAAGGCTCGGAACGCGCCGAACCGGGCGGCAGCTTTGCGTGGAATGAAGAGGATGGGGACTCAGCAGGATTGGTTCGGAGGGTTCGGATCAGGGTTGCGGAGGCATGGAGGAAGGTGCGGGAGGTTGGGGGCAAGGCTTGGGAGATGGGTCGGTCCGACCCGAGGAAGTTCATCTTCTCCGCCAAGATGGGTCTGGCTTTGATGCTTATTGCTCTGTTGATTTTCTACAAGGAGCCGACGAAAGATGTCGGCCGGTACTCTGTTTGGGCGCTTCTTACCGTCGTCGTGGTCTTCGAATTCAGCATAGGTATGGTATTCCTAGTACCAGTTTAATGGTTCGGTCTATGGAATCAAAGGCTCGTGCTATCAATGAACAGAGAAAGTGAGAACTATATTTCTTTGTTTTTGATTGTAAATTTCACAGTGGGAGACGCTTACTAGGTCTAAGATAGGACCCACGTAGTCGGTTAAAACTCTTGATGTTATTGTTGCTTCCTTTTTATCAATGAACAGATAGTTAGGCTGCATGCGTTAAAAATTGGTCCCCTAGGTGCCCTTTCGTCTCTATCAACAAGTCCAGGGCGTGAATATACTAAACACAGCTTTTGTGCACTTTGTTCAGTGATATATTTTATTAGATTCAATAATGTGTCTCCTTAATTAACTATGTCCATTTTGGTGATGCATATTGAACAGAAAACACTGTTCTTAAAAGCAAGGGTTGATGATAGAACAAGAAAATCTAGTAATAGAACCTTAAAAGGCACTGAAATACACTCTATGCAAAAGATATTCAACAGAAGTAATCAATAAAATATTTAATGTTTGGTGGACCATTTATGTATTATTTCATCCTTAAGTGTGAATTGGTGATTACTAGTTGTGCAACTGCACCATATACTCCGATAGCAAACAGATGTTTTGGTTCAACTATCATCCTTTCATTGAAAACATATGGTAGCGGATTCAACATATATGGCGCAGTATGTATCGGGTTTTTGGTCAGCGGGCATCCTTCTATTTTTCGATTCTCATTTCTGACCAAAAAAAAAAAAACAAAAATGATAGATCGAAGTTATGTACACATCACCTGTTGGGAAAAAAAGGCACAATTCAAAAGCTAGAGCTTGAGATGCGATTGTGAAAAAGAGAGTTACTGAAGGTTATCAGTTCTGGTGAAAGGGTTGATTTGTTTCTTGATAAATCAATGCATTTTCATGGTGGTTGTATAACAAAAGGGTAAATATTGGAGATCCTTCTTGTGTAACAAGAAGTTGTCAAAAGAAAGTGAACATCTTTTATCTTTGTGGGTCAGTTATTAGAACCAGGTCATGCAGATGGGTGTTTATAAAATTCATAATACTTCTTCGGGTCTGGACCAACTGTTTTTATTAATAAATATCTCTTTCCTATTTTCTCTAACATGCTTGTGTACCTAGTTTGGCTTCATTACACAACATTCATATAGATTAGCTAAAGCTTTAAATCTATGCAAGTTTATATCCCTAGCAATAGCATCCTTGAGCTTGATGGATGACGACGCTGCGTGATGTTTTTACTGTTTATAGAGATAATTCTCTTGTTATCTAGTCCTCATTCTTTATTCCTCAATGCTTTTATCCTGCATTTTTCTTTTTGCTAAGTCCTATAAATGTTGTTTTAGTGCCTAACAAATCTATGCATCATTTTTTGTTTAATTATTTATATGGTTTAAGTCCTTTTGCAGGTGCAACGCTTAGCAAAGGATTTAACCGTGGGTTGGGAACATTTTCGGCCGGAGGGCTTGCTCTTAGCATGGCTGAGTTGTCTCAGTTGGCTGGAGATCAGGAAGAAGTTGTTATTGTTATCAGCATATTCATAACTGGTCTGGCATTGCAGTTGGTGTTTCTTTTTAAATTTTGTTGGAAATGAAATAGTACCTTGCCAGTGTTTTTATTCCATCTGAAGTTTTTTCTCTTTGTGCCATTCTGTGTGGTTTCTAGGGTTCTTTATCACTTATGCAAAACTATACCCCACAATGAAGCCTTATGAATATGGATTCCGAGTATTTTTGCTGACATATTGCTTCATAATGGTATCTGGGTATCGAACGGGAGAGTTTATACATACAGCTGTGACTCGATTTTTGCTTATTGCACTGGGTGCTGCGGTGTGTTTGGTGGTGAATATGTTTATCTACCCCATTTGGGCTGGTGAGGATCTTCACAATTTGGTGGCGAAGAACTTTGTGGGTGTTGCAACTTCTTTGGAAGGTTATTAGCATTTCTTGCTGACTAATATCTGCACAAGTTAATCTCCCTTTTCCCTGCTGACTAATATGTCTGAGCTTCTCTCCAGGTTGTGTTGAGGGATACTTGAAATGTGTTAAATACAAGAAGGTTCCCTCTAAAATTCTTACTTACCAAGCTTCTGATGACCTACTCTATACTGGCTATAGAGCAGCCGTTGAATCTACAAGCCAAGAGGAGGCTCTGGTATACTTTTTAAAATGATTTTTCTGCATTTGTAGGGTGATTTCATAATACAATCTTCTTCTTGTTTGTTGTTTTAACTTAATTAAGCTTTGCAGGTAGGATTTGCTGAATGGGAGCCACCTCATGGCCCTTACAAAATGCTGAAATATCCGTGGAGAAACTACATAAAAGTGAGTGGCGCACTAAGGTATTGTGCCTTCACGGTCATGGCATTGCATGGTTGCGTACTCTCAGAAATACAGGTGATTATTCTTTTCCCATGTCTGGCTTCATTTCACACTGTTTACTGTTGAATTGATAAATGAATACTTGCTTGTGCCTTAAGGATGCCTTGCATTGTTGGATAGCATTGTTACACTATGAAAAATTGTTCTATGCACATTGCCTAGGAGGTCTCTAAAGTCCCCCCTCGTTATTTGTTTTGGTGTCTTTGTTGTTTGAGAACATGAGATCAAGTTGCTACTGCTTCAGTAGAGCTTTGTTTATTTTGAAATCTGAAAGATCCTGACCTATAAGTTAACATAATTCCAGAGTAAATGCTTTGAGCGCTCAATTTTGTTCTGCTTCAGGAAACGACAAATCAGAAATAATCTCTGTGATAGTGCACTATCTGTATCTTCTCAAATCCCTGGCCTTAATTCTCCTAATATGTTTCCCGTCTTATGCAATTTGTCTCATGTTGTTGGTATTTTGCTAACAGGAGTTTTTTATATCATGAACTGTATAAAACTGATGCACTTTCACGCATCAGTGTGTGCCATGCTCCGCTCTAAGACGTTGGAGTCACATAATAAATATTTGATCTGAACCCTGTTTGTTGAATTCCCACTACCAGTCCCAGATACTATATTTTGCATACATTACGAGTTAAAATGCCTCCGTTATTGAATCAGCTTCCTAGTAACAGGGACCAGAAGCCTTTTGGTGTAAATTTATCTGTGGTCTTATAGGGTCTTGTTGATTCTAAAAAAATTGGGACTAGGTAGCATTTCCACCAGTTGGCTAAGGTGTGTCCCCTGTCCACAAGGTTTCCCTACTTTGTGAGGTAAAGGAAGTGGCATTTTTGTATGCAGTCTTACCCTTGCTTTCTTGCAAGGAGGTAGTTTCTACAATTCGAACCCATGACCTCTCAATTAGGAACAACCTTACCATTGCTGCAGTTGGCCAAGGTAATGAGGCAGATAAAACTAAGTCATCCAACATGTGCTCAAGACACCCGTGCAAAGAATTAACAGTCACATGCAGTCTCAGTGATTGTTTTCTGCCAATCCTTCTTGGTTGGTTTGTGCGTTTGGTACTTTCCCAATTTGTGATGACAAATATTCTGGTAAACATAATAAAAATTATACGTGCTCATAGTTTGTCAATTCCTCTATGCCATGACTGGATTTGATGTCATGTTAATGTGGTACTAGAAAAGATGGCATGTGTCTTCTCTTTCTCGTGATTTCAATACTAAAACCATGATAAAGGTATACAATGGTTTCAGTGCTTGTATATGTAGGCCCCAGCTGACAAAAGACTGGTCTTTAGTAGTGAACTTCGAAGAGTTGGCAATGCTGGTGCTAAAGTGTTACGTGAGCTCGGGAACAAAGTTAAAGGGATGGAGAAATTGGGTTCAATAGACATACTGTGTGAAGTGCATGAGGCAGCAGAAAAATTGCAAAACAAGGTAGATAAAAAGTCGTACCTTCTTGTTCATGCAGAGAGCTGGGAGATCGGAAGCAGGCAAAAGGTGCTGGAGGATCCCCAGGAATTTTTAAGCTTGGATGATGCCAGAGTTGAATTTAACCAATCCAAGTCTTGTAGTGAAGCCAGACATGATCTTGTATCACTTACCTTGTCAAGGAGTTGGGATCTTGGGAACCTGGGTGCTGACTATATCACACGGGAATCAGGGGCAGCAGATCTCTTGATGAAACCCAATGCAGTCCCTGAAGGAGGAGAATCAAAGACGTATGAAAATGCCAGTTCATTGTCTTTGGCAACATTTACGTCACTTTTGATTGAATTTGTCGCGAGGCTTCAAAATCTTGTTGATGCATTCGAAGAACTAAGCGAGAAAGCAAATTTTAAAGAATCTGTAGAGCACTCACAGCCAGCAGAGGAGGGCAGGGTCTGGACCAGGCTGATTGGATACATGAGGTTTAAGAAGAAAGACAAGCCCTTACTGGGATAGACATAAAAACCTTCAATAGGTGAAGTCATGAAACCTTGAAAAAGTTAACATCGACCCCAAGAACCGCACAAGCCAATGTTGATCCCAAGATGAAGCAAGTCTACTTTTGACTCGGATGACTGATCTTTTGCTGACAATTAGAGTAGTTTTGGTGGAATAGCCTGTAAAAGTTTGCATTTTGATGGCTGTCTTGTGCAAATGTCAAGCTCGCCTGGAATGGTTTATGTGGAGGCAGTAGCTCCGAAGATGGAGACCTGCCCATATTTTGTGACATGACATTCTCATTGATTGAAAAGGTGATTTAGGGGAGCAAAAGTTACTGATGAATCTACTCGATGCTAGAAATGGATGCTGAAATACTAAACTCAAACGTACATTTTCTATCATTCTGGTTGCTCACCACCTGTTTGATTAATTGAGGAACTGGGAGGACAGTAATCTTTGATCCTGCTGTTCACCTCAAGGCTTGATGCAACAGAACAGAATGGGAACAGCCCAAAGCACTGGAAAGGCGTGCTGATCATCTGTCCATTTCAAATATATGCTGTGCTTCTGTGCCAATCTTTCTTTGGCTGACATTGAAATTGGTCAAGGAGATGGTTTTGTCCATCAAATTGCACTGTTGAATCCTTTGGAGTTTGATCCAAACTCAACCATTTATGCCCATCATTTTGCAAGAAAGAGCCTTTTAGTGGTTAACACTTGCTTGGTTGTGTGCCTCCTCATTTGTACACATTTCAAGCCTCCACTTGAAAAAAAAAAAAGGTTACTTTTACAAACACGACCCAAATAAGCATATAAAAATTGTAACTTATAAAGTTACTCTATGAAGGTTCGATTTTGTTATCCAATTGAAGGAAATTTATTTTTTTTAAAAATATAGTTAATGCATTTTGTTAGAGCTAATATCGGGCAAAAAGCATTTTTTTATGATGATAAACATATTATTTTTTTTATTTTGGTTTCTCATTAATTTGTTTGAAAAAATTAAAAGTTATCCCAAAATACATAAAAATTTTACTTTTGAATCTATATATTGAGGATAAAGCTATTTTGTACAGAAGAGTGTGTATAGAAAGTTGTACAGAAAACTTTACAGAAAAATAAAATGATCAAATTATCCTTTATTTGTTTAACTCAAAATACTCTCACTCTCGCCTCTTCTCTGTCTTTCTCTCTCTCGCCCTCGTCGTTTGTCGACTGTCACAGCTTGTTGCACCTTGGTTGGGTTGGGTGGTCGCTGGTTGCTGGAGGTTATAGCAGTGAGGAGGCGAGGTGGCAAGGTGCAAAGACGAGGCGAGGTGCAGAGGTGAGGCGGCGAGAGGAGACGAGACGGTGAGGTTGTAGCTGCGATAAGAGGTGAGGCGGCGACAAGATTACAGGCAAAGGTGAGGCAGGGTAGGGAGAGAGGGGAGAGAGAGAAAATAGGGTGAACAAATAGCGATATATCGTGCTATTTTGATGTCAAAATATCGCAAAATATCGTGCATGTAAAAGGGTTATGTACGAATAGTGTGGTCCATATATCAAATATATACATAAAAACAAATATATTTTACATATTATTTGGGAAACATTTTACTTATAAAATATTTCATCTAAAAGCTATTTTATATACGAAGGAAAAATATTTTTTATTTTTATATAAAATAATTTATGAAATAGAGACCAATATGTGGAGACCAGATGATATTTTTTTTAAATTACTTAAGAAAAATATTTTTAGGGTAAATTATTTTTCACAATTCGATGTAAAAATTGTAATTTAAAAATATGTTATTCACTTTTTAGTTATTTGTATTCAAACTTTAAAAATAAATAGAATATTTGACTCAAACGTATTTTTTTTAATAAAAGAATAATTTTCAGCAACACGGCCAGACCACACAATAGATCTATTTAGCGAAATTCTATTTACAACCATCAATTTTGCTCTCCGCAACCTATTTTTAATATTCCTAAAAAATTCTCAGATAAAATCTCATATTTACCCTTAATAAATGCTATATGCTCAACCACTCAGCATTTACTCTTTCAAGCGCGCGTGTACGCAATTTCTCACCCACCATCGGTACAGCCACTTTATTCACTATATTTGAACACTTTTACTCACTCACGCTGCGCAGCCATTGTTATTCAACATACAACCAGCATTACAGAACAACTATTACTCACTCAACACGAAAGATTGCTAAGCATAGTTCTCTCGTGATAGGCAAGTTAAGCATGGAAGATTATCATAAACAAATGTTTACGAAGTTTTACAAAGAAGATGATAACTATTCATGTTCTGGCGAGAAAGAAGATGATGAAATACATGAGGTATTTGAAAATTTGTTGTATTTCTAAATTTATTTATAAGTAAGAGTTGAGAAACTCTGAAGGATATCCCAAATCCTCGAATTCGAGGGAATCAGTGTGCCCGAATCCTTCGATTCGGGGACTCCTTGAGTATCCGAACCGAAGGATTCAGGAACTCGAGGATGCCCCGAATCCTTCGGTTCGGGGGAGTCAAGTAACACGAATCTAATGATTCGGGATATTTCATTACTTTAAATTATTTATGTTTTTTATTTACATAATTTTTATTTTTTGTTCATTTCATCAGTCAACTATTGAACCGTTTACTAACAATCAGGTATCATACATTATTAATCTTTCATTTAGTTATTATGTGAACAATGTTTTTAAATTATTTATGTTTTCTATTTTACTTAATTTTTTTTTATTTGAACAGTCATTTGATGCTATTGAACCATTTACTACCAATGAGGTATCATACATTTTTATTAAACTTTTATTTCATTATTATTTGAATAATATTTGAATTCTATTTTTTTATCAGTTGTTTAGCAGTAAAGAAGAACCTATTGGATGGGTTAGACAAGTTGGAAAAGAAAATGAAATTGTTATCGTCATAAAGGGTTCTGAATGTGGAGGTCCCGGAAGGCCATTTAGAGTTCGTTTTGCTTGCGAAAGAAATGGAAAATATAGATCATCAAAAAAGATAGAAGAATCAGGGGAAGAATTAAAACATAAGTGTACGGGTTCAAAGAAATATGATTGTCCATTTCAATTAGTTGGCTTCAAAGTTTTAGACAAAAAATGGAAGTTGAAGATTACATGTGGATTTCACAATCATGCACCATCAACTCAACTTGAGGGTCATTCATATGTAGGGCGGCTTACAGAAGAAGAGAAAAAAATATTGAATACAATGTCTAATAATCTTGTGAAGCCTAGAAATATTTTGATGGCTATAAAGGCACAAGACGATAGAAACGTAACTACTATCAAAACTATATATAATGCACGTCAAAGATATAGACTTATGGAGAAATGTGATCGATCACAAATGCAACACTTGATGAAGAAATTAGGATAATGTAATTATGTGGAGTGGCATAGATGTGAAAGATCAACAGATTGTATTACAGATTTATCTTGGGCTCATCCAATGGCTATAGAGATATTAAAGGTATTCCCCCATGTTTTAATAATGGATTGTACATACAAAACTAATAGGTACTGATATCCACTGCTTCAAATTGTTGGTGTAACATCTACTGAATTGACTTTTCCTGTTGCATTTGCATTCATGGATCATGAATACGAGGATAACTACACATAGGCAATGGAAAGATTACAAAGTTTGATGGGATCTAATATATTTTCGAGAGTAGTTGTTACGGATAGAGAATTAGCATTGATAAATGCAATACATAAAGTGTTTCCAAATGCCACCACCTTATTGTGCAGGTAGCATATATCAAAAAATGTACTCGCTAATTGTAAAAAGTTCTTCGATAAAAAAGAGACATGGGAGAAGTTTATATTAGGTTAGCAGCTTGTTATGTTTGCCTCAACTGATAATGAATATGAACGTCGGCTTCATGACTTAACAGTTGAGTATCATGTATATGACAATGCCCTTGATTATGTGAGAAATGCATGGTTGAATAATTATAAGGAAAAAATTGTTGCAGCGTGGACAAATAAGATAATGCATTTTGGGAATGTTACTACTAACAGGTACTATTTATAAAACTCAAATCTTATATATATTTACTTATTATTTATATTATAATATACTCAAAAATTACGATATCTAATATATCAATATGATTTTGTTCAAGGGCTGAGAATGCGCATG
Organism: Diospyros lotus; assembly: GCF_014633365.1. Lineage (NCBI taxonomy): Eukaryota > Viridiplantae > Streptophyta > Magnoliopsida > Ericales > Ebenaceae > Diospyros > Diospyros lotus. The sequence continues at coordinate 1,066,580 of NW_026267104.1, forward strand.
CGAAGTTGAAAAGACATCTTGGATCATCTCAAGGTGATTTTGAGTCATCATGGACAATCATCAACTCTCTTATTGAGTTACAACATACTAAGATCAAAGGATCGTTTGAGAAAAGCTTAACACTGGTGCAACATAATTTCAAACCATAAATTTTCAGAGAATTACGAGGTATTATCTCTAGAAATGCAATGAATATAGTGTTAAAGGAAACACAGATAGCTCAGAAAATTGGGGTGGATAAGATTTCGTGTGGATGTGTGATAAGAAGTACACATGGTTTGCCTTGTGCACATGAAATTGCAGAGTTCATCATTCAATGACGACCAATTCCCTTATCAGTTGTGCATTCTCATTGGAGAAAGTTACATTTGATGCAGACTACTTGTGATGAAGATATCTCATATCTACTGATGATTGAGCTAGAGATAAAGACCATATATAAGAAGTTTCAGTTAGAATCAGAGGTAGGTAAATTGGTATTGAAACAAAAGTTGAGAGAATTAGTTGATCCTGCTACAACTTCATTGATGGCGGCAAGTGTTAAAGTTAAAACAAAAGGTAAGCCATCCTCAAAGAAAAAATATCATTTTGATAGTTCTACCAGGCGTGATCCATCTTATTTTGAAATAGTACAGTCTTCTCATAATAATACAACCCCAGTAATACAGAGTTCAAGTAAGATAGGGAAGGAATGTAAACTTTCAAAATCTCATGTGAATGTGAAATATAGATTGCAAGGTTATGATGATTCTTTCCCACCAAACGTACAATATTTCATACACAATATTGTGAATGTAGATTCTGATGGATATTGTGGGTTTCGTGCCATTGCGGCATTACTTGGCATGAGTGAACAAAATTGGGGAGATATCCGTCTTAACCTGATTGAAGAGTTACATGTTTTTCGTGTTGAGTATTCACAATTATATGGATCTACTGCGTGTAGATGAGTTAATGCATGCACTATCTTGCTTTGAGTCTGTTGCACCTCCCCAACACTGGATGACATTACCTGACATGAGACATTTGATCGCTTCAAAGTATAATGTGGTCTTGATCCATTTGTCTAGACTTCAATGTCTTACCTATCTTTCCGCTGAGATCAGTACCTCATCCATCACTACAACACAGAATTATTAGTATTGGTTTTGTGAATGATTGTCATTTTGTTCAGGTATTCTTATTTGTTATTATGTTGTGTATTTGGATTATTATATAGTTATTAGATTGTTATTAATAATACATGTTATTATTATTTTTCAGGTGTTTCTTAAACCAAACTCGTCAATACCTCTAGTTGCACTCAAGTGGCATACATATCGAGCTGATAGTGCATGAGAATGAGAAACACCATATATAGCTAGAATTGAAGCATTTTTGTCTATGATTGACAAAAATGTGGCAACTAAAGATATTATTGATTTAAGTGATGGATGAAAAAAATATGAATGTAATGTTATTGATTTAAGTGATGGATAAGAAAATTGTGTAGTAATTTTTTTATCAAGTTTTATTTTTATAAAATTATAATTGTATTAGTTATAGTTGTTATTGTATATTAAATATATGATGTTTTTATAAAATGTGATTTGTATGCAAGCACCATTGATATGTTTTCAGTTGCTTTAATTTAGTTTATTTAATTTTTTTGAAATTACATCGAAATTTATATTCATTTTGTTTTAATTTCTTTTCAATTGCTTTAATTTCAATATAAAATTAAATTAAAACTCTCCTGAACCTCAATATTCGGGGAGTCGATATATCCGAATCCTGTGATTCGGGAACCCCTAGCATTCCCGAACTTAAAGGTTCGGGGTCATCCTCAATCACCGAATCTAGAGATTCGGGAGTATTTGTAAATTCCGAACTCGAGGGTTCGGGAAAATTCTCAATCACTGAATTCATAAATTCGAAAATACTTGAAAATCTTGAAGTTAAGGATTCGGGGCCATCCCCAATCACCGAAGCCAGAGATTCTGGAATTTGAGTGATTCTCGAACTCTGCGCTTCGGTAACTCTCTGCCAGCATTTTTAAGTATATTAAATTTATATTTTTAAAGTTACATTATATTAAATTTATATTTTTTTACTTTTAATTTGTTTAGTTGCTTTAATTTTAGTAATTTTAAAAGTTAAATCAACATTTATATTTATAATTTTTTTGAGTTGTTTTAATTTTAGTTTTCTTAAATTTTTTTAAAAGTTACATCAAAATTCATATTTTCTTTTGTTTTTTGCCTTCAATTGCTTAAAATTTAATTTTTTTTAGTTAAATATAAAAGAGAAAGAAAAATTAAATAAAATTACATTAAATTAAAACTAACAATAAAATATTATTACAAATCACTTAAATAACTTGATCTATTTTAGAAATACAGCCAATAAAAGTACTAATAAAAATAATTAATTGATTCAATGTTCCATTCTGTTCGTGCTTGAATTAGACTTGCTCATCGTGCTTGAATTAGTCTTGCTCATCTTGATTGGGGGGTTGAGAAGTATGAGATGTGGAGGGTCCGGTAGCATCACACGGGGGCGATGGATTGAAGATTGTAGAAGATGATAGAATACGATTTACGTGGATACACGTCTCTCTCCATGCATCTGAGGATACGGGTTCTACACTTGACATGGTAAGATTGAGAGCACGTAATGCAACACAATTACACTGAAAAAAAAATATATCAATTTTTTTGATTTAAATAAACTATATTCAATAATAACTTAAACATAAACTTAAAATCTTACTGCTTCAGCAAGACTGAGTAGATCTTCGCCACCTCTATCGAACCCTGATCTACGTTTAGGATTTTGTATCAATGCATGAGTAATAGATCCATACCACGGTAAGTATTCATATGTAAAGTGCCATGGAAATTCACAAGGTCTACCGCGTCGATGTGGTGGTAATAAATGAATATCCTACCGATTTCAACTATCGTCAATAAATGCATAAATTACTCGATATGATGTCGTACCTGCACCCCGCTTAGCTTCAATAGGTGATAATGGAGGTGGATGAATAGTTTGTACATACCCAAACTGTCGTAATACCCTCTCAGGATGATATGGTTCGATAATACTTCCACATTTCAAACAACCCGAGAAAAATGTAATCTCTGGTAATGGGTGATGTGCACGAGCCCTCCAATACGGCATCCAAATTACCTACAAGTGTTTTTTTAATGTAAACATTAATTTTAGAATATATTAATTAATTTATAAGATCATAACACAAAAATAAAATACATCGTCTGGTGATAAATCATCAATCTGCTCCCTCACAGATTGTAAAGTATCATTATCACGAACAGGTAACCAACGAAGAGCCCGTGGTTGTTCCTCACTATATAACAAATTGTATTTATTTCTATTAAATTGAAAATGTTCATATACCCATGCCTGTAAATTTCATATAAATAATTATTAATATATGTTAAATATATGTATATACATAACAATAGAGTTATGAAATTAAAATAATTACCTCAAGTAACGTAAGATATCCACTGATGCTCTTCACCTCTCATCTACTCGCAATGCCAAGCTGTCTATATAAATATGTTAGGCATGCAACTCCCCATGCATAACTACCAATCATACTCAAATCATCCAACAATGTCAAATAGGCCACTGGAATTAATGTACCGCTCTTATCTACAAATAAGCTACAACCTAATAAAAATAACATATATGCTTTACTGACATATTGGATTTTTTCGTTGGAAACTGAATCTGGTACATGCATTAATGTTTTTCTCAACCAATCTAACTTTACAAATGGTTTTCTATTTTCTGCTATCTGTTGGGCTGCTATATCTATTGAAATCCCAAGTAAACTAGATAATAAATCACGAGTTTTATTACCATTCAAATGATAAGTGATAGATACAGGCCTTCCAGTGACTGGAATCTTCAAAATAGACGACACATCATATAATGTTATACTCAGCTCTCCAAATGGTAAATGAAATGTATTCGTCTCTGGCTGGCATCTTTCTGTAAATGCTGACACAACCGTAGGATTTATAAAACGATACGTGCAATCTATCAAATGTGATAAACTAGAGGCCATAACGATATCACGAACACGTTGATTATTTAATGGCCATTCGAGAATTTTTAATCCATGACTTCTACATTTTAATACACCTCTTTCCTGTTAAAATAATAAAATACTTAATTATTTCAATTATAATAATAACATTGGTGTAACAAAAAAATAAATATAACTTACCTCTCTTGACCATATTGCAAACACAACGTGATTTTTAAAGCTTTTCAGAATGGATGGATCCTTAGAGCCTCCAGGTAATGGTCCAACAGAAATATCATCGTGATCGGATGGTTACTCTTGCTGACTAGCCTCAGTAGCATCAGCAGCAATGACAACAGATGGTGAGGCATATGGCTCTGAAAGAGATGGATCTACTGCCTCTGATACATCTAGTGGCTCACTAGTACCCTCCACTCTTCTCCTTCTCCTTGATGCAATGGGACGCTGTTGAGAGGAAGAAGGAAGAGCTCGTTCTGCTTCATTTCTTTTGCCGCGTACCATATCTATACAATATAACACAAAAATTATTAATATTTTCTAAAACACAAGATTAATTAAAAATTAACATTAATTAAAAAATTAATTAGGCAGGTGTCGGGAGTTGGGGTTCCCCAAACAACGATTTTTAGGGAACCCCAGACCCCCGAACCTTGAGATTTGGGGGAACCCGCACCCTCCGAATCTCAATGTTCGGGGGAAGACCACTCCCCGAACAACGAGTTTCGGGGGAAAATTTTCCCCTCGAACGACCGAGTTCGGGGGGAAATCCAGCCCCCCAAAACTCGTTGTTCGGGGGGTGGGGCTTCCCTTGAACACTGAGATTCGGGGGTGCGGGTTCCCCCGAATCTCAAGGTTCGGGGGAACCCCATCCACCGAACACCCAAGTTCGAGCGCCTTATCGATCGAACAGTATGATGAGGCAAAATATAAGAAGAACAAGGCAAAATGTTTACCTGTTTATGCCATTTGGGGGACTCCAACAGGCTGGATGAGGCAGGCAAAGTGGGTGAGGCTAAGTCGGTGGCATTGTCACAGAAGAAGAAGAAGAGGCTAAGTCGGCGGCGCTGTCACAGAAGAAGAAGAAGAAGAAGAAGAAGGAGGAGGAGGAGGAGGAGGAGGAGAAGAATAAAGTTTGATGCGTGTGGGTGTAATTTTTGAGGGTTGAGTGTGGAGGGTATATTTGACATGTAAATGGTTGTAAAAAGGAATAAATGTGGCTGCAAATAGTAAAATTAAATATTTTACTTAGCATGATTACTAAGAGCAAATTCTATGGTTGCAAATAGAATTACCCATCTATTTATTTGAAAGAAACGTGAAAGGACATTTGTGCCCCTGCCACCTCAAAAGATCCGCCCGTTCCTTTCGCTGGGCAACAAGTCGCGGCTTCAAAATACGGAGACGGTTTCTAGGGTTCTTCGTTTCCAATCCAACAGGTTCGTTCTTGATTCAATATTATCCCATTTTCACGAGCAAAACCCATCAAATTTCACTAGAATCGGTCAATTTCGGCCTTGATCTCGCATCGAACGACTAAAAATTTAATTCGTTCTCTTCCATTTACGGTGGTTCGAAGGTTCTCTCACTTGGCTATACTTAATCGAATCGAACTGTTGTTTTATTGATTTGGGGTTTGCTGTTGGCGTGGATCTTGCGCAGTGAGCAATGGCTATGATCGACGAGCCTCTGTATCCGATCGCGGTTCTGATAGACGAGCTCAAGAACGAGGACATTCAGCTGCGGCTGAACTCGATCCGTCGTCTCTCGACCATCGCTCGCGCCCTCGGGGAGGAGAGGACTCGGAAGGAGTTGATCCCTTTTCTCAGCGAGAACAATGACGACGATGACGAAGTGCTGCTGGCAATGGCCGAGGAATTGGGGGTTTTCATTCCGTACGTGGGAGGGGTTGAGCATGCGAACGTGCTGCTTTCGCCTTTGGAGACTTTGTGCACCGTTGAGGAGACCTGCGTAAGGGACAAAGCGGTGGAGTCGTTGTGTAGGATTGGGGCTCAGATGAGGGAGCAGGACTTGGTCGAGTCGTTTATTCCCATGGTGAAGGTTAGATTGTTGATGTGCCAATAGCATTTGCATTGGGTATTTGCTTTTTTGGTTAATTGAGCTTCTGTTAATTGTGTATGTCCCATGCTGCAGCATAGTAAGAAGCTTTAACCAATGCCTTGACAATTGGACCCAGATAGAAAAGGTCTGCCGGACTTAATTATTTTGGTTAGCTACAGATAATAAAAGCAGCAAAATATTTAGAAACATAAATTGAATCATGTGTAATGATAAATAAGGCATAACGAAGTTATTCAGGGTGTCTGGTAGGCTGGACCTCAGACAAAATACAAAATTCATCAACCTAGCTATCTTTAAAGTAATTTCATCAACAAAAGAAGCAGAGGAGAAAATTAAAAAAAGGGCCTTCCCCAACCATAAAAAAGGAAAAAAAAAGAAGAAAGTTTTTCAGAAAATATAATGAATTATTTGTACTTTCTAAGGATTTTTTGTTCTTTCTTTTCACATGTACCCTATTACACAAGAAGGAATGACTTCTCAAACTAACGTTCTTAACTCTCTCCTTGGTCGCTTATTGGAGATACTCAAAAAGTAAGTTTTGAGACTTTTTTGGCAATATAGAATTAGATGATCCACTGGCTCTCTTCCCCTCTTCCTATGGGGGAAACACTAGTCAACTATAACATGTTCTCTTTTTCAAGTTTTCGATTCTAAGGATAGAGATATTTGAAGCCATCCAAGTACAAAAGCCACTTTAGAATTTTCTAACAACATACCAAACTTTAGATGGTAAATTTTTGTCTGTCTTCATATTGATGTCTTTCCTCTCCTTTCCCTTTTCTAGGACCTTCTAACTTGCATATTAAAGTTTTTTTTGGGTCTCAAATATATTCTTTTAGTTTAAAGGGTACATTAAGGTAGCACTCTAAAGATCCTCCTCATATTCTTATAGCAAACCATTATTTGTCCAAGTTTTAAGTTTTGCCAACCCCAGCTAATGGGGTTAAGGTTTATGCTTGTAAGTGAAAATATTACAACATTGCTTTTCTTGTAGTTCTTTTTCCCCTTTCTATTTCCAAGGATATGAATATATTTTTGCCATGTTGATAGAAATACAATTAAAATTTTGTTCCTTGCATAAATGTAATAGCTACGTATCAACTTTACTCGTGCTAGGTGCAGTTGGTTACATGAATTCTAGCTAGCCAATCATCTCCATCTATGGTCATTTATTTTGTAAGGCTAGTATCAAACATATAATGTTTTAAGAGTTTCCCACCAAGTTTTTCTTGGTTTTCCTCTACTTTTCTTAAAAATAAAATTCTTCCATTTCAAGTGTGTTATTATCTAAATAAAATCATTCACTTTTGAAAAACTTATTGGATTCTTAGAAAATTAGGAATTTGAGGAAGTCTTATTTTGCATATTTTTCATCTTTGATGGGTTTTAAAGGACAATATGACCTGGATTGATTTTAACTAGCAGAAAAGGAAAGTGGCTTTTTAGGTAAATCTACCAAATTGTTTTTCAAACTTAAAGAAATAACAAATCATTGTGTTAGTTTGATATCAACTTTTATGTAAAAGCTTCTCAAACTTGGAGAAATCTCAAAGTCTATAAATAGGTATTTATGAAGGTTGTTAAGGTATTGAATGATTAGATTTATTTGGAGATAGAGAGCATTCATGAATTTTTCACAAAAATGAAATTATCCATTAAACAAATTTCTAACTAAAAACTCAGACCAAACCTTTTGCGAAAAAAAAAAAAACACTATCTGCCATGTCAGCTTGCCAACTCGAGGGGAAAAAATTATAATTCAAGTAGGAAAAACCACCAACACAAGGAAAAAAAAAAGAAAGGAGAAAACCTGCATTTTGGGTACAAGCCACAGTATGGTTTGTAGAAATTGTAGCCAAAATTCCTTTATAGGCAGAAACTGGATGCCATAAACTGCACCTGTGGTTTCTAGCCAAAAGGTGGAAACTGCAAATGTGATTTCAGAGTATTGGTAGTAGAATAGCGTATGGGAATTTTTAGTTTGGAATTTTTTTTTATGAATAATTATATTTTTGGAAAAACTTGAGCATTTATAGAGAGTTTCAAAAAGAAATGGGCCCTTTTCATGTGATTGTAATAGAATTCTTGTCATTTTACGCAATGGTTTAACTGTTGCTGAACTGTTATGGTCCAATAGAAATCTCATGTAGCGCTTGTCACGTTTTCCTTAAATTGCCCTTTTCATGTGAGTGTAATAGATGAGATTCTTGTCATTTTCCCATCTCTTTTGCTAAAACCAATTCCCACACACTCCCTACCCGCTCCAAGACTTGGGTCTCTTATCTACCTATTTCAAGCTTTACAGTTCTGGTGCTTGTTATAGAAGTTACCGATGAATGCTCTTTGTGTAAAACATTGTACTCCCTTTGATAGCATATCTTTTATGGAGTTCTTATTTATTTACTGCAGAAAGTAGAAGGTATGAATTATTCTCTGTATGTGCAAACAGATGTAGATTCTCGAGTCTGTAGACATACATAATTTGGGCTATATATCCCTGGTGTCACTCCCTCAACCTTCAGATGTGGCGTATGTGTTTTTGCATGTCTAACTGAATTTCATGTATGCTCGAGTAAATTCCTAAGTCCTAACCTTCATTTCTTTGTTTCTTATTTTCTACAAGATTTCTATGTATGTAATTATGTATCACATATGAAGTTGTTCTCTTGTTCTCTCTCTCTCGCATGTACGCACACAAAAACACACATGCTTGACTTGGAGCCAGTTTTATTTCTAGCACTTCCTTATCACTTCTTCTAGAAACTAGTAAGAGATTTTGGTCAGTCCTTTGTTTTAATCATCTTGGAGCTGGAGTTCTGATTTTTTTGTTTTGCTAAATTTAACTATTCAGATCAATAGAGTTCTTATTTACTTGCTAGCAAAAACTAGGTGATCTAAATTATTCTCTGTATATACACCAAGCCACATTCATGTTTATACAAGTCCATGTATATACATAATTTCAGTCTACAGAGCCTGCAATTCGGGAGCCTTGTACACTGGGTCCACCTTTCTTTCAGATCTTGCGTATTAACTGTATATGCATTTTTATATATGTATTAACCATATTTAATATATGTTCATGAGTAAAGCCCAAACCTGAACCTCTATTTCTTTATTTCTTCAAGATTTCTATGTGTGTGACAAAGTAGTTACTCTCTGTCTCATAAACAAAATTTAGTTCTGGTACTTTTATCATGTTTCCTGTAGAGAAAACGTGGTCAGTTTTTTTTTTTTTTTTTCTTTTTTAATCATTGGAGTTGTGATTTTTTGTTACAGTTAATTTCTTAGAGAAATCAAATAGCTGTTATAGTTCTTGCGTATCTCTATGGTAGCTTGGAAGCATCAAGCATATTGTACCATGTTGCAAGCTTTATATAATGCTTAATGTACTTTAATGAGTATCTCCAGTTCTACAGTCTTAAAATGTCTTATATGAAGTCATTAACTACTGAAAGAAAATGTGTGTAACTCACTTGACAACCATTTCATTCTTATGAGTTGGATTTATCAGAGTTACGGGGATAAAAAAACTCATGAGGTTGTTTCTGCTTCCCATATAATCGGTATTTTATGTTCCAAATGACATCATTGTCACTGCTGCTGTTGCTGCTATGGTCACTAAAATCTCAGGCTTAACAAACTAGACATAATTATGCTTTAGTGACCTGCTTTTGGTCTGACCTTATAGTTTCCTGAGTTGACATATTGAACCACCCCAGAGAGCTTATGCCTCAGATAATGAAGATGAACTGGGAGAACAGATACACAAACCTTAAGTTTTGAATTGTTTGATGTCAATGTTATCTGGCATGCTATTTGTACTATTGCTTGAGGTCCTCAAAGCAAGAATGCAGTTTTGTTTATTCTTATACAAGATGCAACCGCAGTATTCCTTTTCCATCATAAATATACTTTCTCACTTTCAGAGGCTGGCTGCTGGTGAATGGTTTACTGCACGTGTTTCCTCGTGTGGGTTGTTTCATATTGCTTATCCTAGTGCCCCAGAGGCATTAAAGGCTGAACTACGAATGATATATAGTCAACTGTGTCAAGATGACATGCCCATGGTGAGAAGGGCTGCTGCAACAAACCTAGGAAAATTTGCTGCTACTGTGGAAGCTGCCCACATGAAGACAGACATCATGTCAATGTTTGAGGATCTGACACAAGATGGTAACTTAATGTCACAGTGCTTATACGTGTGTCTTCTGTGTTTGCCTGGAATGACAAATGTTGGTTGTAGGCATCAATTTCTTCTTATGCATATAAGTATGGTTGATGTAGTCTTTGACAGGATATAGTTCTGTGTTAACTTCCTAGAGGCCTTTCAAGAACTAGAATTCCTGTTTTCCTTCTTTATTTATTTATTTATCTTTTTGGTGGGGTAGAGGGAGGAGGGACGGTGCCCTAAGGCTTTGAAAGCGTAGCAGCATTCATGGTGATTCTGATTAAAGAAGGCTTCAATGAACTAGTGCAAAATTTGCCTAGCAAAAAAAAAAAAGAAAAATCAAAATCAAAATATTGGCCTCATTTTGAGAGGTTGCTCCTTTTGGAATTCATAATCAAAATCAAAATTCTTTTTTAATTCAAGAAGAATTGCTTCTTTGAACTCGTTTATCTTTGTTTAGTGTACAGCATAAATCCTGTGACTTCTCCTTTGATCTGCAAGTGCTGATATCTTATGCAATTTGTGTAGTGTTCATCTGCTTATAGGTGTTTTATATCTAATTTTACTTATCCAGAAAAAAATCTTAAAGTATTTTGTTTTTTTTTAAACAAAGAAGACAGATACTGATTACCCAAGACATTTCTGTTTTTTCATTTTTGATACTTTTTAACTTTTTGAAGAATCAGATTAGAGATGTATTATTTGGTGTAAGGCCCTAGTTGGAGCCTTATTTATTTTCTTATGCTTCAGATCAAGATTCTGTTCGATTATTGGCTGTTGAGGGTTGTGCTGCTCTGGGTAAGCTGTTGGAACCCCAAGACTGTGTGGCACATATTTTGCCCGTGATAGTTAATTTCTCTCAGGTATGTACATCAAGTTTATAAAATGCTGTAAAAGTTCTACGAGTACACCTCTTGCACATTTACTGTTTATTAATCTATTGTGATGTATCCTCACTCAAAAGTCACTATGTATTCAGGTAGCCTGACTAGATCTGCATGGTAGATTTTTTTTGTTCCTTCTATCTGAATGGAAAGAGGGGCTGGCTTAGAGTCCTTTTGGACAACCCCAGAGAGATCATGGTTCTTGGCATCCTGACCATACTCTCTCTCTCTCTCTCAATTATTTTCAACCTCTCTGTCTCTTCAGACTACCATAGTTCCTCCCTCCTTAGAGCCTGCTCAACTACATGTTTGAAGTACTATTATCCAGAACCCAGTCATCCTATGGCATGCTATATACTATCCAGTGAAGCTTAAAGATTTTGTTAAGCAGCTTGGAACATTCTAATATAAAGGCAATGTTGACTTTTACCCAGTATTGCCTCCCTTGCTTCTAATTTTAGGAACTCTGGAACCAGTATTTTCATTTCCTCATCAATATATATCTATATTTACCAGTTGATATAGGGGGTTTAATGCTTTTGCCTTTTTGTTTTTATAAATTTATTGTGATGTACTGCACTTTGGTACTTTTTAATGCACGTAGTAGTTATCAAAACTAAAAAGGAATAAAGCTTTTATGAATTTGATAGTAGCACTGTTGCTCGTACTTCTCAATGCATCAAATGTGGGAAATTAAGCTCTTAATATCTTGTTATAGTAAAATATCGGTTTATTTCTGGTCTACAAAATATAATTGGTTAACGTGTATATGCATGTATGTACAATATATATACTTGTGTTTCATTTCCTGATCTATTAAAAAATTTGATTGCATGGCTGTCTTGTTGTGTTACCATTTTGCATCAGCGTTGGTTTCCTTGCTTTTTAGGTCTTAACTGGACATTGCTTAATTTACTATAGGAATTTTATCTTGCTAGGCTCAGAAATGCCATGCAAATGAAAAATGTGCTTCAAATGCATGGAAACATCCTAGTTCTATTTGCTGCATCAACTTATGGCTTGAACTGTTATTTATGTAATTCAAAATTTTTTCCTTGTATAGGATAAATCTTGGCGTGTTCGTTATATGGTTGCAAATCAATTGTATGAGTTATGTGAAGCAGTGGGTCCAGAATCTACCAGGTACTTGTGGGCGATCAATACTCACGTCTTTGATGTCATTACTCTGAACCATTAAGTACGAGGAATTCTGTTATCCTTCTGTTTTCCCTTTGCCTATTCTCTTGTTACTTTGTTTTGAAGTTCTTTAGATTGATATTTTATATACACAAAAACAAACAAACAACAATAACAACAATCACAAGCATTGTAAGGCCATATCTATTCATGTCTTCCTGCCATCTCTATCCATTCCATGAATTCTTTAGATTAATCCCATTGGGTGAGGGCCAACTACATGAATTCTTGACCTCCCCCATCTCCACGCATGACTATATCCTTTGTAAGGCCTTTATATCCTATGTCTTGTTTTAGGGTTTTCTACAATTCCATCAACTTTCCTATGGATGTGTTTATCAGTTTTCTATTCATATGTCCAAACTATCTTAATTGCTCCCATCTTATCTTCAATAGATGCCACTCCAACTTTATTACATATAATCTCTTTTCATTTTTTCTTTTCTTGTATGGCTGCATATCCACTGTAACATACTCATCTTAGTTGCCCTCATTTTTAGCTCATGATTAAGGGGTAGAAGGAAATGGAATGGAGAAGGACATGCAAACCAAATGTGGAGGGAAATGGTTACTGTCCTGAGAAGCACGGCAAATGTAGTCCTTAGAGAGACAAATGGTAGAGCCTCAAACCTTAAGGATTCTTGGTGGTGGAATGAAGAGGTATAATTAAAAATTAAAAATAAGAAAACTTGCTATAAGGCTATATATTAGTGCAACAATGAAAAAAATCTAAAAAAATATAAAGAAGCGAAAAAGGTAGCAAAAAAGAGCTGTTAGTGAAGTAAGATTAAAAACATATGAGAATCTATATAAACGACTTGATACAAAAGATGGAGAAAGTGATATATATAAATTAGCTAAAGCAAGAGAAAGAAAAACAAGGGATCTAAACCAAGTGAAATGCATAAAAGATGAAAACCAAAATGTATTAGTGAATGATGGAGTGATTAAGGAGAGATGGAAGGAGTATTTCACAAAATTATTCAATGATGGTGAGGACACAAGAGTTAGGTTGGGACATCTTAGTAATTCCGAAGGAACATGAGTTATACATTTTATCGACGCAAAAGTTCAAATGAAATAAGACAAGCATTAAAAAAGATGAAAAATCATAAGGCAGTGGGATCGGATAATATACCAATAGAAGCATGGAAATGCATGGGAGAAGAGGGCATCTACTGGCTAATGAAATTATTTAACGCGATCCTTAAATAAAAAGAGATACCAGATGAGTGGAGGAAGAGTACTTTGGTTCCTATATACAAGAACAAAGGAGATGTTTAAAACTGTGAAAATTACAGAGGAATTAAGTTAATGAGCCATATCATGAAACTTTGGGAGAGAGTAATAGAGCAAAGGCTCAAAAAAGAAACAGATGTCTCGAAAAATCAGTTTGATTTCACGCTTGGTAGGTCAGCAATGGAAGCTATATGCCTACTGAGGCACTTAATGGAAAAGTATCGGGATTATCAGAAGGATCTGCATATGGTGTTTATAGATTTAGAAAAGGCCTATGATAGGGTCCCTAGAAAAGTATTATGGAGGGTTTTAGAGAAGAAAGGAGTCTGAATAGCCTATATACAAACTCTTAAGGACATGTATCACGGTGTCGAGACAAGGGTCAAAACATGCGGAGGGGATACTGAATCGTTCAAAATTACAATGGGATTGCATCAAGGTTCTGCACTAAGTCCATACTTATTTGCTTTAATAATGGATGAACTTACTAAACACATTCAGACAGAGGTGCCATGGTATATGCTATTTGCAAATGACATAGTGTTGGTGGATGAAATAAAAGAGGAAGTGAACACTAAGCTTGAGTTGTGGAGAAACAACTTAGAATCTAAGGGATTTAAATTAAGTAAAAGGAATACATAATATATGGAATGTAAATTTAGTAAGAATGCAAGAGTAGATGATGTTATAATAAAATTGGAAGACCAAATCTTACAAAGAAAAGACTAGTTTCGATATTTGGGATTAGTGATTCAAAAAGATGGAGAAATTCACGAGGATGTCAAGCGTAGAATTAAGGCAGGTTGGCTAAAATGGAGAAATACATTGGGGGTGTTATGTGATGGTAAAATTCCATTAAAATTGAAAGGAAAATTTTATAGGACAGCTATAAGACCAGTTTTGTTGTATGGCTCAGAATATGTGGTAGTCAAATACCAACATGAACAAAAGACAAGTGTAGCGGAGATGGGGATGCTAAGATGGATGCGCAGTCATACAAGAAAAGATAAAATTAGAAATGAGATTATTCGTAATAAGGTAGGAGTGGTGTCAATCGAGGAGAAAATGAGAGAGACTAGACTAAGATGGTTTGGTCATGTGAGAAGGAGACCAAGAGACGCTCCTGTGAGGAGAGTTGATGAAATGGAACAACTAGTCAAAAAGAGAGGTAGAGGCAGACCCAAGAAGATTTTGGGAGAGACATTAAAGTTTGATATGAAGTGTATGGGTCTAAATAAAAATATGACAAAAGACAGAAATACATGGAAGTCTAGAATTCATATAGTCGACTCTACATAGTGGGATAAAGTCTGGATATGTGTGTGTGTGATTGGTACTTTACTGCCCAACATTTTAAGTCATACAAAAAAGATTGTCTTACATTTATAAGAAAACTTTCCTTCTAGCTTTGAAGGGATTTTATGCTCATATGAGATGCTGCATTCTCATATTCTTTAAATACTTATGTAACAATCCGTATTTTAAACATTTATATGGCCATTCGTAATGTCATTGTTCTGACTTATGTGTTATCAACATGTTATACATTTGAATGATAATTGCTGTGATATTTGTGATACTTTCTCAGAGCTGACTTGGTTCCTGCATATGTTCGACTTCTTCGGGACAATGAGGCTGAAGTACGTATAGCTGCTGCAGGAAAAGTAACCAAGTTTTGTCGAATTTTGAACCCAGAGCTTGCCATTCAGCATATTCTTCCTTGTGTGAAGGTTTGCATGATTTAGTTTCTTCTGAAATATTATTTCTGGTTTATGTCAATAAAATCTACTTATCTGGTAATTATTTTTGTTGTATGCCTCAATGTTGGTTAATAAAATAATGCCTCCGCTTCCATAGGAACTATCATCGGATTCATCCCAGCATGTACGTTCTGCTTTGGCATCGGTTATTATGGGAATGGCACCAGTACTAGGAAAGGTGAGACTCTTAAATGTTTAGGTATGACATGGCACGTCACTTCCAGTTCAAGAATAAACACACCTGGATAAGCACTAATATATCACACACAATTGGGATTATGGGTGGTCTGTGAATTTTGAGGCTTAATTATGGCCTTTGAATTTGCAATGATAGCTTTTGAATGTCTGATATTATAACATTTGTTATCACTCAAGTATTCAGTTCCTTATTCTGAAGTGTAAAGCTTGCTTTATTTACCTGCCTAATGAACTTGAGCTCCACTTTACCTGAGTGCTATTTTGACAAATGATTCAGTAGGAAAAGCTTGAATTTGCTTAAATTTACAATTTAACACAAGACTATGAGTTAAAAAAAAGGTTGGGGTGGGCTTTTCATCAGAAGCCTTTTCATATTCATTTCTTTCACTTGGTTCTTCAGAGTACCTATCTATTTGAATTTAAGTAACACATTGAATACAACTGCTAATTATCTGTCCATGTTCAGTAAAACAAAACACAGCCAAATTTTGACAGTAATGCTTCGGAGTACAAGCCTTCCTGATTGAAATGCATACAACTTGTCTTACAAATGCTTTGTCATGCCAAACACCAGACAATGTTTTTAATGGCGAATTAACTTGTCAAAAAATCAGACCATCCCTATGGAGGAGCTAAGATGATGTGCTTGTTTCCTATGTGGGAATGCCTTTAGGATCTTTGTTTAAATTCTATTGTGGTTTCAGAAAATGTTGGTTGAGAAGTGTGGAAAGTGACTATTTTTGTGGAAGATAGTATTTTTCAGCAGCAGCAGTAGTAGCATTGATTATAAGTGGGGGTGTTCATAGTTTGGGTTGGTCAAGGTGACCTGTGATTTAGAAGACTAAAACCAAAACAACCTAAGTTGGTTCCCAGGTTTTGAATCGAGAACCAAATTGGTGAATATGATTGGAACTTAAAACCAACTTGAGCGAGTCTTTGAATGACATATACATGACAGTAATTAGTTGGTTTTTGTTTCTGTTTGTATCGGGTTTTCCCCTATAAGTTGGGTTTTTGGTTTAATATATTAACTAATCTATAAAAAGAAAGAGATGCTTATGCCTTATAGTACTTATGCTGTTCTGCTGAATTATATGGGGTATGGAATCAGTTATATATTATGTTTGGATCCTTGTAAAAAGGTCTTTAGTTGATGAAAATTGTACTTTAGAAAAAAACTGTTAGAAATTATATGGTGAAACATTGTCCCAACTTTTCAGGCCTCCAATCTAGTGATGGATATCATTTTTAAGATGGTAGGTTTTAGTCCATGAATTACCATATTTATGATAACTATAACTGTGTTAGGGCTGCTTACCTAAATGCCTACCTTCTGAATTTTGTCAACTCCATTCCTTGCTGGCCAAGTTTGATTAAGAAATTGGCCAGTGTGTGATCTTCTGAAAATTTTATGATAAAATAGAATGAAGTACATCAATGAATCGGGCACTTGTAGTTTCTCCTTTTGACATTTTAGAGACTTTCTGAAGTTTATAACAGATAATGAATTTTTTTGGCAGCTTAAGGGAAAAAAAAAAACTGTCTTTGATTCTCTTCATTTCTGATATTTCTTTCTGTTGGTGATTGCAGGATGCAACAATAGAGCAACTTTTGCCAATCTTCCTCTCTCTTCTCAAAGATGAGTTCCCTGATGTCCGACTGAATATTATCAGCAAGCTTGATCAAGTGAATCAGGTCAGTCAAAGATCTTTACATTCTAGCAGTAGGTCTTAATGTGTTCAAGTTGATTTTTTATGCACGGCTGGTTTTTTCAACCTGTAATATAGTTGCCAGACAATGGCAGTATGATGAATGTTGCCCAATGAGGTATCATATATATGATTCAGGACATTGAAATTTCTCATGTCACGTGCTAAGGGCAGTTTTTCCTCTGAAGTGTTGCAAACTTTACTCTTATTAAAATTTATCATCCTTAATTGAAGTGTTTTTGAGCTTCAGATTTTATGGTGCCCAAAATTGTAAAACATAGAACAGTATTTTATTTAAATTTGCTATATCAACAATTGCAATGCTGTGCCTCTTAAAATGCTGCTATTTGCAAATGGCGCTTGTGGCTGGTCATTTATGGCATTCTCTGATTGGTTCATACTTTCAACTGTTGCATTAATTATGAACTGGTTTTTGATCAGTTTGGCCCTAAATTCTTTTTAATATTTTTTTGGTCCTATTTATATGACGTTTCCATGTAGGTCATTGGAATTGATCTGCTATCCCAGTCCCTGCTGCCAGCAATTGTTGAACTTGCAGAGGATAGACACTGGAGAGTTCGGCTTGCAATAATAGAATACATACCATTATTAGCAAGTCAGCTGGGTGTAGGATTTTTTGATGATAAGCTAGGTGCACTCTGCATGCAGTGGTTAAAAGATAAGGTTGGTGAAAATAATGCAATAAAGAAGATAATTGTGGATTCAATTGCTTCTAAGTTTTTTATTTTTATTGTTATGATTGAATTTGGTTTCCTTCATGTAATTGTTACAAGTTGAGATTTTAAACCTTTACATTAGTGGGCAATAATCAAATGAACACGCAAGTGACAAATCTTTTCCTTAATTTCCCAATAAAGCCTGTATGCTTGTGTATTTTTAGGCTGGTCCCGTGCTTCTGTCACACTCTTTTTCTCTCTGCAGTGCTTTGCTTTGTTATTCCTCAAATCCTGTTTTGGTTGGTTAGCAGCTCATGTATTGTATTTTTCAGTTTAAATGTGCAGCAGCAGCCCATTCTGGTTCTTCTTTTGATGGATGGCAAACCCTTGATACAGAAACTTTCATGAACTCAATTCCACAATCTTGAACGTTAGGTTTAAGTTATGTGGATCACACAAATCAGGAGTTGCAAACCTCCATCACCACTTTAAAATGTTACGGAGAACCTTAATTCCCTGGAGCCACACCAGCTATCAAGCAAAAGTCAAACCTTGACAGATTACCTACCTCAAACAAAAAGATTCTGGGGTCTCGGGGTCTCTTCCAAAATGCATGTGCATATGAGATCTAATATTGATGGTCCAATGATAGGACGTTATTTAGATTATTTTATTTTATTTAGATTTTATATTTTTGTGACTTCTATTTATTTTGTTAGGAGAATCATCTTCTAGTTTGGGATTGTGACGTAATCAGAGAGCAGCTTTGATGGTACTGAATACACTTTTGATGACTTCCTATGCCTGAAATTTCTCTCTCTGGGGTCATCATTGCCTTCCTTTCTTCATTTCTTCCCTAATTCTTCTCCTCTTCAATCTTTCACAAATTCTGGTTGCTCCTCATCATCCAGCCTCCTCAAAGACAACCATATTTGCTTAATAATCCTCCTCCACGTACTGTTCTTCTAGGAAGCAAGCCTGTACAACCATATTCCTAAAAGTACCTTATTGAACACTTCCAATCTTCTAATCCCCAAGCCACCTAAAGTATCTGGCCAACTAAGTGCTACTTAGATTCATCCTCAATGACAGCCCCACAAGAAGTCCCTCCTGCTTTTATATCAGGTTAGCCACGGGGTTATAGTAGTGAAAATAGATGTGCATACCCAAGACATGGAATATGTAGTAAGACATGACAGTAATCTTAATAAGAGTTAAGCCTACGCTTGGTTATGCAACTTTTAAATGGTCTGCATCTTGAGTTTGTAAGAATGTTTTGTAGGTATACTCCATCCGAGATGCAGCTGCTAATAATGTTAAGCGCCTGGCAGAAGAATTTGGTCCTGAATGGGCAATGCAGCACATAATTCCTCAGGTATTAATTCTGTTATCTATGAAGGAAACACTTGATGTGTATTTTGTAGCTTGTCACTTTGACGGGATGAGGAAACTGACACTAGTATTGATACCATGTATGGGTACATCATATCAGATGGCAGCGGAGTTTGATAGAAGTTCCCTTCTATGTTTATTAATGGATTTTTGACTAATAGATGATTCAGTTTGGGTCTATAACCAATATATTACACTTAATTCATGGAGTCCTGACATTTTGCTGGGGCATTTGAGTTGCATAATTTGTTTATACAAGGTGATGGTAGTGCTTTTGTTAAAATGTAAATACCCCTTCAGCTCCTATGCGGAGTTGCTCCTGAATTAACGGACGACTTTTCATCAATTTAAACTTGTCAATGTAATGACAGGTTCTTGACATGATTAACAACCCACATTATCTATATCGGATGACCATACTACACGCAATCTCTCTCCTTGCTCCTGTGATGGGCCCAGAAATTACATGCTCCAAACTTCTACCTGTGGTCATCAATGCATCAAAAGACAGGTAACTTAGCCAATTGCTAGGGCTTAAAATTATCCTCGTAGGTTGAACTTCTGGCTTGTTTTCCATCAAGAAAAGAAACAAAAAAACAAGCTGGCTTATTTATGTTCGAAGAAGAGAAAAAGGACTTCTGGCCTGAAAGTATCTCATTACAGGGTACCTAATATCAAGTTCAATGTGGCCAAGGTCTTGCAGTCACTGATTCCTATTGTCGACCAATCTGTAAGTAATGAATGCAGTTTCGCTTCTCCCCTGTATTCTTTGATATTTGTGGGTACATGGTACTTCGGTTTGCATGGCATAAAGAATTTAGTCTAGGCTATAGGTAATCTTATTTGTAGTGTTGACGACCTGCTCTGTTTCACTGTGAAATAGAAAATATTTGGGTTTCCAGTACACATCAGCGAAGAATTTTTCCTGATAAGTTGTCTTAAAATGCAGGTGGTGGAGAAGACAATCCGGCCCTGCTTGGTTGAGCTCAGTGAAGACCCAGATGTCGATGTCAGATTTTTTGCCGGCCAAGCACTACAGGCAACTGATCAGGTCATGATGACCAGCTAGATTGATCTTGTTAGTAGGGTTTTAGTTTTCCCTGAGATTGGAAGTTGACTCGAGCATGTAATCTCGTATATGTTGTTGCCCTAGTGTTTTTTTTTTTTTTTTTGGAATCAGAATTACCGGCCTCAAGATGACATTAAGTCCCTATTGTTTTTAACATATTATTTTGCTTTTCCACTTCTCATAACAGAAATATCGATTGATGACAACGTTAATGAAACACAAGTTACTGGCCACTATCCTGCAAAAAGCATTATCATAGACCCAACTTTTTTCCATGGCTTGTCACTGGAACGCCTTGTTTCCCATAAATGCAGATGAACTGTCTGTAGCATGATGAACAGCGTGTTCTGAGAGTGGATGAGAAATTTGTACATGTAAGGCAAGAAGGTAGAAACATACCACCTTCTTGTTTTATTGGTGACATCCCTACTGAAGGTCTTGGGTTTGAGTTTTTTAATCTGACTCGTGGGATCTCCTCGAGGTCAATAGATTCAAGGATCGAGAAGTTGATAGCACTGTCTCTTAAAAGGTTTTTTAAATATTCTGAATGTCTAATATATCAACTCTTGTTGAGTTAGAAGTCAGTGCAATATGTCCATTGTCATTTTGGTTTCCCTTGAACACTAAAAAGGCGAAAGAAGGTAGAAACAAGCTCAAGTTTACAAGTGTGGATATCATTGTCCCAGGTGCTCTAATGGATAGAGACAACTGTAATTGTTGATGTACGGGCAAAATGGTCAAGAGGACTTCAGTCTGGACCTGGGTTTTATGACCCAGTTGCTCTTTATGTTCTCTTTCAAGTATGATTCCATATATATGCACACAAAAACTCAGCAGGGACCGAGTTATTCAGACATTATGCAATAGATGAACAGCGGGATATGAACTGGAGGGTATATTTACAAGTTTTAAGTGTCCATCAGAACACAGGAGAACTCTAGAGATCCATCCCTACAAAAGGTGGAAGATCCTTCAATTTCAATGGACGGATGCAATCTGACCGTGCCCATCCAATTTTCTGCCTCACATTGTCATAGACAACCAACTGTCCACGCAATGAGACATCTGCAAAATGGTAGGGGATGCACCAAAAGACAGAAAATAAGTAGAGGCCGCAATGAGCATGAAGTTCCACAGTTAGAACCCATATTAGGCAGGTGAAGAGAAATCATAGGTTCTATCTCAATTATACGAAATGTAAAGTTGGCAACATTCTCAAGCCTGAAAAATTCTGACAGTTGACAAAGTATCAGGGACTTCACTAGATTGAAGAAACCCTAAAGCTTGTGATGAACCATAGATTATCAAAAGAAACAACGAGAAAGCCAAGAATGTAAAAGAGTACCTCCGAGGATAAAAGCTGCTCCATCATGTTCTTTGCTTCCATCCAAGATGCCCAAGCACACATTCCCGTTCTTCTGCAGTCAAGTGAGCCTTATCATATTGTGCTTCACCAACTTGAGACATGCAAGGGTAAACAAATAGAAAAGCTATGTCCTTACACTGATGACAAGATAACCTTCGGGCTGAATGTGAAACCTTCTAGAGGCGAACCACCATTTGCCTCCAAGTTGAAGAGTCAAAGGTTTGAAATATTGCTTCACTTCTGAAACAGATCTGCAATCATATAGATGTGCCATTTTGGATTATTGTGGTTAATTCAGATGCTAGTATCTGATGTGAGGCAGATTTTGTTAAATTATACATCTCTGGCAACACTACAACTTATACTGCAAAAAAAAGAAAAAGAAGAAGAATGTGGTCAACTTATGCTAGTATCTAACGTCTAAACCACCCAATAACTATCCCAGATTCTTTTAACAATATCCGAGGATAATAGTTCAAGCTCTCAATTGAATAGAGACCAAATTACCTTTCCATGATTTAAGGCAACATTTAACTGACATCCTCTTTAACTTGTTGACTGTCTTTGAATCATATCCTCATTTATGAAGTTAGACACCACTTTGATTTGTTTTGGAAGTTGTTATCCCTAGAATAATTTTTGTTGGACGGGATATCTGATTCCTTATATAGATGTCTATTAGTGATTCATTAAATTATTAACCAGGATAAACATATTTCTTTATCATTTCAAGATTTACTATTGATCCACTTTTAAATAATCAGTTTAGATCTTCAAGTCTGAGTAACTAAAAATACTCGAGCCTGCCAGCAATTTATATATATTTACAGATGTGTGTGTTTGCCATAACACATGATGATAATATTTTCTTGTCTCATGAAGAGATGTATATCCTTCTCTTTCACTGAATTTCTCGTTTGCAGCACAGCCATAGCCATGAGGATTCAGGCTATGAAGAACAATATATTACAGGCTCTCAAAAGTTACTTTTAAGCAAAAACTGTATAGGTACACAAGTAACTTGGGAAATAACCCTAATTAGTCTTAAAATCATTCTTAGGTTCCTAGGCTAAATATATTACACGGTCACCTTATAAGAGAAGACTCGTAATCTGATGAAGTTAATTCCTTAATAGAATATGATCACCTCCTAAAGATAGACAACTTTCAATGATTGTAATATACTTTTGATGAACATATTCGTCCTTGAAACTAATTATAGATGAGCCAAGAAAAATATATTTCAGTGCTTTGCAGGTTACCTTACTGGGAATTTGGCTTGCCAACAAATTGGCAATGTGGGGTCAGATACATCCTGGATATGCCCTTCATTAGAAATGTCTTTAAGCTGCAATCAGTAGATACCAGAAATTCAGAACTGGTGAAAATACCATACAAGAAGATATTCATTAACCACTCACTTAAAAATGTTAAATACACTTACAGAGGCAATCAAATCAGAATATGCCTTTTTTGTGAAGTATGTATAAGAACTGCCGCTATCAAAAACTACCCATCTTGGTCCATCATCCTTGCCACCTAAACTTAGCTTTTTATTTCCATAATTCATTTTGACAATCTCTGAATGATACAAGTTCCTGAACCGAAAAAAGATATTTAAACAACAAATGCTTAGGAGAAGCAGCCTAAAAATGCTTCAGAAATGAAATTGCAGACGTGAACAACAGCAAAATAAGTACTGGAATCCAAAGAGTCCAATGCTAGGGTTGGCAGAAGGGTGAATGGAGGGAGGGAAGTTGCGAAGAAATACGGAGGAATGGTTGTAAGAGTTTCCATTGCTTCCCAGGAAGGAAAAAGGCAGGGGTAACGTTGCCATCAGGGAAAACCATTTCCATTCCACTTCAATAGTGACAAATAGGAGAAAGGGAACTTTTGTTTGCACTTTTTCCTTCAAGATAGCACCTTTACTCAAGGAAAACACTCCTTGTTTCCTCCATTAAGCAATAGAGGAAATACTAGGGCAACCTATTTCATCACACTAAATTTCCCTTCTAATTTTCCATCTCGCCTAGTAGAGGAAAAAAGGATATAACAATGCAATATTACAGCCAGATGAGGGGGCAAAAAGCAAATACCATATTTTGCCACATAAAGATGACTTAAAAAAGATGAGGAAAAAACAGAGGAAAATAATACAACTTCAGGTATATATATACTCACGTGGAAAGGCTGTTGAGCATTGGGACCCATGACATTTTCCAGTAAGGGACTAACTCGTCACCTAAGAACATATACCCACCAAGTCCTGCATCGGTGGTGAGACAATGGCCTACGACATTGTTAATGATTCCCTGACTTGCCAATTGAGAAGGTAAGCTGACTTTAGCCCTGCTAAGCCCCACAATTCCATCTGTCATTCCCAATGAATTTAGGAGTAAGCCTTGTTGATCGTATGCACACCTGAAAATATAAATATAAATAGTAAAATCTTAAGCCACCTGATTATAAATAAGTGGTGCAACATATCAGTGAATTAATGTGCTAATTTAATAAGTAACAAAATAAACAAAGAGAGGAACAGAGAGACAGAGAGAGTTACCCAAAAACAAAATTTGACTTCATAAATGATCCATTAGCAAACATTAGGCGGAACTCATCCCTTGCAAGAACCCCCATGGAGGAACTTTGATCTGCATATTCTATTTCATAATCACACTGGAGACATGTTTCACAATATCCAGTCTTCTGATTTCTCTGGACTTCGGCGCACAATGAATCCTTGGAAGGTATGATTTTGGATTTTGTGGGCTTGTATAAAGGGTGTGCTCCCTGCATAAAACATCTGAGTTAATCTTATCATATAATTCTTCACTTATTCTCCATCGGGATGCATTTTCTGTAATCACTGGCCCCCCTTCCAACTCAGACCTTTTGACCTTAGTTAAGTCATGGGGCTCCACTTTGTTATTACATAAACACGATTTGCCCAAGAGAACTAAGCACAGTGGGCAAAGGAGGAGAAGGAGGAGGGTGGGGGGGGGGGGGGGGGAAGATGCAATCTCTGTAAAAGATAATGTCTCATAGAGTTATATAACACTTGAAATAAG
Source organism: Diospyros lotus (assembly GCF_014633365.1). Classification (NCBI taxonomy): domain Eukaryota; kingdom Viridiplantae; phylum Streptophyta; class Magnoliopsida; order Ericales; family Ebenaceae; genus Diospyros; species Diospyros lotus. The sequence goes on from NW_026267104.1 coordinate 1,091,449, forward strand.
TAAAACATTGATAAGCTTGGAGCAATCTTGCCTACCACATTACCTTAGCACAGCTAGTGCATGGAGCATCACACTGGACCCATGTTAAGTCACTTCCAGTATCCATGTCAAGAAAATAAGGTTTTGGAGGACTTCCCACAAGCACATATGTGAAATACAACCTGTATAAAATCATATGAAATATGATGTATTTCAAAGTGATAGATGACATATCAAAGAACTAGTTTGTGTTCTAGCAAAAATGACCATCAATTTGTAAGGCATGTCATAATTCTGAATGCATACATAATTTGCAAGGCATGGATCATAATCTAAAAATAAGCCAAAACATAACTCTTTTCATAATAAAGTTACAGACACTTCAATTTATCAATGATTTCTGGTCCTCGAGTTACTAATACAGCCATCATGGCCAATATTTGTACCAACAAGGCCATTACAGCACTCTGTCATCTGAGCTGGCATTAGAGAATTGGATCTCATTTTATCCCATCTATTCATTCTCTTCTTCCCACTACGATATTGTTTCCCTTCTGTCTGCCGTGGAGAACTATGCATATGGTTTACTTGGACCACCTGCCTTACAGAAGCTTAACGCAAGCTACAATTGCACTAGCATGTCATAGATATGTGAAATATGACTTTAAACTATTTCAACTATATATGGGCAAGCAAATGATGATAACACGATTGGGAGTAACCACTACCCTCCATGAACAAGGATTGGTAATAACATGTTACTACATTATCACATATTAACTGCATGTATTACAGCCTTATTTTTCCTTCCATGGAATTATTTATTCTAGTTATCCAAAATTCTTGGCCTTGAAACCAATATCGAAAATCATCATCACTTAAAAGTGATAATAGGTGCCACGATGTTGATTAAAATCATCACATTTAAATTGAAATAGGTACAGTCGGACATACTTATCTATGAATTTTTGTAGCTCTACAAGTGCTTGGAAACAATTCACAAGTTTTTTATTTTTATTTTTTATTCTTGTTAAACATTAAAGAATAAACTTGCAATCATTACATTATTTGATTGGAACATGTTGACTGCTATAATTTGGGATGATTTATTGATAGATGATTATTAGGTGCTGATTACTTGATTTAGGGAGATTGATAGGAGCTGATTATTAGGCAGGACAGAATATTCTAGTTCTACAGTTTTATTATCTTTCGTCCAATTATTATAAATAGAGCAGTAGGACAAAAGGAAAAATATGTTTCAACCTACTCTCTCTCTCTCTCTCTCTCTATATATATATATATATATTCCCTATTTTTTTCCATTGAACAGAACCAAGGCCATGAGTTAGGGCATTTAACTCTCACTATTTTGATCCACAGCGGGGCCCGGAGACCAGATTACTGGCACTCCAGTAAAGTACATATCAACTCTGATTTAGCCATAGAAACTTTTTGATGGTGACTGAAGTATGCTAGGCATATATTGTCTAAAAGAAAAACATTTATACACTACATTTGCACAAACATGTGCTTATGTATTAGTTGTGATAGGAATCAAGAATAAGAATTTTGGACCTATTTTAAGAGGAAAACAGGATTATGAGCCATAAACCCAATCAATTTAAGATTGGTATTTATTTTATATCTTCAAAATTATTTTGGTTGATTGGTAGTTTTAGCTAGTTCTTCATTTTCTAATAGGATTATAAACAGGCATGTATGTAATCAGAGATTTACTAGCCCTTTTTGGATTGAGATTACAAAAATTTTGGATTCCCTGTCACTTGGTATTCTCCTCCTCTGATTTCTTCTTTTCCTTTCCGGTCTTTCATCAAGTTTTAGCATGGTTAGTCACTAATTCGTGATCAATTTGTTGTTATAGCAATGGGTTGGACTTTCCATCTTCTAGTAATTATTTATTGGGCTTGTTTTGTTGTTTGCACTAGTTACCAACACAATTCTTGATGCAAGACACTGAACTAAACAACACAAACACACCAACACAATAATTTTTCAAAATCTTAAAAACGGCACACCAAGAATACATCAAATAATAAATTATATATTTACATATATACATTAAATCAACTCATATTAGAATGTATAAAAAAAATTAATATATATTTTACAAAAAACTCTATTCATGAAAAGTTTTGGAATTCAAAATTCTTAAAAATTGAACATTTTGAAGCCATGAAGTTTAATAAATAAAAGTCTATATTGCTTTTACTCTATAGTAGATTTTCAACTTAATTTCTTAAAAACTCATAATATTGTTCTAGCTTGTTTAAATGACAAAGATGCAAGATCTCATAATGAATATTGGTGCCTCCTCAGTGTTTGCAAAGTTTTTGGTAGTAAGAAATTATAACACTAATGGAACACATTTGGGTTGATGTAGGGCATACAGTTGGGAGTGTAATAACTATTGGTGTTTGATACAGTGGTCAACATGATACAACACCTTCATAGACTTGTTTGTGTTTGTAGCTCTAACTTCTCTATGAAGACCAAAGAGAGGTTGTCTCTTAGGTGCCTTTGATCCCCCCAAATATGGAGGCTTTCCGCCTCTTAGAGTCAGATTGACTTGCAGTGATAAGTTTAAGCTTTTCATTTTTGGGTATAATAGCTAGTGAATCTAAACCCTGACCCATTTTTGGGGGGTCAAATTGGAGATTATATACTCCACCTTTGATGATTTCAAAGGGAAGACTCAGGCAGTTAACAAAATGACTAAACAACAACATATCAAGCCTTAAGGTGGGATCTGATACATGGTTTCTAACTACTAATCATCTTTATGTGTAGTCGTATCTTTTGTAAGGCCATTATGTCACGACCCAAGGATATAGAAGTAATTGTTTCATTCATGTATTTTTTCCTTTGTTGTACTTTAGGCTACGGTAGTATTGTACCTTCAATTTGTTACTAACTGAAAGGATATAACAGCTTACAAATAGGCTAAAGTAGGGGAGAATAGGCAGTTGATGAATGAATTGAATTCTATTTCCCTCTCAAATTCTCTCTCCCTCTCTTTTTCCTCTGAATTCTCCCTCCTTTCTTTTGATTTCTCCCTCCCTTTCTACTCTCTCATTCCCGATTTCTTCCATAATTCCATTCTAAACCCTAGAAGTGAGACATTTGGTATCAGAGACGGTGGTCCTCAGCCATTGGACTGAGATTGAGGCGAGTAAAAAGGCGCCACTTTGAAGCAGATCTGAGTGATCATGGATCCACAGAGATCGCAATCAGATCTGGAGGGTTGCTGATCCACAGAGATCAGTTGCAGTGATTCCCAGAAATTGGATTGGATTGCAGATTGTTGATTCACGGCGGTTGTCGGTTCTGATCAGCAATCAGTTGCAGATCAGAGGTAATAAATTAGTTGCAGATTGGAATTGGCAATTCTTGTTCGACTTTTGAAGACGAAGCAGGCCAGGCGAGTTCTGACTGTGATTACAGTGAATTTTCGTAGCTGCAACAGAGTGGATCGAATTATCAGCAGGCGGCCTCTGTAGATCTGGACGACTCCTACTCAGGTTGCCAAATCAAGTACCGGAAGCTGTCCTTGGAAGCTTACAGTAGGTGATTCTCAGGAAGTTGCGACAAGAGTCGATCAATTCTCAGAAAGCTCAATAGAGCCGATTGAGTCATGGGAAATTGTGGATACAGAGGCAATTCTAATCCAGGCGATACTCATAGGCTGTTTCTCAGCTGATTAATCGAAGCAGAGCAAAGTGACTTCTGGTGAGCTAGCCAAAACAGAAACGATCGATTCAGGAGGCTGATTCTGATCTTAGGTGTTTTCTGAATGAGACAAGCAGTGGAGATGGATTGGATGAAACAAGCGGAAAGCAGGATGGACAATCTGGAAAAAGGCTTAGGGCAGAGTCAAGTGGAGGCGAGTTGCTATCGAGCAGAATGCGCTGCAACAAGAAAAGCAATCGCGGAAGAATGTGCTCCAACAAGAAAAGCAATCACGGAAGAATGCACCACAACAAGAAAAGGAATCAAGGAAGAACGCAATCAAATCATTAACACCCACAAGCTGGATGACCTACTAATTTTGATGTCAAAGAAATTCCAGATCAGCCTACCAGAGGAACCTCTTCCAAAATCCACTGCTGAACAGATTCTAGCGGAAGCTGGAATCCTACCTGTTACCTCAGGTTTGCAGCAAGAATTGGATCAGGCAATTCCGGATGCTGAGGCAGTTACTGGAAAAATCAACGTGACACCATTGGAGGAGGTAACTGTTGAAGATGAACCTAAGATGTATGCCAGCAATCCAGAAGCCAAAGATGTTGGAACGGAAACGATCACAGCAGCCTTAAATTTTGAAGATCCTAAATCTGTTTTCTCTTGAAGGAATAGACAATCCATCTTCAGGACCGGAAGACATTGCTGAATTTCCTACACTGGATCAGGTAACTCAAACTGAAAAATCGGTCAATTGTGAGGAAACCTGTGCCTTAATCGCAGTGAATAACCAATGGAGAATTCAAGTTTGGTTAGAGGTTAACAGAGGATGCTCGCGTTTGGAAAAATTTGATCACATTGAAATTCTCCAGCAGTACATTCATGATCTGGAACAGAGGAGGATGCAGAAGGAAAAATTGAAACAAGATGAACAGAGGATGGGGGAAGAGTTTTTTGCTGTCGGGAACAAGACGACTCCTGTTTTTATTGTTCATATTTCCATTGGTGAGCTGCGGCATCAAATCTGGTCTTGGCTTGATAATATGGTTGAAGAAAAAGAGAAGGAAAAGCAAAGGAAAGGGTAAGTAAGAGAAAAGAACAAGAAAAGGCGAAGTATAAACCAGATAATGAAAACGGGAACTAGATAAAGAAACAACGGCTCAGTGGTAATAAGTTTTTTGGGAACAAGAAACCTCTCAGGAGGGGGGCACTGTCAAGACCCAAGGATATAGAAGTAATTGTTTCATACATGTATTTTTCCTTTGTCGTACTTTAAGCTGCGGTAGTATTGTACCTTCAATTTGTTACTAACTGAAAGGATATGACAGCCTATAAATAGGCTAAAGTAAGGGAGAATAGGCAGTAGATGAATGAATTGAATTCTGTTTCCCTTTCAAATTCTCTCTCCCTCTTTGTTTCCTCTGAATTCTCCCTCCTTTCTTCTAAATTCTCCCTTTCTCATTCCCGATTTCTTCCATAATTCCATTCTAAACCTTAGGTAAACCTAGGAGCGTGACACATTATAATGCATGACATACTTAAATGTTTTTCACCAAGTGTTTCTTGGGCTTCCTCTATCTCTTTTGTTAAAACATTTCAACCATTCCATCTATTCTCCTCACATGAGCATCTATCAATCTTTTTTACTTCCATGTGAAGAACCAGAGAGAGAGAGATGTTTGGAAGGGAATATGTTACAACCCAATCCCACATGGATAGTCTACTAGAAATGTCTTGGGTATATGTATGTATATTACTTGGTCTCATAAGTCACCTTTAACTAGCACTTTGGGGTGAGGATCCATGCTCTGTTACAAGTGGTATTAGAACAATCCAGAACCATTACCACAGGGGTGTGGGCCAGGGAAGTGTTCTGAGTCTAACTTTGGTTATTGAGATATATGATTTTTTGGCCTAGCAAGGACACAAGGTATTAAAGGAGGGGACTCAATAGTCTACTAGGGAGGTGATAAGTCTCGGGTTTGAGACTTATGCAATTCTGGAATGAATTGTAGTCGTGGGAAATTTGAATTGAGAGAGAGAATTTGAAAGGAGGAGGGAGAATTGAGAGAGAGAAATAGAGGGAAAGAAAATTTGGAGGGAAAAAATTATGTATTATCACTTTTCATAATTCCCATCCTCATACATCAGCCTTCCTTTTATAGGCAGTCTTTCGGTTATAACTGAGAGAGTACAAGTGGGTACAGCACTAACTACTTAAGTACAACTGCCCTTTTGGCTAGCTTTAGGCTAATTACAAGCATACCCCCATCACCCCATTGGGGTAATGACAGGAGGTCTTGGGTATATGTACATTACTTGATCTCATCAACCCATAAGTCACCTTCAACTAGCACTTTTGGTGAGGGTCATGGTGTTACAGAGTATTCAACAATTTTTTGATTCAAAATCAACAATCTAATTTTGATTAAGCTTAAGTTTAACTAAAAGATGAATATTATAGTTACAATTATCCCAAAAACTAACTAAAAGGTAAAAGTTAAAAGCTGAAATCTAAGTTTCAAATATCAAATAAAACCTGAATCCTAATATCATAAATTAAAATTTAATAATTTCAAGATCTCATCAATTGGTTCTCTTTTAATAAACCTACAAGCAACCTTTTCCCCTTTTGTACCCCTGGATGGTGACCTTCTACCTTTTTCTGTCTTTTGTTCTACTTATTGTGATTTGGCAAAAGATTTCAATCAAATATGAGCTTTTAACTCGTGAATAAGAAGATGCATAATTTAGCCAGCTAAGTATGAACTAAAATTGTTTTGGTAAAAAAAAAAAAAAGATTGTTGTTAAGATTCTAGGCTCTTCATGCTGGCAATTCACATGCCTCCTAAGATAATAATGGAAGAAATGTTTCCAGAGCTGATCTCGGTGCTTTTCACAGATTAAAATTCATCAAAAACCACAGAAGCTGCTCTAGTGACGGCCCAATATACAACTTGATTCAACTCAATAAGAAAAATTCCCACTTCATGGGAAGAACGCAATTTTAGCCCCTTCAATGGCCCAACTGATTTTGACAACAATTTGGTATGACATATGGAGGTATAAAAGTTACGGTACTTATGTCTTAAATCCAATTAATGATTAAGGTCAAGAGGTTACAAAATTTAGATCTATTATTAACTCATTTTGTTACCATAAGAGTTGCCTTCCACATTCACCTGTACAATCTATGTCATTTGAAACATGAAGAAGGTACAAATATTTCCCCCAATAAACTAGTCATATTACCATAATGAACTTTCCTTGCCTTTATGTATATAACCCAACGCTTATCTGGCCCTAGTCTGCCCCATTATCTCCTTGTAATGCGGACAGGAAGCTGGCATGTTTAGTTAATGAATGATGAAAACCAATTAAATGTTATTCCAATAATACCACTTCCAAGAAAAGACTTATTTTCAAGGCCTATCAATTGGTTAAGATCATGGGACCACCAAGTAAATGCCATCATATACTTATTGTAGTATCAACTACATCTTATCCTAACCAAGCTAGGGTCAATGGAAAAACGTTCATAATGTCAATTAACTTCTAAAAAGTCACATTCACAATATAAATCCATGCAAAAGAACAATGTAGCAAATTTTACATCCGACGCCTTCCTAACACAACCCTCTAACAAAGGAATGATGAGATAAAGTTCTAATACCATCTTCAAGTGAAAAGGTTTTATGGGATTGCAATGAATGAAAATAATTGATATAGCCATATTCCATGAAATAGTTGAGTGAAACAGTAATCTGACAATTTGACTAATCTGATAAAACAATTTAAAATGCAATTTTCATAAAAAAATTTGAGTTGAACAGCATCAGATCCTACACAGTAACAATGCATCATTAGAAATTCTGGCTGAAATTGAACAGCACAACAAAGAATTCACATACCCATCTGGATAAACATTACCCCTCAGAGGTAAAATGGCAGTCGAATCGAAATTCGATGCAGTTGAAACCAATTTGGAGTTCTTGCTGTATTTCAGTCCATCATTAAACCACACCAAAAGATTCTGTGAATCTTTCCTCAAAACCCTCCCAAATTTAAGCATAATATCTCGCTGTGACATCTTGCGAACACCTAATTTCAGAAACAGAGGGAAGAAGAAGGAACTGGGGCTGCGATCACTTTCATCATTGGGACTGTGTAATTTGAAAAGGGCATTTGATGACGGAAATGCCAACAAGATCAGGGCAACAAGAGTGAGACCCAGAAGCCCAAAAAGAACTCCCCGATTATCAAAGAGAAAGGGAGCTCTTCTTAGTAAGTGAGGTTCTGGGTTCAGTGCAGAGTGATAGGGAAGTGGTGGGTCTGGCAGTGGGTGGTGGTGCTCAGGCAGTTCTGCTGGCAGCAGCGCCGGTAGAGGCAAATCAGAAAGAGTGAAAGTAGTTATGGTTTTGGCTTGAGAAGGGTCCGACAGTGGGTCGATGCACTCGGGTAGTTCCGCTGGCGGCGGCGGCGGAGGCAAATCAGAGAGAGTGAAAGCAGTTATGATTTTGGCTTGAGAAGGGTCTGGCAGTGGGTGGTAGCGCTTGGGTTGTTCTGCCAGCAGCGGTAGAAGTGGAGGCAAATCAGAGAGAGTGAAAGCAGTAATGGTTTTGGCTTGAGAAGGGTTGTCAGCCGGAGGAAGTGTGATTATGACCACTCCTACCGGTTGAGGAGAGTCAGGAGAGTTTCCAGATTCCATCTCTCTCACAGTTTGAATCACTTGGAGAAGTCTTGGTTAGAGAAAGAGAAGTGAAAAGATGAAGAGGAAACACAAAATTACTCTGTATCACCCTCTAATCTTCTTTTCTGTAGAAGCCCAAAACTGCTTCCAAATCTCTCTCACTCTCTCTCTCCCTCCCTCTGACACTGTATATAGCCAATTACAATATGAATAGCCCTGTATTTCCCCTTTTTTCTTGTGTACACACTTTTCAAGGGAACAGTACAAGGAAATGGAATCAAAGATCAAGAGAACGCAAAGATCCTTCCAAGAGCATGGAAAATTACCAACTAATCCTTTTGTACAAGGCAGTGTGGCTCAGCAATATCTTGAAGATGGCCCTTTTCTCAGCAAGGAGATAAAAGTTATATGTTTGTTAAATTATTTAATTAATTTTAAGAGCATTTTATTTTGTTTATCTTTAACTAATTAGTGCTCAAATTTATAGAAAGTTTCCATCTTCATTTCATCACCCACAATAACTAATTTTTTTGTCAAAATAAAGATATCTATATAAAAATTTTTAATACATTAGTCAGATCAAACTAATTTTCAGATAGTAAATTGTCCCCAAACCCCCTGTGGTTTGGGTCATTGCACAGAGACCCCTTCTGATTTATTTTTGTTCCTTAAAGTTCATATGGTTTACCGTTATTACTTGGACACTTCCTTCTTTAGTTTTTTAGCACAGATGATGTTAATTAAAATTAAATTATGTTAAATTTTAACCAATTTTCTTCTACTTTTTCTATAATTTACAAAAATAAAAAATAAAATGAAGGAGTTGTGGTTGCCAGCAAAATCTATCACTGGGTTCCACAACTGGAACCCGGCAGTGGAAAAAATTACCTAATAAACACTGAATGTTTAAAACAGAGGGGGTGTATATATAAAATTTAATATTGAAGTTCTGATTTCATGGTTTTTTCTATCATTGTTTCTCTAGTATTGTACTCCATTGGTGACTGCTAATTTCATTGTCTATTACATTTTGGTTGCCATGCAAATGGCTCAACATTCACTTGACAACAATGAAATCTTGAAAAACATGAACCATTTGAGACCGATTTTCAATGGGTTCTGGGAAGCCAATTCTGTTATGTATCATATTCTGCAACATTGAAAACAGAGTCACAATTTTCCCATTGATGACTGCTCCCAAGTAATGAATCATAAAGATTAGGATAAAGTTAGTTAAATTTAACTTAATTTGATTTTAATTAACATCATCTGTGCCAAAAACTAAAGGAGGGGTGTCTAAGCAGTAAAGGTAAATCACAGGGACAAAAATAAACTACAAGGAATCTCGAAACAAAAAAACTAAAGCACGAGAGATCTGGGGCAATTTACCCAATTTCCAAATTACTAGTCCATGTGCCACATCAACAACAATATGACACCATCTGCTGTGTCAGCAGAATAACACAATACCATTCAATGTTTCCTTAAAATGCTAAATGAATGAACATTTTTATCAGGGTAAATTCCACTAGGCACCCCTAAGATTTGGCAAAAGGTGCCGACCACCACCCTTGAGCTTTAGGAAATAACACAAACCTCCGTGCATTAAAAAATTTAGACAAAAAGACCATCTTACCCCTACCTAACTTTCTCTTTCTCTCTCATCTCTCCTCTCTTTCTCTCGGCTCTCTCCTTTATCTCACCAGCCAAACCCAGTCATGGGAATTTAAATTATGACAGAAAGTGACCTCACATCCACCATAACATCTTCATCTCAATTACACTCATATTTTACACATGTTGGAGCTTTATCATGCCTGAACATTCCATACCACACGAGTAAGAAGGGCTTAAAACTATGACAGAAAATGACAAATTACATCCTATGGTGTTTTTGCCAGACAAAATTCAGAGAATGATGTCACAAATTACGTTGTTAGAGAAGATAGCATACAAACAAATTATAGAACGTTGTTGTCAATGAAAAGAAGCTTGATAGGTGGATGCCATAATGTTGATTATATGACAGTATGGGGTCCCATGATTTCCTTCATGGACACCAATGTTTCAAGGAGCAATGTTGTGAAAACTCAAATTGAGAGTAACAATTGTGTAAGATCAATTAAAACTTCGGTGCCAATGGGATCATTATTGCAAATGTACTTCAAACATGCAGGCAATGTTTATCTTTTATCTTTTTCCCTGCCCTAAAGATGTATAGAGGAAGGGGAGAGAGATTTCAGGTATGGAATATGCAGCAATTTTTTAATTGAAAATCAACAACCTAATTTCTGATCACATCCTAAAGCGCCTATCTATAGGCTGAAGTTTAACTAAAAGATGAATATTATAGTTACAATTATCCAAATAAATAACTAAAAGCTAAAAGCTGAAATCTAAGTTTCAAATTTCAAATAAAACATGAATCCTAATATCAAAAATTAAATTTAATAATTCCAAGTTCTCATCAGCTGGTTCTCCTTGAATAAACCTATGAGTAACCTTTTGTGCCCCTAGACGTTGACCATCTACCTTTTTCTCTGTTTTTTGGGTTCTATTTTATTGTGATTAGGCAAAAGATTTCAATCAAACTCCCCAATAAGAAGAGCATAATTTAGAAGTATGAACTAGAATTGCATTTTTTTAATTTGTTATCAAGATTCTAGTCGCTTCATGCTGTCAATTCCCATGGCTCCCAAGGATAATAACGGAAGAAATGTTTCCAGACCTGATCTTGGTACTTTTCACAGATTAAAATTAACTCAAACACCACAGAAGCTGCTCTAGTGATGGCTCTATATACAACTTGGTTCAATTCAAGAAGAAAACTCCCACTACATGGAGGAAGGCAATTTTAACCCCTTCAATGGACTGACTGGTTTTGACAAACAATTTGGTATGACAGAGATAGGGGTATAAAGGTTACAGTACTTGTGTCTTAAATCCAATTAATGATCGAGGTTAAGAGGTTACAAAAATTAGATCAATTATTAACCCATTTTGGTACCATAAAATTCACCTTCCGCATTCACCAGTATAATCTATGTCATCTGGAACATCAGGAAGGACAGAACATCTCTTAACAAAAGCCATATTGCCATAATGAACTTTCCTTGCCTTTATGTTTATAACCCAATGCATATCTGGCCATAGACTCCCCCATTATCTCCTTGTGACATTTACAGGAAACTGGCATGTTTCATTAATGAAAGATGAAACTCCAATTAAATATTATTCCAATAATACCATTTCTTGTCCAAAAAATAAACACTTTTTTTTCAAGGCCTAAATTTGGATAAAAGATCACGGGACCACCAAGTAAATGTCTTCAAATACTCCTGCAGTATTGATTATTTGGATGGAAATTTACCCCTATTCCCTCCATTTAGTATGTTTGCAATGCAGAAATCACAAAGAAAAGAAGAAAAAGGAGTTAAAGTTACCTTTATTGTGCATCCAAGTATGTCAAAGAGTAGAATAAGCTGGCGCCAAAACAAGAGCACAACTAATTATGCACTAAGGAATCATAAATTAAAACTATGCACACAACAACGATAATCCATCCTCCAATTTGCTTAAACTATCTCTCTGTATGGAATAAGTATAAAATTTCATTCATTCATCAACATCAACTGCACATTATCCCAAGTCCTAACCAAGCTAGGGTAGGTGGCATGGCATTTATAATGTTAATTGGCTTCTAAAAGTCACATTGACAATACAAACCCATGCAAACAAATAATGTGGCAAAATTTTACACCGGATAGCCTTCCTAATGCCATCCTATAGCGAGGGAATGATAATTGATAATTTTACACCGGATGGCCTTCCTAACGCCATCCTATAGGGAGGGAATGATAATTTATAATTTTACACCATCTTCATATCAAAAAGTTTCATGAAATGGCAGAAAATGAAGATAATTGATATAGTCATATTCCATCGCATGGGAAAGTTAAACAGTAATCAGAAAAAACAATTTAATATGCATTTTTCATCAGGAAATTTGAGGTAAACAGCATCTAATCTATAGAAAGTCTATAAATGAAATTTAACAGAACAATAGAGATTTCGCATACCCATCTGGATAAATATTACCCCTCACAGGTAAAATGGCATTCGAATCTAAATTCGACGCGGTTGAAACCGTTTTGGAGTTCTTGCTGTATTTCAGTCCGTCATCAACCCATGCACCGAGATTCTGTGAATCTCTCCTCACAATCCTGCCCAATTTAAGCTCAATCTCTCGCTGTGACATCTCACGAACACCCGATTTGGGAAACAGAGGGAAGACGAAGGAACTTGGCTTGCGATCATTTTCATCTTTGGAGCTGCGTAATTCGAAAAGGGGATTTGAAGATGGGGATGCCCACAAGATCAAAGCAATAAGGGACATACCCAGAAGCCCAAAAAGAACTCTCGGGCTACCGAAGAGAAAGAGAGCTCTTCTCAGTAAGAACGGGGGTTCGATGTTCGGTGGGAAGTGATCGGGGACTGGTGGGTCGGGCGGTGGGTGCTGGCGCTGGGGTTGTTGAGGCGGCGGTGGAGGTGAAGGTGAATCGGAGAGAGTGAAAGCGGTTATGGTTTTGCCTAGAGAAGGGTCGTCGGCTGGAGGGAGTGTGATTATGACCACTCCTACCAGCTGAGGAGAGTCAGGAGACTGTCCAGGTTCCATCTCTCTCCCTCTCTCTGAGAGTTTGACTCAGTTGGAGAAGTTTTGATCGGAGAAAGAGGAGCAAGGAGCAAAGACGAAGAGGAAACACAGAAATCTTCCGTATTAGCCTCTAATCTTCTTCCCTGTAGAACGCCATAGTTGCTTCCAAGTCCTCTCTCTCTCTCTCTCTCTCTCTCTCTCCCCCTCTAATTGACCTCTAATTGACTGACTCAATGTATAAAGTCGATTACAATATGAGTAAACGAAAATGCTACTGAAGTTTTACATTTATAATTATTTTGTACTAATATTTTATATTATATTAATATAAATATACAAAATATCAATATTTATATTGTATAGAAACAAAATTAAAAACGAATATACTTAAAAAATGACATTTTTTTGAAAAAATAATGGGAAAATACATAAATAAAAAATATGAGATTTTTTGTTAATATAATTTTTAATATAAAATTTGTAAAAAATAATTATTTAATATAAAAATAAACATAAATTTTATAATACATTCAAACAAATTTAAAAAAATATTCATGAACAAAAAATATTTTCAAATAAAAAATGTGTTTTTAATATTTTTTTTAATATTATATAACGACTCTAAAATTTTTTAAAATTATAAAAATAACTGAAAAATATTTTTTTTTATATTTTTAAAATGACACCTTCAAAATATTTTCATATCAATACATAATATTAGTTAAATTGTGAACCCTGAGTGTTTAAATATTATTTTTAATAAATAAAATAATTCATTCATTTAATTATTTGAATTCATAATTTAATCTTTTTAGGTTTGTACTTTCCAAGAAAACAATTTCAAGTAAGAATGGTTAAAAATAAACACAGAAGGGGGTTGATTGAGGTGTCTTAAGTCAAGGGAAGTGGAAAATGACTGACTTTATTTTTCCTAATTTGTGTATTGTTTTAAATTATATATTTTTTTAAAACTTTTCTATTTTACTATTCCCAAACACTAGCACACAAACGGAGACTCGGAGATGTGAGAAATTACAAGTTTAAATATTATTTATAATTCAGTCGTAAGAAATATCTTTTCAATTTTTTTAACTTTAATTTATATATAAACATAGTCTAATATTTTATATTTTAAAAATCAATAGCATTCATTTAAAAAAAAAAAAAACTCTACACATAAGAACACGCTGAAAATTGGATATGAAATATATTGTTAGTCATAATTTTAAGAAAAAAATAATAAATTACAACTAAAAGTTTCTATTTACAATTGAAAATTAGCTTACTTTATCTAGTGATTAAAAATAAATGACAATTAATTTTATTTTTGCCTGTACATTTAAATATATACTTGAGTTGTTTGTTTGGGGAAAGTGTTATTTTAAGAAAAGATAATTTGTAAATAAAAATAAAATTTTTAAAATATATTTTTTGTTATTTGGTTATGATTTAAAATTTTGGATATTTATTGTAACATTAAGAAAAGAGAAAGGTCGAATAAAGAGAACCCTAGAGAACAAGAGAATTAATGACATAACTAGATGGTAATTCAAATGACGATGACAAACAAAAAAAAAAATAGCAGAACAAATAACGACAAAGATGAATGACGCAAATAATCACAAAAAAAAAAAAAAATAGATCAAAAGAAGTGGAGAAAGAGGCATTTAATAAGGAAAAATGACTCCCTTCCCAGCAAATGGGAAGTTATTTTCATTAACTTGTGTACTGTTTTAAATTTAATTTTTTATTAACCTTTGTATTTTAGTTCTCCCAAGAAATTATAAGTTTAAATATTATTTACATAATCAAAATTTTAATTCACAAAATAAAATATTCAAATAATATTTTAAAAAATTACTTTGGTAATAAAATTTTATGAAATCTAGTTATTGTGTCGGCTTATATAATAGAATAGATAATTATTATTAATTTTATTTAAAGAATAGATAATGCTTTTTGTTGCTTTAGTTGGTCTTCTCCATTCTTCTTGCTTCTTCAAATTTTCTTCTTGACTCTTGCATTTCCTTGGAAAGTTATTGGATGGTCTCACCTCACCCTCAATAAATTCAAGCTCAAAATTTTTGACTATAGGCACCATAGATACTGAGACACCCTCATCTAGAAGTATTGACTAAATGGATGCTCACCTTTATTTTTCCAAATTTCATGCTGACCTTTTCTCTCTTTGTATCATTATTTTTATTATAATTTAATATAAAATGTTACGTGTGGGACACTCAATTTTAATGGGTGGGTTCACATTTGTAAATTGATATATTATATTATATATCATATTAATATAAATATATAACACATATTAATAGATTGTATCATCTTAAAAATTAAAAATTAAACGTTCAACTAATATTTTTTTATTTAATAATGGTAAATTTTGATCTCATTTTTATATGATTTAAGTCAATTCTAGAGACAATTAATATATATAATTTATCTTAGTATTTAATTAAAAAACAATCTGTGTGGATTCTTATGCCATTAACTAAATAAATGGATTGTTTGAAAAAATCATAAATTATAGAGACAAAAATACTAAAATTATAAGATTACAAGAGTCTCAGTTGACAACAAAGTTACTTAGCTAACTCGCTGCTCCAACTATGAGAGATTACATATAATATGATTAGTAACATTTTATATATATATATATATAGGGTTAAGTGACACTTAATCTCATTTATAACTTGAGAATGCTCCATTGGCTAAATTCATATTTGCTGCCATGTAATTTTACGTTTTTTTTTTTTTGTATCGTTGTTCAAATTTTTTGTTACTTTAATTACAGATTTAAATCTAATTTTTTGAATTAATTTAATTCTTTTTTTTGTGATAAATTATTTTTTTTGTTATTTTAATTACACTCTTAGAGTTATATTTTTGAATCAATTTAACCCATATATTTTAAGTGAGAGATGATAAAATATATATCACACTTTAATTTAAATAATAAAAAATTTAAATTAACATACAAA
Organism: Diospyros lotus; assembly: GCF_014633365.1. NCBI lineage: Eukaryota > Viridiplantae > Streptophyta > Magnoliopsida > Ericales > Ebenaceae > Diospyros > Diospyros lotus. Next base: position 1,107,467 of record NW_026267104.1, read on the forward strand.
GAAAATTAAAAATATAAAAATTAAAAAGAAAAATATAGATTTAGCCGATAGATTAGATTTATATTGTGATTGACTAGTATCGATCATTAGTCTTTTTTTTATACATAAGAAATTACGAAAAAGAAGCAGACAGATTATAATGTACGACTAAAATTTAATAGAATAAAAGGATATATGGAGACACATTAATTGTAGTTGATCTATACCTCTCTCTCTCTCTCTATGTATATGCACCAGCTTATCTACGGAAGAAGGTGGCATCTCAGTCCACCTAATTATGTCTGCTGCCACATTCACTTTGCTCTTTGTCCTCCTCGGAGCCATCTGGTATTTTCTCCATCGCCGGGCCATTTCCCGACGGAAAAATGACCGGAAACTGCCACCCGGTCCGGCAGGGCTGCCGGTCATCGGTAACCTCCACAAGCTGGGCAAGCTGCCCCACCGCAGCCTCCGAGATTTGGCAGAGAAATACGGCCCGATCATGTCAATCAAACTGGGCTCCGTGCCAGCCATAGTGGTCTCGTCGCCGCAAGCCGCGGAGCTGTTCCTGAAAAAGCACGACGCAGCGTTTTCTAGCCGGCCCAAAATCCAGGCCTCCGAGTACTTGTTCTACGGCGCCAAGGCCATGGCCTTCACGGAGCAGGGCGAGTACTGGCGCAGCGTCAGGAAGCTGTGCTCCACGGAGCTGCTTAGCGGCGCGAAAATTGATTCTTATGGCGGCATGAGGAGACAGGAGGTGACGGCGGTGGTGAAGTCGCTTAAGGCGGCGGCGGCGGGGGGAGACGTGGTGGATTTGAGCGAGACGGTGGAGGTGCTGGCCGAGAACTTGACTTGCCGGATGGTTTTCGGCCGGAGCAGCGACGATAGATTCGACCTGAAAGGCCTTGTTCATGAGGTTTTGGAGCTGGCCGGAGTTTTCAACATCGCCGACTACCTTCCATTCTTGGGGCCGCTTGATCTCCAGGTTTGTTCGCTCATTAATCCACTGACCAACAATTAATCTATTCGTCTTAAGAGTTGAGGTTTCGAGAAAAATCTTGAATTCAAGTTTAGCTTGATTGATTATTCTGTGGGTGAATATTTATATATTTGTAAAAATTGAATCTTGGAATCCAACCAACGATGATTAACTAGGTCATGTGCTTTAGGTTTTTAGTTTACTTATTAATATCGTCTTCGAAATTCAGGGGTTTACTAGACGCATGAAGGAAACTGGCAAGGCCATTGACAAAACCTTGGAAATGATCATCGACGAGCATGAACGAGATGCTAGTAGGAACCAAAGCCAACAGAAAGATTTTATCGATGCATTGTTAGCACTGACCCATGAGGTGTCGACCAGTCTTAGCAAGTTCTCCTTCCCTATTGATCGGACGAACATGAAAGCAATCGCGGTGGACATGATCGCTGGATCGATCGACACTTCTGCAGTTGAGATCGTGTGGACCATGTCGGAGCTCTTGAGGAATCCGAGAGTGATGAAGAAGCTCCAAGAAGAGATAAAGATGGCTGTAGGGGAAGACCGAACGGTGGAGGAGACTGATCTGGTGAAGCTGCCGTACTTAGAAATGGTAATCAAGGAAAGCTTGAGACTCCATCCGGTTGCTCCCTTGTTGGTTCCTCACGAATCAATGGAGGACGTCGACGTTGTCTTGGGCAAGGATTGTTATTTCGTTCCGAAGAAATCGAGGATCATGGTGAACTGCTGGGCACTAGGGCGGGATCCGAAGGTGTGGTCAGAAAACGCAGAAGAGTTCTTTCCAGAAAGGTTCGTCGGCTGCGATGTAGATCTCCAGGGACACCATTTTCAGCTTATTCCGTTTGGTTCGGGTCGGCGAATCTGCCCTGGGATTCAGCTAGGGTTAACAACCATTCGGCTGGTGGTGGCTCAGCTGGTGCACTGCTTTGATTGGGCACTTCCCGGCGGAATCTCGCCGGAGGAGTTGGATATGAGAGAGAAGTTTGGCTTGTCGTTGCCACGAGCCCAGCATTTGGTTGCAATTCCATCATATCGCCTGAGTACTTGATCAGAACGTTATTATAAATAAATAATCCATTAAATACATGGGTAAGCCCGTATAGCCTACCCGACCCGACCCGACCCGACCCGAATTAATACTAGTAGAATAATTTGGTGTAAAATGTATGAACCTATGTATACATGCTAGTAGAATAATTTGATGTAGATTTTTTTGATTGAGTGAGTTTTCTTAATAGGCTATTTACTTTTATAACTGTTCATTTTCTTTATAGTTATCCTACTTACAGATTAATTATTTAATATTTTAATATCTCTTTTAGTTATTTTACTAATCTATAGCATAACAATAAAATACTAATCATACGTTTATTATTTACTTTTAACATTAACTAGTTTTTGACCCGTGCGATACACGGGATACAATATTCAACAAAAATATGTATAAATTAATAATTTAAAATATGAAATGTACATCACAATAAATTTAATATACTATAAACAACAATTTTATTTCATTGTGATTAAAGTAAATTTTGGAAGACTTTTTTGTATTCAACATTTGTGGTCAAAGTTATTTATTCACCCTCTTTATCACATATTAGAATCTTCAACCCACTGTATCTTGTGACTCTTCATATTGTAATGTACAATTGCCTATTTATCTACTTAAAGAATTAACGTTTAAACCAATATTAACCATATTTATCCATTGTTTAATGTGTTTAAGATATATTTTTTTATTTTTTAATTCCTAAATATTTATCTATTGTATTCAATAAATTGAATAATTTATTTTTTGATGCATTAGAATTGTTGTATTCAATAAATTGAATAATTCATTTTTTGATGCATTGGAACTAGCTGTATTCAATAAATTGAATAAATTATTATTGAATAATTCATTTTTTGGTGCATTGGAACTTGTTGTATTCAATAAATTGAATGTAGGCACATTCGGTAATATTTATTTGCTTGAAGAATTAACGTTGAAACCATCATTAATCATATTTATATGTTATTTAATGTGTCTAAGATATATATTTTTTATTTTTTAATTCCTAAATATTTATCTGTTGTATTCAATAAATTAAATAATTTATTTTTTGATGCATTGAAACTATTGTATTCAATAAATTGAATAATTCATTTTTTAATGCATTGGAATCTGCTGTATTCAATAAATTGAATAAATTATTATTAAATAATTCATTTTTGAGTGCATTGGAACTTGTTGTGTTCAATAAATTGAATGTAAACACATTCGATAATATTTATCTACTTGAAGAATTAACGTTTAATTCATCATTAACCATATTTATCTGCTGTTTAATGTGTCTAAGATATATATATTTTTATTTTTTAATTCCTAAATATTTATCTGCTGTATTCAATAAATTGAATAATTCAATTTTTGCTGCATTGGAACTTATTATATCCAATAAATTGAATATAGGCACATTCGGTAATATTTATCTACTTGAAGAATTAACATTGAAACCATCATTAACCATATTTATCTATTGTTTAATGTGTTTAAAATATATTTTATTATTTTTTAATTCCTAAATATTTATCTGTTGTTGTAGGTACCCCTAGCCAAGGACCCACAATAAGATGACATAAATGCCAAAACCCATTAAAACATTACACATCCTCATTGATATTGACAATGGAAGCCACACTCATATATTTTTACTCATAGACAAATACATTCGGGACCACATATCCATAACGTAACTTAATATTACACACCTTATTAGGGTTCACAACCCACCATATCCCCTCAAGGGTACAACATAAAACATAAACAAGCATAACTTAATATTACACACCGCAAAACACCCCCCAAGGACCTTTGATTGAGACGGCTTTGTACACACTACTACCCCATGGATCCTGCCTCGCTTGGCTTTCCCTTTACTTTAACCTTACTTTTACCTGGAATGATGCAAGCAAACATGAGCCACAAGACCTAGTAAGTATAATTGGAAGAAAGCAAGCATAAGAGTCATGGGTATCAAGAAGCAAAAGAGACATGAATGCCATTTAGGGTACTTTCACATGATAAAATGATCAAACATGGATCCATGCTCATTTGCAGTACTTTTTAGAACTATAAACATGGGACCAAAGTCCATAACATACACTTGGGACCGAAGTCCAACTTTGAGCTCAACATTTTTTTTGCGGATATATCCTGCGGACTTGTCCGCTGCACGCATCATGAGACCTTTACACATTTATTTAAAAACCATTTTCATGCACATGTTTCATGCATCCTCATAACATGCATATTTGTAACGCCCCGCTTTCCCGGGCGCGTTATAAATTGGGACAATAATTTTTTTTTTCTTTCAAACACTAAAGCTAAACCACATCATTCCTCGAATCTGTCTCAGAATTCCCATACATTAATCTCGAAAGAGAATCATTATACACATCAAATGCGAAAGCAATGATCGAAACCTGATATCTTAACATTAATCATAAATAAATTCTTACATCTTCAACATTTCTCAAAACGTTCAGAATTTAAATACATGGGCTACATATATTTCATTCTTCATGCACCCTGCTAAGTGCCATTTCATGTCTCATTTATCCTCGAATCTACTACAATCTCCACTTAGAACGTTTGAATATTCCAGGGGCAAAACCCAAATTAGATGATGAACCATCTAAGTAAGGGTACAGAAAACATATTTCGTGCATGAATGCAATGTCTTTCATCGTAGGTGTCAACTACACCCCTCATGCTACCTACCATTTTTGCAGCCCCCTCTTTCGAAGCCGAGGTGTATGGGTGCACCCTTGGTAAAGCAGCGGTGTCAGTTCGTACTCCCTATGGCCTCAAATGAGAGTGATCAATGATATCAACGTGTATTTATGTATTTCATAGTCATGTCATGTATGCAATCTACGTGATGGATTCATATCAGGGCATGTCAATATGATGAAAATATTTTTGAGGAATATAAACCACTTACTAACCAAGCATTTTCCATAAAACTAACTTTAATTAGGGAGTATCACTTACCTTCTAGAGCTTATCGGGCTATCTCGATATTCGTGTATTGTCTCGTGCATCGCCTCGATTTACGTGCAAATCTCAAAATTTGATAAGTCACTTCAACTTATTCCTCAAGGCATCTTAATCACCATAATTATTTAAATAAACATTAAATCCTATTTTCTATCATTTTTGGCATTTTCTATAATTTTTTTTCTCTATTTCTTCCTATTTTTCCTCAATAAATCCATACTAAATATTCCTAAAATATTTTCTCAAATATTTCACTACGACAATTCATAAAATAATATTCTTCAATTTATGAAATTTTCTAAGAAATTTTACTCACCTTAACTTAGTATTTTTTTGCTTTCTCGATATGCGTGTCATATTCTCGAAATGCTTGCACTAACTATTTTCTAGACCAAAATCTCTAAAATATTATCGAAACATAATTTCCTATTTTTCATAATTTTTCTAAGATTTTTCTCTATTTTTTTTCTATTTTTCTCCATTTTTTTTATTTTCTTCCTTTTTTCTTTTCTTTCTTCTTTTCTTCCACTATTCATTATCTTCTTCCCTCTTCCACGAACCAGCTTCTTCTTCCTCTCTTTTTTTTTTTCTTTTTCTTTCTTCTTTTTTTCCTTTTCTTTTCTTTCTTCTTCTTCTTCTTCTTCTTCTTCCGTACCCTACGCACAGCCACTGCGCGCCCTCATCGCGGCCATTCGTCGCCTGCCTCCGCCCCTGCCAGCCACGTTGCCCCTCGCCGCGATCGGTCTTCTTTGCGTCGCTTGCTGCTGCATCCTCTGCCTGCTCGAGCTGCCATGGCCGCCCATGGGAGCTTCCTGTGCGGCTAACCCGGCCGCCTTCAGCTGCCACCCAACTCCCTCTCAATATCTCTCTCTCTCTCTCCCTTGCTTACTGCTCTCAATCGGCCAAATGCATCCCAATTTATAGACCTCTCTGCCTTGGCCGCTACTCCATTCGGTTACACATTAATTGCTCAAAATCTACTCCATACCTTTTACAGAATTTACCCTATCACAATCTTCCCATTTTGCACAAATCTCGGCCATGAATTTTTGCAAGGAGTCCATCACTCTTAACATTTGAATAATCCCACTTGAGCAACATAAAGCATTATGGAAGCTGCCATTCACGTCCACACGCGCACGGATGCTCATATATATATATATATATTATATATCACTTAAATATTATATATCACTTAAATCAAATCAAGCTCACCTTACTTGTCCCATACATGTTGCGTGAAATCACACCATTTAATCCATGAAACTTGCAGAGGAATGGGATGCAATTGGAGACTTATGGCTTCTCACGTGTCATTCTGCTACGCTCAGACTATATTATATATCACTTAAATCAAATCAAGCTCACCTTACTTGTCCCATACATGTTGCGTGAAATCACACCATTTAATCCATGAAACTTGCAGAGGAATGGGATGCAATTGGAGACTTATGGCTTCTCACGTGTCATTCTGCTACGCTCAGACTATATATATATATATATATTACACTATATTAATAGATAAATTATACTTTTAAGCCTCACATTTCATCTTAAATTCATTAGAATAATTGCTTAATTGCAATTACATCCTCCAACACTAAATTAGATTGCATTGAGATACTGAAAATCTAAAATTAATAATTTAAAGCTAAGTTAAAAATGACGATTTCGCCCCAGTGTCTTCACTGGGATATCGTTTCATCCTGAAACCATTGAAGGGTTGTTCATTACATAAAACTGGAGCCCCCCTAGGGTTCTGTTAATTTTTGGGGAGTCTCCTACAACGATTCGGTTTTGCAGCCTAAATGACAGCTGTATTTTAGCTGTACCAAAAATTATTCCGAATTCGATTTCTTTTGATACCATAAATCCTATCTCGATACGCTCGTCGAGACCATATAATTTTTCTTAGATAATTTCACTTCGAGGCATTTCCTACAGTCGATTCGGTACATATAACTACTATTAAACCAATTTTTTGGTATTCTAAACTTATTAAAATTACGTGGCAACTTTATCTAAACATGGGGTATTACAATATTTGTAATAACTTCTCATATATAATTGGCATGCAATTAACGAAACAATATGCACAATGGGGCAACATTCATGCAAGACAACATCAAACTCTTGCATGTCCACAATAAAACATCATTCCCAAGGAAAGATAGGGTGAAACAAACACTATTTAAGATTCAATAGGTGTAAATGTAAATCATGGAATAATTTACTGGCAAGGGGGAAATAATGTGCAAAATAAGAAAATAACATGGAATTTAGAAATTAAGTGGTAGGATCTTGCAATGACAAGAGTTATAAAATAGAACTTGTAATTTAAAACATAACTTGAGAAAATATGAACTGAACTTGTAAAATAGGAGAAGAACTTGCAATTTAAAAGATCAGGAACTAAGAGCTTGCATATTAATAAGAAAACTGAGATCTTGCCTCTTAAATGGAACAAAGAAGAAGAAGAACTTGCCTTAATAGGAATAAGAACTTGTAATTTAAAAACATGAACTTAAGAAGAGAGAGAAACTGAACTTGCAAGATAGGAATACGAACTTGCCTTAAATATCTTCTTAATCCTTGCAACATACCGGGATTGCTTAGGTCAAGCCCAAACTCGAACGACAAAATTTCTTATAATTTCTCCAAAATTTTTCCTAATTTTTCCCAAAACTTCGCCCCCAAAATCCCCTATTTCACTCAATGAAATGGCCTATTTATAGGCCAAAGGGGAAGGGAAGGTGTAAAGCATCGCGGGGGCACAAAAATTTGAGTTTGGACAGCAAGGGGGTGGTTGGACACGTGGCTGCAGGAGGCAGCCACGTGGGTGCGCAGTAGGGTCGCGCAGGCCATGCGTGGCGCACTTGGCCGCGCCTAGCCGCGCGCATGCAGCCCGCGTGGCCGCGCGTGCCTGGCCGCGCGCATGCGGCCAGCGTGGCAGGCGCGCGCCTTGGCCTCACGCCAGCAGCTGCTCTATTTTTTTTTTTTAAACACCATAAAATAATTATAACCTCAAATAATTATTTTTAATCCCAAAACATACCAAATTTAATATTTTCCATTAATCTCCATAAAACCTCACATAACTCGATAAATTACCCTAAAACCCATAAATTAATTATTTTACTTAAATTCTCAAATCACTTCAAATGTTGAAATTAAAAATTGCCAATTATCTCAAATTTTGAGATGTTACAGTTGAATTCAATAATTAAATAATTTATTTTTTGATACATTAGAACCCGTTGTATTCAATAAATGGAATAAATCATTATTGAATAATTTATTTTTTGGTGCATTGAAACTTGTTGTATTCAATAAATTGAATGTTGACACATTCGGTAATATTTATCTACTTGAAAATTAACGTTTAAACCATCATTAACCATATTTATCTACTGTTTAATGTGTCTAATGTTGTAGCATATGTTTTGGTATATGAGAAAATTTGTTTGATGAAAAATCATATGAAAATCTCATATTTCGAAATAAGTCTTTCATATTTAGAAACATGCATGATTAGTGTTTTGGCACTAAAGGTCAAATGTTTTAAAAAAATCCAATTTTTAAGTATCATGTTTCGAAACTATGTTTCAATGTTTCGAAACATAGTTCTGTTATGTTTCTATATATATTTGAAATACTCTTTGATATATTTGAATAAATTCAATTTATATGCATCATATTTCAAAACAAAGTTTCCATATTTCGAAACATCAGTCTGTTATGTCTCTAAACATCAGTCTGTTATCAATATATATTTCGAAATGTATATTGATAAAGTTTAAAGTTTTGCTAAATCTATATGCTGTATTTCGAAACTTATTTGAAAACTAAGCTTATGTTTCTAAACCTATATAGTATGTTTCGAAACTTCTGTTAGCAGTGTTTTTAAATTTCTTGTTCAACATGTTTCTGAAGTATGTTTCAAAATCTTCTTTTTATGTTTCGAAACATCTGACTCTGTCAGAAGAATATCTGAAGATCTGTTATGCTTTTGCTCTTTATTTCAAAAGCTATTTTTTTTAAAAGCTTATTTTTTAAATATCTCCTATACCCTGATGTTCAAAATTCAGATATGTTTTAAGTGGAGAATAAAACTAAATTATTTTGTTTTTAAAAAGATGTCTTTTACTCATTTTGTCTCTTGGTGCATATCTAGCTGTAAAGGCTGTATGTTTCGAAACATGTTATATATATTTCGAAACCTTTGTGCAAAAATGTGTTGTTTTGAAACCTAATAAGTATATTTCGAAACCTACTTTTTTATCTTGTCTCTAACGATTATAATTAGCCAAAAGTCTATCATTTTGTTATATATATAAGCTCTTTGAAGACAAGCAGGCTCTGACTCTAACATACACAATTTTATACATCTACAAGAGATTTTTGCCACAAGCACAAGTGAACAAAGCTCTTTTAATGAACTCTCAAAGAAGTTTCTTTCAATCATTCCTTGGTGTGCATTGTGGTACAAACAGGAGAAGCAAGCCAAAATCAAAGCTCTCATTCATTCAAGCTCTCCTTACTTTATACTAATAGGTTTGTTATAACTATTTGGTAAGGTGTTTTAATTACATTCAAATTGTTGGGTTGTAAAAAATAAGTGTTATTTATCTTGTTGTAAGGTTTGAGTTGAGCCCGTAAAAACTCAATGTGTAAGGCTTTAGGGTGAACCGTGGTAAAACCCTTGGTGTTATTGATTGCTAGTAAAAGTGATTGTGGTTTGCAAATCCTTCAAATGAGTAAGCTTGAAGGTAGTGGAGTAGGCAAGTGTCGAACCACTATAAATCTTGTGTGTACTTGATTTCTAATTCTTACTTGTTATCATTGTTCATGCTTTTAAAAGGATCGTTTTTGAAAATCTAAAGGAGTTTCATTATTTGCAAATCAGTGAGTAAGGTTTCGAAACATACATGACAGTAAGTTTGATTTCGAAACATATTTATCTATATTTCGAAACATATTTAACAGAAATATTAGTTTCGAAACATATTTCCTCAAGTTTCGAAACATAGTATCCTGCAAACCAAAATTTTTTAAGTTATCAAAAATTTACGCAAATCCCAATTCACCCCCTATTGGATATTCTTGCCATTATGTAGAACAAACATTTAAGATATTTTTTTTATTTTTTTAATTCTTAAATATTTATCTGTTGTATTCAATAAATTGAATAATTTATTTTTTGATGCATTGGAACCTGCTATATTCAATAAATTGAATTAATCATTATTGAATAATTCATTTTTTGCTGCATTGGACCTTATTATATATTCAATAAATTGAATGTAGGCACATTCGGTAATATTTATTTGGTTGAAGAATTGACGTTGAAACTATCATTAATCATATTTATCATCTGTTTAATGTGTCTAATTTTTTTTATTTTTTAATTCCTAAATATTTATTTGTTGTATTCAATAAATTGAATAATTTATTTTTTGATGCATTGGAACTGTTGTATACAATAAATTGAATAATTCATTTTTTTGTGCATTAGAACCTACTGTATTCAATAAATTGAAGAAATCATTATTAAAGAATTTATTTTTTGGTGCATTGGAACCTGCTGTATTTAATAAATTGAATAAATCATTATTGAATAATTTATTTTTTTGTGCATTGAAACTTAATGTACTCAATAAATTGAATGTAGACATATTCAATAATATTTATTTGAAGAATTAAGATTTAAACTATCATTAACTATATTTATCTAATGTTTAATGTGTCTAAGATATATTTTTTTTATTTTTTAATTCCTAAATATTTGTTTGTTGTATTCAATAAATTGAATGTAGGCACATTCCATAATATTTATCTACTTGAAAAATTAATGTTGAAACCATCATTAACGATATTTATCTGCTGTTTAATATGTCTAAGATATATTTTTTTATTTTTTAATTCCTAAATATTTATCTGTTGTATTCAATAAATTGAATAATTCATTTTTTGATGCATTGGAACCTACTGTATTCAATAAATTGAACAATTCATTTTTTGCTGCATTGGAACTTGTTATATTCAATAAATTGAATGTAGGCACATTCACTAATATTTATCTGCTTGAAGAATTAACGTTGAAACCATCATTAACCATATTTATCTGTTGTTTAAGGTGTCTAAGATATATTTTTAGTTTTTAATTCTAAAATATTTATCTGTTATATTTAATAAACTAAATAATTTATTTTTTGATGCATTGAAACTCTTGTATTCAATAAATTTAATAATTCATTTTTTGATGCATTGGAACATGTTATATTCAATAAATTGAATAAATCATTATTAAATAATTCATTTTTTGGTACATTGGAACTTGCTGTATTCAATAAATTGAATTTAGACACATTCGGTAATATTTATCTACTTGAAGAATTAACATTTAAACCATTATCAATCATATATATCTGTTGTTTAATGTGTCTAAGATATATTTTTTTTAGTTTTTAATTCCTAAATATTTATCTGCTTTATTCAATAAATTGAATAATTTATTTTTTATTGCATTGAAATTGTTGTATTCAATAAATTGAATAATTCATTTTTTGATGCATTGGAACCTGTTGTATTTAATAAATTGAATAAATTATTATTGAATAATTCATTTTTTGCTGCATTGGAACCTGTTATATTCAATAAATTGAATGTAGGCACATTCAGTAATATTTATCTACTTGAAGAATTAACGTTGAAACCATCATTAACCATATTTATCTGTTGTTTAATGTGTCTAAGATATATTTTTTATTTTTTAATTCCTAAATATTTATCTGTTGTATTCAATAAATTAAATAATTTATTTTTTTATGCATTGAAACTGTTGTAGTTAATATATTGAATAATTCATTTTTTTATGCATTGAAACCTGTTGTATTCAATAAATTGAATAAATCATTATTGAATAATTCATTTTTGGTGCATTGAAACTTATTGTATTCAATAAACTGAATGTAGACACATTCGGTAATAAATATCATTAACCATATTTCTCTACTGTTTAATGTGTCTAAGATATATTTTCTTATTTTTTAATTCTTAAATATTTATCTGCTGTATTCAATAAATTGAATAATTTATTTTTTATTGCATTGGAACTGTTGTATTCAATAAATTGATTAATTCATTTTTTGATGCATTGGACCCTGCTGTATTCAATAAATTGAATAATTTATTTTTTGATGCATTGGAACTGTTGTATACAATAAATTGACGAATTTATTTTTTGTGTGTATTAGAACCTGTTGTATTCAATAAATTGAACAAATCATTATTGAATAATTCATTTTTTTGGTGCATTGGAACATGCTGTATTCAATAAATTGAATAAATCATTATTGAATAATTCATTTTTTAGTGCATTGAAACTTAATGTATTCAATAAATTGAATGTAGACACATTCAGTAATATTTATCTGCTTGAAGAATTAACATTTAAACCATCATTAACCATATTTATCTACTGTTTAATGTGTCTAAGATACATTTTTTTATTTTTTAATTCCTAAATATTTGTCTGTTGTATTCAATAAATTGAATAATTTATTTTTTGATGCACTGAAACTGTTGTATTTAATAAATTAAATAATTTATTTTTTGGTGCATTAGAACTTGCTTATTCAATAAATTGAATAAATCATTATTGAATAATTCATTTTTTGGTACATTAGAACTTACTGTATTCAATAAATTAAATATAGGCTGGGTAATAGTTTGGGGAAAAAAAATAAATTAGCAAACTCAACTTATTAAGTCTCCGCCTTCCTAGTTTTAATTGATAGTTGTAAATTCGGTAATATTTATCTGCTTGAAGAATTAACGTTAAAACCATCATTAACCATATTTATTTGTTGTTTAATGTGTCTAAGATATACATATTTTTTTATTTTTTAATTCCTAAATATTTATATGCTATATTCAATAAATTGAATAATTTATTTTTTGATGTATTGGAACTGTTGTATTCAATAAATTGAATAATTCATTTTTTTGGTGCATTGGAACATGGTGTATTCAATAAAGTGAATAAATCATTATTGAATAATTCATTTTTTAGTGCATTGGAACCTGCTATATTCAATAAATTGAATGATGAGCTTTGGAAAAAATAAATAAATTAGCACAATCAACTTATTTAAGTCTCCGCCTTCCTAGTTTTAATTGATAATTATATATCCGGTAATATTTATCTGCTTGAAGAATTAATGTTGAAACCATCATTAACCATATTTACCAAACTGAATAAATTTCAAAAGCTTTTCATCACTGTTTAATGTGTCTAAGATATAATTTTTTTATTTTTTAAATCCTAAATATTTATCTGCTGTATTAACTAAATTGAATAATTCATTTTTTAGTGCATTGGAACCTGCTGTATTCAATAAATTGAATATAGATAGAGTAATAGCTCGACAAAAAAAATAAATTAACACAGTTTAAGCAAGAAACTGTATTAACAATGACTATCTTACGTTATATATATAAATATATTATATATTATTATATAATGATAAGATAATTTTTTGTGACTTAATACTTTAAATGTCTATTCATATTCCTCATAAATAGTATTTATTTTTGATTGATTGGCGGATTAATTAAATATTTAATATTTACATAATAATGTATCGAAAAATCCATGATTAGCATTGAAAATGTAACATCCCGCTCGAGCGATAGGAAGAACCGGAACAACTTATCCTGATGGACCTACACGAACTTCCCAGGAGGGTCACCCATCCCTGGATTACCCTAGGTCAAACACGCTTAACTTGGGAGTTCTTTGCCAACATTCAGCCCAAAAGGTATCCAGCTAGTGTTGTTTCCTTTCTTACACTATCTTCGATATATCCTAACTTCTCTGGGCTCTCGGGGTATTACATTTTCCCCCCCTTGAGCACATGACGTCCTCGTCATGCGACCTTACAACTGGTCCCAGACCTTCTCCCCTTGGGGGCTGCCATCCTAGAAGCCTGCCAGAAGCCGCTCCTTGTACAGGCCCTCGAGCCTCGGCGCCACTCTCCGCCCTCATCGGACCGCTTTCGCCAAGGGTCGGCTCTGATACCACCTGTAACATCCCGCTCGAGCGATAGGAAGAACCGGAACAACTTACCCTGATGGACCTACACGAACTTCCCAGGGGGGTCACCCATCCCTGGATTACCCCAGGTCAAGCACGCTTAACTTGGGAGTTCTTTGCCAACATTCAGCCCAAAAGGTATCCAGCTAGTGTTGTTTCCTTTCTTACACTATCTTCGATATATCCTAACTTCTCTGGGCTCTCGGGGTATTGCATTAAAACTCATGTATTTAAAATTAATTATTAATTTTATAGTAATTAATACTTATTATTTCAAAACAATTTAAAATTTTAAATTATTAATGCAAATTACTAAATGCAATAAGTACTAAATGCAAATTATTAATGCAAGTTTTGGGAGGAATTTTTTTTTTTCAGACTATGCTACTTTTATATATATAAAGATATTATATATTATTATATTATATAAGATAAGATAATTTTCTATGACTTAATTAATACTTTAAGTGTCTATTCATATTCCTCATAAATAGTATTTATTTTTGATTGATTGATGGATTAATTAAATATTTAACATTCACATAGTGATGTATTGAAAAACCCATGATTAGCATTGAAAAACTCATGTATTTAAAATTAATTATTAATTTTATAGTAGTTAGTACTTATTATTTCAAAATAATTTTAAATTTTAAATTATTAATGCAAATTACTAAATGTAATAAATAATAAATGTAAATTATTAATACAAGTTTTGAGGGAAATTTTTTTTCAGACTATCATACTTTTATATATATAAAGATATTATATATTATTATATTATATAAAGATAAGATAATTTTTTGTGACTTAATTAATACTTTAAGTGTCTATTCATATTCCTCATAAATAGTATTTATTTTTGATTGATTGACAGATTAATTAAATATTTAATATTCACATAATAATGTATTGAAAAACCCATGATTAGCATTGAAAAACTCATGTATTTAAAATTAATTATTAATTTTACAATAATTAGTATTTATTATTTCAAAACAATTAAAAATTTTAAATTATTAATGCAATAAATACTAAATGCAAATTTTTAATGCAAGTTTTGGGAGGAATTTTTTTTTTTTCAAACTATCATACTTTTATATATATAAAGATAAGCATGACACAATATTCAGTTACCAAATATTAGTGGCTTAATACATATTTTAGTCCCTGAACTAATCAAAAAAATGACTTTAAGGATATCAACTAAACGTCGGTTAAGTTAGGGACTAAAAGTGTATAAAATTATTTTGTTCAGGGATGAATAGTGAGTACAATTTAGTTAATATCCTTAAAGCCATTTTTTTATTAGTCCAGGGACTAAAAAATGCATTAAACTGTAGTGACGTGACAGTGCTGAGGAGTAATGTGTTGGTGACGTGGCAGTGTGACGAGACAAAGTTAACGTCTCAGTTAACGTCAATTAAGTCAGGGACTAAAAGTGTATAAATTATTTTGTCTAGGGATGAATAGTGAACACAATTTAGTTGATATTCTTAAAGTCATTTTTTTGATTAGTTCAGGAATTAAAATATGCATTAAGCTAACATTAGTTTATCAACATTATTTTAATAATACAATATAATAAAACACAACACTACCAAACAAGACCTTAAGCATGGGAGTGGGATGAGTTTAAGGGTTGTGTAAAGAGTTGATTTTATTATCGAATCGATTAAAATTTAATAATAAAAAAAATTAAACTATTGTAAAAAAATCAAACTGACCCAACCAAAAAATTAAACTAATCAAAAATTGAAAATAAAAAAAATAAACAAAACTTGTAAAAATTGAACTGATCGAATAAACCAAATAAACTCCAAAAAAAATAAAAAATTGAACAAACCAAAATCAAAAGAATCTAATGGCAAGATTTCAATAAATCTAAGTTTTATTATCTAGAATACCTACCTAATTTGTGTGTGCACGCACCAAATAACTAAGAAGGTTGTCTATAATCCTAATAAATGAATTGAAGCTCATATGGCGTAACTAAATCATTGAATGAAATAGAGATGACGTTTGAGGTGATGTGGTTGTCGAGGTGGCGTAGATGGGCGAGTATAGTGGTGCGAATTGTGTGATGAAGCCAATAACTTTTGTTGGAAAGAAATAGTCGAAGGGAAAAAAACGTCAAATACGAAAGGGAAGGTGGAAGGATTGGTTCAATTTTTTTATTGTTCTTCTTTTCTTTTTTTATTATGGGCCAAAAATGTTGTATTGTAACTTTGGTCAGTACAAGTGATTTTACTTATTTCTAACAAAAAAACTTAGTCGAAACCAAAATTTTAAAAAAAATAATCTAACTGAACTAAATTTTATCAAAAATTGAACTGAAGTGTAAATTTGAATTGATTCAATTTAATTATTTCCGTTAACTAAAATTTTGCATACCCTAGATAAGTTTGTGATTGTTTTTGAAAAAAAAAAGTAAAAACAAAACAAAAAATTATTATTTTTTAAAAGAAAGTAAGCCATGAGGGTGGAGAGTTGGCGCTCAACATTGTGTTATAGTTGTGTATATGTCTATACTAAATAAGCATTTTGGTGTTATGGAGTGACCTTAACAAGGTAAATTTTAAAATCTTTTTTATATTTTTATTTAAAAAATTTAAATAAAACTTAATTATCAAGATTTAATCTTCTGACTTTATAAGTATAAAATATTTAATATTACCACTTTATCAACTTTAACTTTTACCTAAACTTTACCTTAAATTGACATAAAAACTAGACTATACAACTATCAATTGTCACATAATAAATTTTTGTTTAAAATATTTTTTTTATTTACACATAAATCACGCACACCATAACTCTAGTACGTGTACAAAAAAAATCACTTGCATGTACCTGGTCTTGAGTAATTGACATCAAATTTATGTGTAAATTTTTTTAATCCTAATTGATGAGATGAGTCCATGAATTCAACTATCAAATTATCTTTATATATTTATAATTAATAAATATAATTATTTTTTCATTTAATATAGTTAAATATTATTCAATTAATAATATAGTTAAATTATTTAATTTTTCTTGTGACATAATTGAATATAAATAAGATTTTATTAATTTTAGTTTTGAAAAACTTCTTTCTACCAAAACTCCAGTAATAGAAATGGTTAATAATATTCTATAAGTGATTCATTCATTTGGAAAAGAATTTACTTTTTTATAAAATTTAGTATCGCAAGTAGAGTTTTAATTTCTATAGTTATAATTTCTTTTAAATTCTTAATTCTAAAAATAAATCTAAACCATCAATATCAGATAACATATCATGTTTTAGAAAATTTTCAAGATTTAAATAATTTATCTTCAAATTATCATCATCAAAAAATTTTAACTTTTCTACATTATAAAGAAAACCATAATTATCTTCATAAATTTTAAATTATTCAAATCTATTTTGAAAAGAAGAAATAACATGATTAACTAAATATGTAAAATAATTAATTCTAAAAAAATCTTCACTAGATAATTTCATCTCCTTATTTTCATTCTTGTCAAATTGTTTCTTTCTTTTTATTGTACGTTTTTCATGAAACTTTGATTCTATATTCATTTACTCTGTAATCTCTTTAGCAAAAATCATAAAAGATTTAAAATCAATTTCTCTATAGTTTTTTAAAAAAGAAATAAGATCTTTCAAGTGATCTATTGCAATAGCAATGTCCATATCTTTATTTTGTAAATATTTACTAACTATATTAACAACAAACAACATATCATACCAAATAATCATGTCTAACAAAAATTCAAAATTCTAAATATCATATGTTGCTAAACAAATAGTTTCATTTTTTGTTTTAGGATCTTCATTAGTTTTTCTATTAATTGATATAAAGTATCTCTTATTTGTGGAGTTTGAAATTTTATTGCTTTAACACTTTCAATACGATATCCACAACGTGTTTGTGATAATGGTTCAAGCGTCAAATGTAAAACATGATCTTGCAAAATTTTTCATCTTTTTATAAAAGAAGAAAATAATGTGTATATGTGTTGTGTGACTCCAAAAAATGTAATAGCATCAACACGTGAATTAGTCATATCACAAATAACTAAATCAAGACTGTTACAACCACATGATGTATAAAATACTTTAAATTTATATCTAATAATATTTTTTGCACACCTTGCTGTTTATCTTTCATATTAGATCCATTATCATATTTTGGTCCTCTCACATTATTTATATCAAGTTCAAGATTTTTTATTTTACTTGTGAATACATTAAAAATACATTGACCAGAGGTATCATTCACTTTTAAAAAATCTATAAAATACTCTTCTATTTTTATTGAACTTGTTGAAATATCTATACATCTTAATATAAAATATATTTGTTCTTGATGATTTGCATCTGGATACAATCAAGTAAAATTGAAAAATATTTTATTTTTTAATTTTTTTAAATAATGATATTTCTTATTTCTAATGTTAAAATATTTATCAACTCATTTTGTATATTATGAACAATGTAATGACTATGAATTTCTCCATTTTATATGCTTCTAAGGTATTCTTGCATTATTGGATCAAATTCAGCAATCATTTATATTAAATTTTAAAGATTTCTATTATTATCTTGATAAATCTTCTCATTTTTACTATAAAATGTCAAATTATTTTTTGAAAGATTTTTTACAATAGTAATAATTCTTATTAGTACATTCTTCCAATGCTCTTTCTCTTTATTTATTTTATCTTGTAAATGTTGATAAATTATTTTATTTTTAACTAATCTCATTTCAACATCAACTCAAGTGTTCATATTTATAACATGTTCATTACTTGTTTCGTGACTTTTAAGTTTAATACTAAGATTTTTTCAACCTCTACACTCTTCATTTGAGTCACAATTAACAAATATTGTACTTGACTAATTTTTTATTTTTAATAAAGTAAAACTTAAACATTTAAGGGATTAATCAATTATATACTTGTCTTACTCAAATATATGATAGAATGGCATTAATTGAATGACTAAATAATTAATTGACTAAGTGGTACATTAGTTGAGTAATTATAACATTTAATTAAAGTATCGAGTAATAAATATGGATTAAAATGACAACTCTATACTTGTATCATTAAATTATAAAAAATTACTACTTAGTAACTACATAACTCACTCGGGTAATACTTAGTTTACTCTACTAACGTTATATTAAATTTTAAATAATTAACCGTTATAGACAGTATTAAATGCATATTCTAAGTATTTTATTTATTTCTAATAACTAATTCACTATTATTTAAAATTAATAATACTTAAAATATGTATTTAATACTAATAATTCTAAATTAATAATACTAATACTAATAATACTCCTGTAATATTTCGAAATTTGAAAATAAATAATAATTATTCAAACCGGTGTTTGAGGATATTATTGAATATTTGGGTATTTGGAGAATTAAGAAAAATGATTAATTATGTAATTTTGAGGAAATAGGAAATTTAGGTTTAATTAATTTAATTGGTGTTAATAGTAATTATTAGTAATTTGGAAGTATTTATGGAAATAAGAAAATAAATTAATTTAGTGAATTTTCTGGAAATTATGGGGTGTAAGTGAAATAAGAAAAAAATAAAAGTTGGGGTGTATGAGTAATTAAGGGAAGTTGTGGGTTTAAGTATAAATTTCTGGAATTATCTGAGAGTAACTTTAAAATTAATTTAGAGCGCAAATAGGATGAAGATGGGGTTGGATCAAGCGGTTGCGCGCGCAAGGGAGGTAGGCGAGGTCTTGGGTCCGAGGCCGGCCGTGCACGCGTGCAGTAGAGATTTTGCTGGAATTTTTCCAGCCCAAGGACGCCAAAACGGCGTCGTTTCAGCAAGGCGGTGGGCAGCTCCTTGCGCGGCCACGTGGCGCGCGCTGGTGCGCCCCCGCTGCAGCCTCCGCGTGCCTTCGGTTTTGCCAATTTTAAGGCCAAATTGGCCATGCATTTTTAGCCGATTTCTGCTGCTATTAAGGCTTCAATTGAAGCTTAATTGAGGATATAATCAAAGAAGAGGAAGAAGAAGAAGTAATCTCCAGGCAAGCTTTCCTCCTTTTAATTCCTTTGATTTCCAAGCTTCTTGGTTCTTTTTCGCAGCCTGTTGCCTCTCTCTCGCTGTTATACATTCTATACAGCAGTGTTAAATATATATATATATTTATAAATAACGATGTAAGCAGCAGTGGTCTTGGCTGATTATATAGATATACATATATGGTTTCTGTTGACTCTGTTATCGCACGAATGGCCGCCATGGAAGGGGAGCTTGTTGTGGGGGTTTATATATGTGTTCGAGGATGCCTATATATAAATACATATTGATACACATGCAAGTGCAGGTGTGTGCAGTGAGCAGGGAGGGTGTGCGTGTGATAATCATAGTGTGTGTGTCTATTTCAATGTGTGAGTGTAAACTCTAGTTAGTGAAATTAGAAATGGCCTTCGGCTGCGCCTGAGAGG
The DNA here is from genome assembly GCF_014633365.1 of Diospyros lotus. Lineage (NCBI taxonomy): Eukaryota > Viridiplantae > Streptophyta > Magnoliopsida > Ericales > Ebenaceae > Diospyros > Diospyros lotus. The sequence continues at coordinate 1,128,059 of NW_026267104.1, forward strand.
AAATAAATTCATAAAGATATTATTATTATTATTATTATTATTATTATTATTATCACTGTATGTGCATGTGTGTGTTCACTGGGGAAGCTTAAGATAATTAATGCGTGTGTTCATTAGGTGTGTTCATGAGGGGAGAAATTGAAGTGATATATTTATATATATGTATATATAATGTTGAAAGATGAAATTGGAGGCAGCAGCATGTCCATGTGCTCTTGGAAGTGCTTAAATATATTTATATATATGTATATATTTATGTAAATGTTGCTTAAAGATTATAAGTATAATTTGAGTTATCTAAATAAGTAATAATAGTAATAGGAATGATTTAATTTAAAATAAATATAAGGTTTATTGAGATTTTATTTACGGTGTGCCTACGTGGGATTTTAGACGGTTAGATTTAATTAATGCGAGCTACGGGTTTTATTAATCGCTATTGAACGTTTTACTTCGCAGCGGGAGTGCAAGAAAGAGAAGAAACAACCGTGTAAAGGCAAGCTCCTAATCCTCTCCTCGTGTTCTTCAATTCCTGTGTAAGACCTATTGATTTCCTGTACTTTATCTTCTCCCTCACTCTAATTTGGCACCTAGACATATTTGTTGAGTTATTGTTCATTTGTTTTAATTCGAATTAAATTCGAGACTTCTAGAGATTTATTTGTTGAGTGCCTACGGGGGTTTGTACCGCCCCCATCCCTTTCGGAATGACGCCGGACCCAGCTTGGGAACTAGGTTCCTAGACGTGCGGGTTTATTTACGATTTTATTAGGCTTATTTACAGTTTTTCCTAGATTTATTTATGGTTCGGTTAGAGCTATCAAGTAGTAGGGTAGGGGTCGATTGTTGGTGACGTTGGGGTAGACTATTGTACGGCCCTGAAGTGGACCGTCGGGTGGACACTCCTTGTCACTGACCGTTGACCGGTGCCGGGCACTGCTGACTAGCTCTGCCAGTATGTAATTTACTGCACGTTTAAATTTATTATATTGCTGTTCATGATTTGATATGCACATGGGTACGGGTTGCATATTGGGATATTCATTTACTGAGTATGCTTGGACACGGACATGCTAGCTTGGTTAGGTTGCATCCAGCACGGGCATACGCATCGCGTGTGATTTACTATGTGGGCGGAGCATGGCCTGATGCCTGAATGTATGGGCGCTTTGTATCACGTTAATGCTCACTACGCCATTGCATTTTATGTGCATTGCATGGCTACTGGTAGTATTTAGTTCTCGGACGGGAGTACCGTTCCAAGGGAGCCTATGGCTCGGCTGTCGGGAGTACCGATAGGGATACGGGTGGCGGGAGTACCGACCCGGGATGGCGCGCACAGGATGCTGGAGGTATTTGTTACCGTCCAGGACAGCGACAGGTTGGTAGGGGACTTGGGTGCCAAGTGTCTTATGTGGGCCCCAAGGACCGGTATGTGCTTTTGTTATGTTATGCTATTGTGTTGTAGCGTCTCATGGCTTGTGTGTACTTGGGGGTTTATTCTGGGGAGAGATTTCTGGTTTTGTGTAGCCTTCAGCCTTTCATTTCTTTATGAGTCTCTCGACTCACCTTGCCTTTCATTATTCTAGGTAGTGGCAGCGTGGGCCATGGCAAGGGGGTCAGCTCTAGTGGCAGAGTCGGTGCGGTGTACAGGCAGTCCCGTCAATCCCTATCCACTTTGATGGTTGAGTAGGATTTACTCTATTATTTTTTTTACTGTGCCAGGTCATTTCTCGAGTTCGTGTATGTCGGCACAGGAGTCTATATTCATTTATTTATCTTGTGACCGCTGTGTCAGCGGGGTGCCCGTAGTGTATGCATGTGTTTAGCTTTGTTTCCGTTGTTCTTATTTTCGTGTATGCATGCTAGGGTAGTTTTGTCTCGTGTTCCATTCTTTCTCCATCCCGTAGGCGCTCTCGTTCGGGTAGTGCGGGTGATTAGGGATATCCGGACGGGGGTGCTTACAACTCCAACTGAGCCTGATAATGTTAATCGAGCTCAAGCTCGATTCCAAGTTCCAAGTTTGACCTGAGCTCGAGTTTAAGCTCAAACTCGAGCCAATGTTGAAATTTGTCGAGCCTAGCTCAATTTGATTATAACTCTACTTGGTGGTGCCCACCTCCTCCTCATTATCGTTTCTCTTCATTCATTCCTTTTAAAAAGTAGTACTATTCATAGCTAACAAAAATAAATTAATAATTTATATAAAAATATTTAATTAATATTATATATTTATTTAAAAAATATAAAAAATAAAATCTATTAAATATCCATTCATCCTACCCTCACAACGACGACAAAATCCGCGGGCCAACAAAATATCTACTGCCTCCTACCTCCCGACTCCCCCACAACGACTAACAAAATATCTACTGCCTCCCTCCTCTACTCGGTTTCGTCCGCGCTCCTCATTCATTTAGCCAGAGATTAAGTACGGACACGAGCTGCATGGGTCATGGATATAAAAACACTCGGTTTCTATTTTTATTTTTTTTTATATTTATACCATATTATATCTCACACTTGTCTCTTACTTTTATATGTATATATATTTTTAATAAGGTACCTTATGAAAGTGAATGGAGGACCCATCACCCAGCCAACTCCAAAAAGAGATATTTATGACGAGCAAGGAATAGTAAAAAATTTGATTTATTTAAATTAATTAAATTTATCAATTCAATTTAATTTTTTTTACACCGATTCAATTCAATTAATTATTTTTAAAATTTTAATTTTTAATTTTTAATTCAATTTTATTTATCATTTCAATTTAATTAATTAATAAATTTTAATTGATTTCACAACCAAATCAACCGCTAACACAGTCCTATATGAGATGTGATAGCGTCCATGTAATATCCTAAAAAATAATAATAATAATAATAAAAATAATAAAAGTGTAAACTAAATTTACTGAAATTAAATTTAGTTAATTAATTTAAATTAATTAATTTGTTAAAATTTTGTGGCTGTGCGCGTGTGCGTAGGGGTTAAGCAAAGTGGCCACTTTTCTGTCAAATGAAAACAGAGAAGAACAGAGAGAGAGAGAGAGAGATCAGTGGGCCGCTCGGCCAAGTGAGAAAGCAGCAGCGGAGGGGGAGGACGCGCGAGCAGCAACGGGCCAGCAGGCGCGCACGGTGGCGCGCGGTGACGCGCGATGGCGCACAAAGGGAGCAGCGGAGGTCGGCAGGGGCTGGCGCTAGTGCGCGCCATGGAGGAGAAGGAGAAGGCAGCAGCTGTGGGAAGAAGAAATGAAGAGTAAGAAAGGAAGAAGAAGGAGAAGAAGAAAGGAAGAAGAGGAAGAAAAGAAGAAGAAAAAGGAAAGGAAGGGAGAAGAAGAAGTTGGGTGCCCGAGAGCAGGGATGCAAAAGAGAAGAAGAAGAAGAAGAAGAAAAGGGAGGGAAGAAAGAAAAGAAAAGAGAAGAGAAGAAAGAAAAGAAAATAACGAAAAGTAAAATGATTTTGGAATTTTTCTGTGGGAAGTAATCAGGTATGTGAGTAAAAATTAATAGGAGCATGTTATGTTTAAATTATAAATTTTACGCGATTAAAATTAATTAGTTTGAGTCCCGGTTGTGTTATTTGCTAGGAAATGATTTAATTTTCTTCGGGAGCTCGAGAAAGGTCGGAATCAGCTAGTTTCAGGCAAGTTCCTAATGCTTTCCTCGTACTCTTTAATTCCCATGAGAAACCCTGTGATTTCTCGTATTTTATACCCTCCATTCGTCTGTTTCGATTCGTTTATTAATTATGGAAATTTAAGTCGTTTGATTTAAATTTAATTTATTAAACTGGTTTCGAGGATTTTATTAGCGTGATTTAATTTAAAATAAATATGAGACTCGTTGAGATATTAATTATGGTGCGCTTACGTAGGATTTTAGACGGCTAAATTAGTTATATTACACGGTAGATTTATTTAATTAAAGCTGCGATTTTATCTATTGCGAGCAAACGTTTTACTTCGCAACGGGTGCGCAAGAAAAGCAAGGAACGGCCGTGTAAAGGCAAGCTCTTAACCCTCTCTTCCTGATCTTTAATTCCCGTGGAAGACCCCATGATTTCCTGTATTTTATCACCTCCCTTACTTTAATTTGGTACTTAGCCCTATTTGTTGAATTATTATTCATCTGATTTAATTTAAATTAAATCCGAGACTTCTAGAATTTTATCCGTTGTGAGCCTATGGGGGTTTGTACCGCCCCCATTCCTTTCGGAATGATGCTGAACCCAGTTGGGACTAGGTTCCTAGACGGGCGGGTTTATTTATGATTTTATTGGGTTTATTTACAGTTTTCTTGGATTTATTTATGGTTCGGTTAGAGCTATCGAGCAGTAGGGCAGGGGTCGGTTGTTGGTAACGTTGGAGTAGACTATTGTACGGCCCTGATGTGGACCATCGGGTGGACACTCCTAGTCACTGGCCGTTGACCGGTGCCACGCACTGCTAACAAGCTCTGCCGGTATGGGATTTACTGCATGGTTAGATACATTGTATTACTGTTCATGATTTGATATGCACATGGGTACGGGATGCATATTGGGATATCCATTTATTGAGTATGCTTGAACACGGACATTCTAGTTTGGTTAGGTTGCATCCACCGCGAGCATATGCATGGCGTGTGGTTTACTATGTGGGCGGAGCATGGCCTGATGCCTGGATGTATGAGCGCCTTGTATCACGTTGATGCTCACTACGCCATTGCATTTCTATGTGCACTGCATGGATACTGGTAGTATTTAGTTCTCGGACGGGAGTACCGTTCCGAGGGAGCCTATGGCTCGGTTGTCGGGAGTACCGACGGATACAGGTGACGGGAGTATCGGCCTGGGACAGTGCGCGCAGGTTTGTGGAGATATTTGTTGCCTTTCAGGGCAGCGGCAGGTTAGTATGGGACTTGGGTGCCAAGTGTCTTATGTGGGTCCCAAGGACCTGTATGTGCTTTTATTTTGTTATGCTATTGAGCTGTTGTGTTGTAGCGTCTCATGGCTTGTGTGTACCTGAGGGTTTATTCTGGGGTGAGATTTCTGGTTTTGTGTAGCCTTCAGCCTTTTCTTCCTTATGCTTGCTGAGTCTCTCGACTCACCTTGCTTTCCATCATTCCAGGTAGTGGCGGCGTGGGCCATAGCAATGGAGTCAGCTTTAACGGCAGAGTCGGTGTAGTGTACAGGCAGTCTCGTCAATCCCTATCCACTCTGATGTCTAAGTAGAATTTGCTCTATTATTTCGTACTGTGCCAGGTGTTTTCTCGAGTCTCGTGTATGTTGGCACAGGAGTTTGTGTTTATTTATTTATCTTGTGACCGCTGTGTTAGCGGGGTACCCATAGTGCATGCATGTCTTGAGCTTTGCTTCTGCTGTTCTTATTTTCGTGTATGCATGCCGGGGTGGTCTTTGTCTCGTGTTTCATTATTTTTCTCCTCCCGTAGACGCTCCCGTTCGGGTAGTCCGGGTGGTTGGGGATATCCGGGTGGGGGTGCTTACAGTCCAACTTCCCCAATCAGACAAAGGAGGACAATGGTTCGTTCAGCTAAGATATTATATATATGCGCTGTCATGACTCATGACCGAACGAGCTCCCCATCACGACTCCCGCTGACTTCACCATTCTGTTTCTCCTCCTCGGAGCCTTCTGGTCTTTCGTCCAAATCCAGGCCATCTCTCGCTGGATATGAGCGAGAAGTTTGGTTTGACGTTGGCAAGAGCCGAACATTTGGTTTAACGCTTATGAAATGATATTTCATATAATTAAGAGCTTAAACTTATTGCCTTTAAATTAGGTAATCTTCATATCAATTCAGTTTAGGCATCTAATTTTATCTTCTCCTCCCTCTTCTAATCCTCAAAAGGTGCTTAAATAACTTGGGTAAAGTAAGGATAATTGGTAAAAGCATGTTTATATTCCTGAATTTTTATGTTTTTTTCTCAAGAAAACACTAATTTTTTTGTGATTTCAAATGTGTCTTTCAACTTAGATCAAAAGCATATTTATGTCCTTGAATTTTTTATGGTTCTAAATGTGTTTCTAAATTATGTGAAATCACTTATTTAAATATCTAGTTAGCAAATGCACGTTCACTGATGTGACAATTTTTTGACATCTCCTTAGTTTTTTTCTCTTTCTCTAGCTGCATCCACTCTCTTCTCATGCATCTCTTATGGCTCCACTAGTTGGGCTACGTAGGCTAGTTGGGTAAAATGAGTTATTGACGTGCTTAAGTCGATGATTACCTTGCAGTCTGGGAAGATTGAAGATGAGCTAGTTTGGGGGTATCATTTTTTATAGGAGATGCAGCTAGAAAAGATATAGGAAACTTAGTTAGATATGTAGGTGACACCGAAAAAAGAAGGGACACAACTAGAGAGAGAGAGAATTGAGGAGATGCCGAAGAGAGAGAAAGAATGAGCTAAAGAGATGTCGTCGGAGAGAAGAGGAGTTGAAGAGACACTAGGGAGAAATGAAATGCTAAATAAAAAGAGTGTGAGCTAAGGTGACAACAAAAAATTGCCATGTTAGCGTGTGTGTATATCATTTGCTAACTAGGTGTTTAAATGAGTGATTTTGCACAGTTCAGGGGCACATTTGAAATCATAAAAAGTTTAGGGTTCCAAAAAAAAAACACAAAAGTTCATAGGCATAAATATATATTTTATTTAAGTTTAGGGACACATTTGAAAACACACAAAGTTTATGGTTCCACAAGAAAAAAATACAAAAGTTTATAGGCATAAATATATTTTTTATTTAAGTTCAGGGGCACATTTAAACACGCAAAAAGTTTAAGGTTCCATAAGAAAAAAAGATTTAAGCTACTTGTCGAGAAAGGTTCGGAGAAACCTTTATCGAATTTTTTCAATTTATTTTTTATTTTAATTTTCATCTTTTTGCTTTTTGAATCCCGTACATTCTCTCTCTCTCTCTCTCCCTTTCCTTCTTTCACTATCTCTCCCATTCTCTCTCCCTTCCACTTTCACTATCTCTCATACACACACTCTCTCAAACCCACTATCATAGCGAGCACCATCCGTCGTAGCCCCACCACCGTTGTGAGCACCGCTGTCACCTCCACTACCGAGAGCACTGTAAGGGCCCACTCTCGAATATTCCCGCTAGCATAGGATATTCGAAAGGAGGTCATCACAGAGATGATATAGAACAAAACATAAATAAATAAACATCTCATTTCATTACTAGCAGAGGAAACTAAATTAAGGTTCAGTTACATTCCTAATATCTCATGAGTTTGGACTCGAAGGCCATATAAATAAATAAGAGGCTCTATTGTTAACTAACAAAATAAAAATCATTTTATCTCAGGCCTCACCTAAACACCAATCAAGATCTTCAAACTAGGACGCGTCTCCGTACACCACTATCTCTGGGCCTTAATCCCACTAGACTCGCCCCCGAAAATGGTCTTTCCTTTACCTGGAATGGCAAGGAAGATCAAGTGAGCCACAAGGCTCAGCAAGTTCGAAAAGCAATGAATAGCGAACAGAAATCAAGAATATAGTGACACCAAAAAGAATAATCAAGAACTCGACACCTTTATACAAGATTTAAAATTTATAACATTATAAATTTCAATTTGAATGCATTATGTCACTATATATATTACTATGCAAATGTGCATATGAAATTAAGTGTCAAAATCAAATCTCGTAGGCTCGCGAGCCATCAATTCACATATGCCGACGTGCATTCATGTAAATAAAAATTTACAAATAATATGGAGCCAACTTGCCGGGCTATGGCCACCTCGTCTTGCGTCAGGTGCTCTAGGGTACCATTTCCTTCCTGCGCAAAATAATAGGTGCGCAAAGATAAATAACACAAAGTATCATAACATGCACATGCTGAACGTGTACGAAACATATCATGCATTTTTTTTTTTCCATGCTTATACAAATGGTTTCTGCCCATCCCACAATCTTGGATAACTTTTCACTCACATCAAATATGTACATGCTACAGTAATTTATTTAAGAACTTATTACATTAATTACTAAGATTTACAATTCGTTGGGTGCGTAATAAGTATTCATATATATATATATATGTATGTGTGTATATGTTTATACATGTACCTTAAGTTATTAAAATTTAGGACATCACGTATCATATAATATACTTTCTATTATAAATATATATATATAAATATATATGAATATGTGATAAGGATAAGGTGTAACGCAGGGGCAATCAAATAGACTTTGAACATATCTAAAGGGCTTTGATTATATATATAATTGGGCCTTGAATGTTTATTAAGTGGGCTTTGAATATATATGTATATATGTACGTGTGTGTGGGTTTCCAACTATGTACAGCGGCTGGGCATGCGTGAGTAGGCTTTGAAATATATATATATATATATATATGTGGGTTTCCAACTATGAACAGGGGCTGGGGCTGGGCATGTGTACTATGCTTGTGTGCATATATATATATTTGGGTGGTTCAATTAATTATATGTATATATATATAGGTGCTTCCAAATATGAACAGGGCTGGGCATGCGAAGTGGGTGTGTGCGTATGTATATATATACATATATATAGATAGATAGATATATAAGTAAATATTATTAAAAAAAAATAAGAAGAGACTTTTGTATCAAAAATTTTCCTTTACAATGAGAGGGAATTATTCTATTTTTGAACATAAAATAAGCTGAGACCATATTTTTCCCTTGAGTTTTAATGCATTCACTTTCTCTCTCTACTGGTGTGCATATATATCTATACAAGTGGATTTGACACATTTTTAAGGACTATTAACATATAGAAGAGAGAAAGCTTCCACAACCCATTTGCTAAGCATTTATATACGTATATATATATATATAAGTGTATATAGAAGTGGGTCAGCTGGAACAACAATGAGACTGTTATATATATATATATATATGGGTGGGTCAAGTAAAATAGGGGCATGCAAATGAAGTGAATATATATATATATATGTATATACTTATAAATGGGTCACGTTTGCTCCCTGGTCAAGGCAAGGCAACCAAAATAGTGCATACATAAATGAGTTAATGAGTGTAGCTGCATATATATATATATACTAACTCATGAACAGTGAGCCGTGAAATTAAATAAAACTTCACTGTAATAGGAAGAAAATGCCATTCACAGGAAAAGAATGGGGTGAAGCTGTGCCTTCAATAAGACTGTGTGTGTGTATAGATTTATATATATATATATATAAAGCTTCCTTATGTGATAGAACAGAGCAGACAAATACACATATGTATATATAGACTCACAATTGAGGGGGGCTAAGGAAACTTGTCTTAGGAGCTGTCCCAACAGAGAAGAAGCAGCTAGACTCTTCCACTAAGCTCAGGTCGCAATAGCAAAATGGGTGGAGAAGAAGAAGGAGATAAAAGTCAAAGAAACACACGGAGAAAAATGAGGTTATGAAGCGGCTGAGGAACGAAAGTGATGGCCAAAGGAATAGGAGACAGAATCAAGCACCAAATCATCCAAATAGTACAAAATCAGTATATAGAGAGAATATAGAATCAAAAGGGAGAGGGGAAGAGAGTTGCCGGCGCCTGTTACAACAAGCAAGTAGCCTGCTGCTTTCTATTTTTGTTTTATTTGATTTTTTTTTTATATAATAAAATTTAAATCCTATTACCTTTAACCCTAGGCCCAAACCAGAATTTACATTACCCATTTGATAGACCCATGAATTCATTAACTAATTTAATTGTGGCCTATTACATTATTTTTAAATTTCTTAAAGAGTTAGACCCATATACTTATTTTCTGATCATATGAACCATAAAATAAAATTGTACAATCTAAAACTATTTTTACGCCCTCAAAGAAATTTATCATTAAATATTAAAATACTTAGACCTACATTTAAAATACCATTAAACTAATGTTAAGTGTTAAAACATCTAGACCTACTTTAGGGCCGTTACAAGCACCGTTCGCCATCGCCTTTCTTTCTGCTGCTCACACCACCTCGCCCCCACCACCGACCACCGACCACAGACCACCATCGCCCCCCTATACTACTGATCGAACTGCCAACACCCTTGCAGCCACTCACACCCCATTGCCCTCACCCGTCATCGCACCTCTCTCCGTCGCGAGCATCCATGGCCCCCCAACCTCTAGCCGTCTAGTCCTTCACTTTTGGCCTTCAAGTCGTTCTCCCTCTCTTTCTCTGGCTAGTGTCAAAGATCACCGTGCCTCTACCTCCAGCCGTCTAGTCCCCAGCCTTCGACTATCTCTCTCTCTTCCGCGCAAGTGCTTGTGTAACGTCGCCGTTTCCTTAAGAGGCGGTGGCCTCCAACGTGGGTCCATGTGGCTGCTTTCCAGCCTTCTCTTTTTGCCTAATTTAAGCCCAATTTCGGGCATTTTGTTTACAGCAAACGAGCAGCAAACAATTTCAGAATATCAGTGCGCGCGCGAGTAAGAAAATTAGAAGATTTTGTTGGAAAAAAATTCAAATTAAACTCCGTTTAATCCCAGATTTAATTATCCAAGTATGTAATTAAACTAGTAATTAATATTCTGTGCAGTTGGAATTTTATTTAGAGCCCAATATTATTAATTTTGTCAATAATTGGGATATTGCAGTTTGTATAACTTTAACCGCGTTTGGTCAAATTGAACCTAAGGCTATCTTCGAAAAGGCAAGTTCTTTATACCCTCATTGTCGATTCTTTCGATGTTAATTTATTTGACCTCCCTTCGTTGATTTTGACTGTTAATAAATTATGGAATTTAAACGGTGCGTTTAATAATTTAATTTATTAACCTGGTCTCGAGGGTTTTATTCGTTGGTTGCCTATGGGGGTTTGTGTCACCCCCAAGCCTAAGGGAATGATGTCGTACTCACCCGGGGCTAGGTTCTTAGTTGTCAGGTATTATTATTGGATTTTTGGTTGTTTATTGGCTAAAGAAGTTGTGCAGTGGGGGTAAGGATTAGCTGTTCGATGACGGTGCGACTGTCGTACAGTCTATCTTAGGCCGTTAGATGGTCTTTCCTAGTCACGGACTGCTGACCGGTGCTAAGCACTGTTGACTAGCTCTGCCGTTATGTGATTAAAGCATGCCTGGTTATATTTTATTTTTGTTGCATGGTTTGGTATGCACATGGGTACGGGCTACATGTTGGGAATATCATGACTTGGTTATGCTTGATCAGGGACATTCTAGATTGGTTAGGTTGCATCCAGCATGGGCATATGCATCGCGTGTGATTTACTATATGGGCGGAGCATAGCCTGATGCCTGGATGTATGGGCGCCTTGTATCACGTTGATGCTCATTACGCCTTGCATTTTATATGCATTGCATGGTTACTGGTAGTTAATAGTTCTCGGTCTGGAGTACCGTTCCAAGGGAGCCTATGGCTCGGCTATCGGGAGTACCGGCAGGGATATGGGTGACGGGAGTACCGCCCCGGGACAGTGCGCACAGGTTTGTTGGGGATCTATGTTGCCTTTCAGGGCAGCGGCAGGTTGGTATGGGACTTGGGTGCCAGGAGATTTATGTGGGCCCTAAGGACCGGTATGTGTTTTTATTATGCGGCACTGTTACGTTGTTGCGTCACATGGCTTGTATGTACATGTGGGTTTATATTTGGGGTGATCTCCTCTTTTGTTTCATTTATAGCCTTCCTTTTCATATAAACTTGCTGAGTCTTGTGACTCACCTTGCTTTCCATCATTCCAAGTAAGGGTAAAGCAAAAGTCGAGGGCGAGGACCGCGCCACCTAGCAGCCAGCCGTGTCGGTAGGGTGTATAGTTTGCTGCCCCGTTTTCTCTGATATTTTTGTTAGGAGTTCCGACTCTCATTTTTGATTGTGCCGGGTTGTCCCTTATATTTCCTAGTCATTGGCATAGCCGTCTGTATATTTTTATATACTCCGTGACCGCTGTTCCAGCGGGGTACTTGTGGGCGTGCATGTATGTTGTTTTGCTTCCGTTGTTGTATTTTTCGTATGTATGCATGCCAGCGTATTTTTGTCTTGTATTTGTTTCTCTTCTCTTATGTAGGCGCTCTCGTTCGGATAGATCGGGTGGTTGGAATATCTGGGCGAGGGTGCTTACAGCTTGACCTGCGGCCAGAAGTGAAGGCACCATGCTAGAGTCGCCCCTCTCCGTTCATGCTATGTACTATATTTGAAAATTAAAATTTATATAAATTTTGTTATTTTATTTAATTAAATTATGAGATATTTCAATTTGAGTGAAATTCAATTTTGCTATTGAATCTTAAAATATTAAAAGATGGCGAAATTATATCGCCTCAATTTTGAGCTTTTGTACAGGGTTAGATTTTAGAAAACCGATAATCATTTACTTGATAAAATTTTGACATTTGTTGGATTTATTTATTTTACCTTGTGTCTAGCTCTTTGATAAAGTTAAAATTTAATTATATCTTAAAATTATCTTTTACGTTTTTATCAAAATTCAAAATGACATTTCTTAAATAGAGCAAAATATAACAATAGATTATAAGACTAAGACAAAATCTCATGTTTCCTCTAAGAAAGCCAATCATGCTCAAATTGGAACATCCCAACATTCGATTAAACAAAATAACAAAATATCTCATAATTCAAAACTCAAATATCACTCAAATTGAATTATCCCATAATTCATAATTCAATTAGATAAAATAACAAAATTTATATAAATTCTAACTTTTCAAATACAATTCAACACATGAAATTAATTATATTACATAAATTATAATTTTTTAGGCACATGAATTCTATTATATAAAATTAATTACATTACACATTCGGGTGATGTACGATGGATGACTGCTGTCAGCCAAAGATTCTGACGATCAGAGGCTGCCATTAAAAACACTGAGGGAATAGGGTTAACATATGCAAAAATAAACTAGATTTAGCCGTTAGATTTTTTTAGATCTGATTTTTAATTTTTGACATCCAACTAAAAAACGCACTTGCAGTTGCCAAGGGACGACTGGCCATCGGTAAGGCACTCGTGTAGAAGAGAGAGAGAGAGAGAGAGAGAGAGAGAATGAGCTAGAGGTGGGGGACCAGACATTCGGAGGTGGTGGGGGATTGAACGGTCGGAGGTTGAGGGGACATGGATACTTGCGATAGAGGAAAGGGCGAGGCGGTGTGAGTGACTGGCAGGGGGCGATGATGATCCAAGCGACAATGGTGGGGAGCGACGGTGGTTTGTGGCCAGTGGTGGGGGAGAGGCGGTGCAAGCAGTAGAGGGAGGGGCGATAACAAATGGTGCTCGCAATAGTGGGGAAGGCGACGATGGTGGTAGGGTGACGTCAAACGATGCTCACGGTAGTGAGGGAGGCAACAATAGTGCTCACGATGGTGGTGGGACGACAATGAATGATGCTCGCGGTGGTGGTGGATTTGAGAGAGAAAATGTGGGAAAGATAGTGAAAGTGGGAGGGAGAGACAGAGAGAGCGCTTTGGTGGTGGGTTTGAGAGAGAGAGTGTGTGGAAGAGATAGTGAAAATGGGCTAGATTCAAAAAGAAAAAGATAAAAAATAAAATCAAAAATAAATTAAAAAATTCGATAAAGGTTTCTCTGAACCTTTCTCGACAAATTTGCTTAATTTAGAAAAAAATACAAAAGTTCATAGACATAAATATATTTTTTATTTAAGTTCAAGAGCACATTTGAAAATACGAAAAATTTTAGACTTTCATATAAAGAAAAATGCAAAAATTTAAGGGCATAAATATACTTTTAGCCAAAAATAATTTTAAGAGTTAGATCGATATGATTAAGATAAAATTTAAGTTTAGCTTTCCAATATTTTTGCAAAATAAGTATAAACTCTTATTAATGAGCTTTTTACTTCTTAAGAAATAAAAAACTCCCTCTAAAGTGCTGTCAAAAATTAAAAAAATAAGTTGAGATTTTCAATCCAAAAACTCATTTTATTAAACTTCTAACAACAAAAATAAAATAGAAAGATCGTATCAAACAAATCCTTTGTTACTTGAAGTATTAACATTATCTTTTAAAATGTATTGCATTTTTTTTTATTTTTATAGGACATCATATCTCACACTTATCTCTTATTTTTATATTTATTTTTTAAAATATCTTATGAAAGCAAACACAAAATCTATCATTCCACTAATGTTACTTGTACATTTAGATTAATATTTTATTAATTAATTATTAATATACTTCTTATTAAATTATTTAAGTGAAGGGTATATTGATAATTTATTTAAATATTTATATTTATTATTTAAATAGATATATTAATAATTAATTAAAAAAGTGTTAATAAGGGGAATGTCCAATTACCATTGGATCACACTATTCGTACAGACGCGATAAATCGTGATATATTGCGATTTGTTCACTCCCTTCTCTCTCTCTCTCTCCCTCTCTCGTCGCCTGCCTTGCCCTCGCTTGCAATCTCGCCGCCGCCTCGCCCTCGCCTGCAACCTCACTGCCTCCCGCATCTTCTCGCCGTCTTGTCTCTGCGCTGCCTCTCGCTGCCTTGTCTCTGCGCCTTGCCGCCTCGTTTCCTCACCGCTATAACCTCCAGCAATCGGTGACCACCCAAACCAACTGAGGTGCAGTTGGTGATGGCGATCGGCAAACGATGAGTGCGATGGCAAGGAGCAAAGGAGAGCGCGAGAGAGAGACAGAGGAGAGGAGAGCATAGGTGAGAGAAAGAGTGTCTTGAGTTGAACAAATCAAGGGTAATTTGATCATTTCATAATTTTGTAAAGTTATCTGTACATCCCATTACTTAGAAATAGCTTTATGTTGGATTCTCCTAGTGTGTGAGTGTAAGTGTGTGTGTGGGTGGTTGTCCCACATTGGTTGTGTAAAGAGGTGAGAGTGGGTATTTATACTCCTCCCTCACACTTGGGTTTGGGCCCTAAGGGGCACCCAGATTTTGTGAGCGGGCGAACCCCTTGGCCCTCGCGTGCGCCGCCGCCGCCGTCCGTCCGCCGTCCATCTTCTAGAAGTGGCTCTGGGTACCCGAAGTGGCGTCCTTTATTTAATTCGCTGGTCTGTTCGTCTCCTTGAATCGTCGGACATTCAAGCCAGCGATCAATGCCGACTTGAATGTTGCGTCGCCTCGGTGCCCTCGTTCCAGCCTATAAAAGGATGGATGTTCCTCGAGTTCAAGGCATCTGAGTTGCAGCATCTGCCTTCTTTTCTCTTTTGCGTTCAATCACAGAGAGCAAAGTCTTCCTCGAGTTCTGCCAGATCCGGTCGATCGTGGTCGCCGTTCGCCGGAGATAGACCGTTGAAGCCTCGTTGACAGTCGCCGTAGCCTGCCAGTGACCGGAGCAGGGCGCATCTGTCTTCAGGCTAGCGCATCCCTGCGTGCCTCGGTCGTTCCATCATCTTTTTGCCATTGCCGAAAGCTGGGTTTGAGTTCCTAATCCTGTTGCTACTTTGAGAATATATTGCCGTGGGTTGACTGTTTATTGCTATCGAAAACTCCATATATATATATTTCATTTCTGTGCTGGTGTGCTATTGGGAATTTTGACTCTGGCAGCTTCTACATAATTGTTGATCTTGTTGGTTGTTGCTGCTGTCTCAACAATCTGCATTTATTTTCCTCTACGGTTCTAACATTTTGAAGACAGATTAGTTGGAAGGAAAATAATCGACAAAAAAAAAAAAAAAAAAATTCATAACTTGAAATGGCTGCCCCCAACAACAACGTGCCTATGGCCTCTGCCTCGGCCTCCGCTGCTGTTGGACCCCCTGTTTCCAAACCGGCAACTCATGTTGAAAAGCCACAACAGTTCAATGGGGAAGACTTTAAGAGGTGGCAACAAAAGATGGTCTTTTATCTGACCACTTTGAACCTGGCACATATCCTGAAGGAAGCATGCCCAGTCACCCCGGAGAATGCAACTGCGGAGGAAGTAGCTGCCAAGGAAGCGTGGATGCATACGGACTTCCTGTGCCGGAACTACATCCTAAGTGCCTTGGTGGACTCACTGTACAACGTATATTGTACTGCTTACCCAACAACCAAGGATCTGTGGGATGCCCTGGACAAGAAGTACAAACTGGAAGATGCTGGGACCAAGAAATTCCTCGTGGGAAAATTTCTTGACTACAAGATGGTTGACTCTAAGTTGGTGGTCAACCAGTTGGAAGAACTGCAAGTGCTCTTCAGTGACTTGCTGAGTGAGGGACTGGTCATAAATGAACCTTTCCAAGTTGCCACTGTGATCAAGAAGTTACCACCCTCGTGGAAAGACTTTAAGAACTACCTCAAGCACAAGCGGAAAGAGCTGTCCATGGAGGATCTGGCTATCAGACTCCGCATTGAAGAGGACAACCGGAAGGGAGATAAAGCTCCTCTCAGGATGGAAGCAAGAGCCAACGTGGTTGAAGCTTCAAAAACTCAGCCCAAGAAACAACAAGGCAAAAAGAAGAATGTGAACATGGGTCCCAAGAATAAGACCCCCACTAAGCGCATCCAAGGGACCTGCTGGGTGTGCGGCAAGACAGGTCATAGGGCCATTGACTGCCGTCACAAGAAGGGACAGGGCTTTGCCAACAACCAGCGCAAGAACAATCAAGCCAACATGATGGAAGAAGATGTCGACCTGATAGCAGTGGTCACTGATGTCTGCATGGTGTCGAATGCCAAGGGCTGGTGGATCGACACGGGGGCTACTAAGCACATCTGTAGTGATAGGGCTCTATTCGCCACATATGAAAGTACTGACGGCTCTAAGAAGCTGTACATGGGGAATGCTTCTGCATCTCCTGTGGTCGGAAAAGGCAAGGTCCTGCTGAAGTGGACCTCGGGGAAGATACTTACCCTCACTGACGTGTGCCACGTGCCGGAAATCCAGAAGAACTTGGTGTCTGGGACTCTGCTGAACAAGAATGGTTTCAAACTTGTATTTGAGTCTGACAAGTTCACTCTTAGTAAGGGGGGTGTGTATGTGGGACGGGGTTATTTACTTGATGGTATGTTTAAACTTAATGTACTTGCCCAAGTTTCCAAGAATAATGAGAATAAGAACAAGGCTTCCGCTTATTCTGTTGAGTTTTGTGATGTGTGGCACTCAAGGTTAGGGCAAGTCAATTATCGTTCTCTCCAAAGAATGGTAAACTTAGGACTATTGCCTAAGTTCAGTATTGACAAAGGACATAAATGTGAAGTTTGTGTCGAGTCAAAGTTCACAAGGAAGCCGTTTCCGTCTGTGGAAAGAAACAGTGAGTTACTCGATTTAATTCACAGTGATCTATGTGACATGAAAAGTACTCTTACTAGAGGTGGGAAGAAGTACTTTGTCACATTCATAGATGATTGTAACAAATACTGCTATGTGTATCTACTACATAGTAAAGATGAGACCTTAGATGTCTTTAAGACATATAAGGCAGAAGTTGAAAATCAACTAGGAAAGAAAGTGAAGGTGCTGAGATCAGATAGAGGCGGTGAATATGAATCAACGTCTCTCTCTGAGTTTTGTGAGGTTAATGGAATAGTCCATCAAACCATAGCACCGTATACACCACAACAAAATGGTGTAGCCGAAAGGAAAAACCGAACTTTAAAGGACATGGTCAACTGCATGCTTAACAGTTCAGGTTTACCCCACAACTTGTGGGGGGAGGCGTTGCTCACAACAAATTTAGTTTTGAATCGAGTTCCACATAAGAAGACTGACAAATCTCCTTATGAAGTGTGGAATGAGAAGCAACCCTCATATAAAATCCTCAAAGTGTGGGGGTGTTTGGCTAAGGTGCAAGTTCCGTTACCGAAGAGGGTCAAACTTGGACCAAAAATGATAGATTGTGTCTTTATTGGCTATGCACTGAACAGTGCTGCCTATAGGTTCTTGGTGATAAAGTCAGAAATACCTGATATTAATAATAACACCATAATGGAATCTATAGAAGTGGAGCTCTTTGAGAACATATACCCTTTTAAGGAAAAAAGACACAGTGACTGTGGTTCCAAGAGAAAGTATGAAGCGAGTTCTTCTGAGGCCCAAGTTGGTCAGGAGACCGAGGTTGAACCTAGAAGGAGCAAAAGAGCTAAGAAGGCTACTTCTTTTGGACCTGATTTCCTAACTTATATGGTAGAAGATGAGCCTCAAACATTTAATGAGGCTACGACGTCGCCTGATGCTCCGTATTGGAAAGAGGCCTTCAATAGTGAGATAGAGTCCATTATGCAAAATCAGACTTGGGTGTTGGTTAACTTACCTCCGGGTAGTAAGCCAATTGGATGCAAATGGATATTTAAGAAGAAACTAAAGGCTGATGGTACTATCGATAAATACAAAGCCCGACTAGTAGCTAAAGGCTATCGCCAAAAGGAAGGGCAAGACTTCTTCGATACCTATTCTCCAGTGACGAGAATCACATCTATAAGGATGTTGGTTGCAATTGCAGCATTACATAATTTGGAAATTCACCAGATGGATGTAAAGACTGCATTTTTAAATGGAGACTTAGAGGAAGAAGTGTATATGGAACAGCCGGAAGGATTTATTGTCAAAGGACATGAGAAGAAAGTGTGCAAACTCATAAAGTCACTTTATGGACTAAAACAAGCACCAAAGCAATGGCATGAGAAATTTGATCACACTATGCTTGCAAATGGGTTCAAGATAAATGAGTGTGATAAATGTGTTTATGTGAAAACCATAAATCACGAGTGTGTCATTGTATGCCTATATGTGGATGATATGCTTATAATGGGCACTAAAAGGAGTGTCTTAGAATCCACAAAAGGGATGTTGAATTCCAACTTTGATATGAAAGACTTAGGTCTTGCTGATGTCATTCTTGGTATTCGTATAACGAAGAATGCCGACGGGTATATACTTACTCAATCACATTATGTCGAGAAAGTATTGCGTAGATTTGGTCATTTTGAGAGTAAGCCCGCGGTTACTCCGTTTGATCCAAATTCTAAACTAAAGAAGAACAATGGTGAAGGTGTATCTCCATTGGAATATGCTAGGGTCATCGAAAGTTTGATGTACATAATGAATTGTACAAGACCCGATATTGCCTACTCAGTAGGTAGGTTGGCAAGATACACGAGCAATCCTGGACGTGACCATTGGGATGCTTTGGTTAGGGTACTCAGGTACTTGAAGTACACATTAGAGTATGGATTGCATTACACGAGGTATCCACCTGTACTGGAAGGGTTTAGTGATGCTAATTGGATCTCGGATAGCATGGAGAATAAATCGACCAGTGGGTATGTGTTTACCTTAGGTGGAGCCGCTGTATCGTGGAGGTCTTCAAAATAGACGTGCATTGCACGATCTACGATGGAGTCCGAGTTTATTGCTCTGGATAAAGCAGGTGAAGAAGCTGAATGGCTTCGAAATTTCCTTGAAGACGTTCCACTGTGGCCTAAGCCTGTAAATGCCATATGTGTCTACTGTGACAACTTAGCTGCTTCTATGCGAGCTAAAAACAGTGTCTACAATGGGAAGTCACGACACATAAGGCGCAGGCATAATTCTATAAGGCAGTTGCTCACAAATGGAATAATTTCCATTGATTATGTGAAGTCGAAGGAAAATTTGGCAGATCCTTTGACAAAAGGAGTGACAAGGAAAGAAGTCACTTCTACATCGAAGGGAATGGGGTTAAAGCCTGTGAAATGAACTACCCGGTGGTAACCTAACCCAGTTGACTGGAGATCCCACGATCTGGGTTAAATAGGCAAACTGGCTGGGATAATTCATAGTCTACACACTAAGGAACCTATAGTTCCTTCCCAGTTCCCGTTAATTAGAGTGTGCATTTTGTTGGTGGTATAGGTAATATTGGTATCTTGTTATAAGAGGAGCATTAACAGAGTGCTCTTAATCAATGGTTACCTATGTGAGAGTAGAAGTGGGTCGCTTCTATGAGAACTGTTCTAAAGGCTTGGGTTCTCTAGAGCTTTCATGAATTCAGGATACTGTCCAGGACCAAAATGGACACAATCGTATAGAACTCGAAGGTGTAAGATGAGTTGTGTGTGGTATCTGTTGTCTTGATTTACTATCAGAAGTGTAGTTCAAGAGCTAAGCTCACTACTTCTTCGGTAAGTTCGACAGATACTCACTAAGGGAGGTTCAAGTCCAAAAGACACCTTGCCTAACGCATAACTTGTTGTCTGCTCTCTGTGGCGTCGTGTCGGTATGTTGGGATAGCACACTTACACTCATGTGGAAGATTGTTGGATTCTCCTAGTGTGTGAGTGTAAGTGTGTGTGTGGGTGGTTGTCCCACATTGGTTGTGTAAAGATGTGAGAGTGGGTATTTATACTCCTCCCTCACACTTGGGTTTGGGCCCTAAGGGGCACCCAGATTTTGTGAGCGGGCGAACCCCTTAGCCCTCGCGCGCGCCGCCGCCGTCCGTCGGGTCGGGTCGGGTCGGGTCATATAGATATATTTTTTACATAAAGAAAATCTAAAATTAAATTATTTTCTTTAATTTTATTTTTCCATCTTCTAGAAGTGGCTCTGGGTACCCGAAGTGGCGTTCTTTATTTAAGTCGCTGGTCTGTTCGTCTCCTCGAATCGTCGGACATTCAAGTCAGCGATCAATGCCGACTTGAATGTTGCGTCGCCTCGGTGCCCTCGTTGCGTTGACAGTCGCCGTAGCCTGCCAGTGACCGGAGCAGGGCGCATCTATCTTCAGGCCAGCACATCCCTACGTGCCTTGGTCGTTCCATCATCTTTTTGTCATTGTCGAAAGCTGGGTTTGAGTTCCTAATCCTGTTGCTACTTTGAGAATATATTGCCGTGGATTGACTGTTTATTACTATCGAAAACTCCATATATATATATTTCGTTTCTGTGCTAGTGTGCTATTGGGAATTTTGACTCTGACAACTTCTACATAATTGTTAATCTTGTTGGTTGTTGCTGCTGTCTCAACAATCTGCATTTATTTTTCTCTACGGTTCTAACACTTTATACATTACCATTACTCCATGAGGGAGACTTATGATGAGGTGTGAGGGCGTGCAACTTGCCCAATCAGACAAAGCAGGCCAGTGGTGCATTCAGCTAAGATATTATATACATCATGAATGGTGGACAGTGAGGAATCTCTATCTGTACGATGACCAGTGCTTTATTATATATCTATATATATGCATTGTCATGACTGGTGACCGAAGCCGAATCCGAACGAGCTCCCCATCATGTCTCCCGCCGACATCACCATTCTGTTTCTCCTCATCGGAGCCTTCTGGTCTTTCCTCCAAATCCGGGCCATCTCTCTCCGGAAAAACCGCCGCCGATCACCACCGGGTCCCCCGGCTTTACCCATAATCGGAAACCTCCACAAGCTGGGCAGGCTCCCCCACCGCAGCCTCCAAGCTCTGGCCCTGAAATACGGCCCCGTCATGTCCATAAAACTGGGCTCGGTCCCCGTCGTTGTCGTCTCCTCCCCGCCGGCCGCAGAGCTCTTCCTCCGGACCCACGACAACGTTTTTGCCAGCAGGACCAAGACCCAGGCCGCCGAGTATCTGGCCTACGGCGCCAAGGGCATCGCGTTCTCGGAATACGGGCCGTACTGGCGCAGCGTCAGGAAGCTGTGCACGTCGGAGCTGCTGAGCGTGGCGAAGGTGGAGTCTTATGCGGGGATGAGGAGGGAGGAGGTGGGGGCGATGGTGCGGTCGCTGAAGGCGGCGGCGGCAGCAAGGGAGGTGGTGGATGTGGACCGGAAGGTGGAGGAGCTGGTGGAGGACATGACTTGCAGGATGATGTTAGGGGGGAAGTGTGACGAGAGGTTTGATTTGAAGGGCGTTCTTCGGGAGAATCTCGCCCTGGCCGGAGCTTTCAACGTCGCGGACTTTGTGCCTCTGCTGGCGCCGCTCGATCTTCAGGTAGTCCACTTCAGAAGTATTGATCTAAGAATTTGTGTTGACTTAGTAAATCTGAAATAATATAAATAAAAATATTTTAAGATAATATCAAACTAAATAACATAAATAATTACTCAATTTCATACTAAAATAAAAAAAAATGCTAAACTTTAATTTATAGTTAAAAGTTTATTGAATTTCATTTTAGTATACAATTTAACATCTATTTTTAATTATCGATAAAAGAATTTAAAAAAATGTTGACATAATTAATAACTTGAATGGTTAAATATCATAAATAATTACTAAAATTTATATTAAAGTATAAAAAAATTACCAAACTTTGTACTCAAGTAAAAAAAACGTTAGCATTTCGTTAATTTTGTCAAATGATGATATAGTTATAAAATTATATACTAAATTAAAATCTAATTCCAAATTAAATTTTAGAAACATTTTTATACTTAGAGTAAAATTCACTTACCATGAGTGATATTCAGCTAATTATAGATAATGGAATCCTCTGGCTCTTGGTTTCTTAGGGGTTGACTGGACGCTTGAAGAAAGCCAGCAAAGTCGATGACGAGATCTGGGAGAGGATCATGGATGAGCACGAGCAAAATGCTACTACAAATCATAGGCAACCCAGGTATTTCATCGATGTACTACTCTCATAGGCCAAAAAATCTTCAACCAACCCTGGCGAGTGCGCATTCTCCATCAATCGAACGAACGCCAAAGCAATTACATTGGACATGATCGCCAGATCCTTCGACACTTCCTCTACCGCAATTTCTTGGATCATGTCGGAGCTCCTAAGGCATCCGAGAGTGATGAAGAAGCTCCAGGAAGAACTAGATTATGTCGTAGGGCAAGATCGAGTAGTGGAAGAAACAAATCTGGCAAATCTGGAATACCTAGAAATGGTGATCAAGGAAAGCCTTAGGCTCCATCCGGTTGCTCCGTTGCTAGTTCCTAGAGAATCCATGGAGGACATCGACCTCATGCTAGGTGAGGATCGCTATTTCATTCCAAAGAAGTCGCAAATCATCGTGAACAATTGGGCGTTGGGGCGAGATCCGGAGACATGGTCGAAGAATGCAGAGGAGTTCTTTCCAGAGAGATTTGTCGACCGCAAGGTGGACCTTCGAGGGCGTCATTTTGAGTTGTTGCCATTCGGATCAGGTCGTCGGATTTGTCCCAGAATGCACTTGGGGCTAACAAACATTCAGCTAGTGGTGGCTCAGCTGGTGCACTGTTTTGATTGGGCACTTCCTGACGGAATCTCGCCGAAAGAGTTGGATATGAGCGAGAAATTTGGCTTAACGTTGCCAAGAGTCAAACATTTGGTTGCAATTCCATCGTATCGCTTGAGTAATTGATTAGAACGTTTATATACATAAATAATTCGTTAAATATAGAGGTATGCCAGCGACCCCTAATTAATATTTTTTTTAGTTAAATAAAAATAAAATAAAATAAAATAAAATTAATCATACATTGAATGGTCGGGTGACGCCATCAATGTTAGCTATAAAATGTATGACCCTATGTATCCCTGCTAGCAGAATAATTTGATGTAGATTTTTTAGTATCTTTTTTAGTTATGTTATCAATCTATAGCACAATAATAAAATATTAATTAAATACTTATTGTTTGCTTTTAATATATTAATATAAAGACGATACAACATCTAATTACTAATTACTAATTACGAAATATTACTTTATCAATATTACTTTCACAATATAATCCAATAAAACATAACACAATACCACCAAACAGGGCCTTGAACTTGGGAGTGGGATGAGTTTGTGAACAAAAAGTAAAAACAAAACAAATAATTACTGTTTTTAAGAAAACGTGAAACATGAGGGTGGAGGGTCGGGCGCCGTGATAGATAGATAGATAGTCTTGTATATGTCTATCTATACTATTCTATAAGTAAATGAGCACTTTTGTCTTATGAAGTAGTGACGTTAATAAGTTGAACTTTTAAAATAATTTTTATATTTTTATTTAAAAATATAACAATAAAACTTAATTATGGAGATTTAATTTTCTGACCTTACAATTATAAAATATTTAATATAACCACTTTATCAATTTTAACTTTTATCTAAACTCTGTTTTAAATTAATATTTAATATAATTATCACTATTTTTTTTATTTACACATAAATCACATGAGTAACGACTTTAGTAATTCGCATCAAATTTATGTGTAAAAATCTTCAATACTAGTTGATGAGATGAGTGCATGAATTCAACTATAAAATCATCATCTCTATATATCTATAATTAGTAAATATAATTATTTTTTTCAACTCATGGGTCATGTTTATTTTTTGAAAAGGATATTGAAAATTTGTATCATTGCTAAAAAGTTTTATGTTTTTATTAATCATACATCTTAATTTGAATGATTAAATTACCAATCAAACTTCCTAATTAAGTTTAAGATGGAGTAGTATATGAGATGGACTACCAATATCACCTCTCCAAAGTTAGATTGGCTACATGGTCACCATAAATGATATTTTATACTTGAAATTATATTTTAACACGAAATGATATTTTATATTTGAAATTATATTTTCACACGAAATAGTATTTTGTATCATAACGTTTTCCTTTTAAACCTTGCTTATTAAAGTATTATCGTACTGTTTCACAAATTATTTCAACGTTGTATTTGAGTTTATGTAGTCATCAAAGAATGCATTCATACTTTCACTATGTTGTATGATTGACATACTAGCCCAAAATGTATCCTTTATAAATATAAGAACTCTATAATGTCTCTCTTTGTACAAACTGCCTAACCACTCATTTTCATGAAAATTGAACTCATTAACGAACTACTCCAACTTTTCTTCAAATTATTCTTTCTCCAAAGATTCATAAAAGAAATTATGCAATACATTTTTTATTTTTTCGTACAATCTATAGCCCCTTAGCTTTTCTGGCAACTTTTTCATTATATTCCACAGACACAACCTTGATTGCATTTTGCATTGCTTTATTTTGATCTATAATTATGGCACTCGATGCATTTCCAGACATGCATGCTTGCCAAGTACGAAACAACCAAATAAATGTAATAGCATCCTCATTTGATAGTAACCCACATCCAAATAAAATTGAGTGCCCATAGTAGTTTACACCCATAAAAGGTGCAAAAGGCATGTCATACTTATGACAAATTTGATGATGTTCATAAGCTGCCTTACTCCTTGCATCAACCCAAAATAAATTCCTGATTTGAGATTTGTCATCTACGTCCATCATATAAAAGGAGCTTGAATTCTTTGCTTACTTTCGAACAAAATAATTATGTATTAT
Organism: Diospyros lotus; assembly: GCF_014633365.1. NCBI lineage: Eukaryota > Viridiplantae > Streptophyta > Magnoliopsida > Ericales > Ebenaceae > Diospyros > Diospyros lotus. The sequence continues at coordinate 1,153,245 of NW_026267104.1, forward strand.
TTCAATATCTCCAGTACCAATTCGGAAAATAATTATGTATTATTTCAACATCTCCAGTACCAAGTCGTAATCTTCTTTTTTCAAAAATGACACATTATCATGACCCCCAACTTCCATTACAAAAGAATGCTAATTCTTTGTCACACCTATCCTAAGTCAATCATTCAATTCAAGTTTCCTTTGAGCATCAATATTAATTTCTCTATTGCATGAGTAAAATCTTGATTTTTGTAAATTCAATCCATGATTATGGTCTAGTATAATATAATTGATCTTACATTCTCTATCTATAATTTTAAAATAATATACAAAATAAAATTTATTAAATATTCTTTCACATTTTTTAAACAAATACTTCTACATAAATTATCGCATAATCACTATTCATCTCAACCTCTCTGCCCACAACCCCACCCCTCCCACCGACAATAAAATATCTACTCGACACTTGTCCTCCGTTCTTGCCGTCGATGAGGCTCCTTCCCTTCCCTTCCCTTCCCTTCCCAGATGGAAAGAGATCATGCGCCCATTTCATCCGCGCTCCTCGTTTATTTTGCCAAAAGAGAGATTAAGTACGGACACGAGTCGCATCGGTCATGGATGTTAGAAAAAATATGGGAATTAAACTAATAAAAACACTCTCTATTTTTAAAATATATTGTATTTCTTTTTATTTTTATTCCATACTATATCTCATACTTACCTCTTACTTTTATATTTATTTTATCTTTTTTTGATAGAATACCTTATGAAAGTGAACAGGGGACTCACCACCTAGCCAGCACCTAAAAGGGAGATTTATGACGGATAAGGGATAATAAAAATTTGATTTATTTGAATTAATTAAATAAAATCGATTGAATTTGTCAATTCAATTCGATTTTTTTACATCAATTCAGTTTAGTTATTTTTTTTTAAAACATAATTTTTTATTTTTAATTCAATTAATTCTTCAATTAATAAATTTTAATTAACGAGATGTGATAGCGTGTAACTTCCCAATCATCCCCAAGAAGGCCGGTGGTGCATTCAGCTAAGATCTTATATACATATGAACGCAGGACAGTGAGGAATCTCTATCTGTAAGATGAGTCGGTGTAGCATTTTCCTTATTTTACACGGGGACTTATGATGAGATTTGACGGCGCCGAACTTGCCCAATCAGACAAAGAAGGCCGGTGGTGCATTCAGCTAAGATCTTATATACATCATGAACGCAGGACAGTGAGGAATCTCTATCTGTAAGATGAGTCGGTGTAGCATTTTCCTTATTTTACACGGGGACTTATGATGAGATTTGACGGCGCCGAACTTGCCCAATCAGACAAAGAAGGCCGGTGGTGCATTCAGCTAAGATCTTATATACATCATGAACGCAGGACAGTGAGGAATCTCTATCTGTAAGATGAGTCGGTGTAGCATTTTCCTTATTTTACACGGGGACTTATGATGAGATTTGACGGCGCCGAACTTGCCCAATCAGACAAAGAAGGCCGGTGGTGCATTCAGCTAAGATCTTATATACATCATGAACGCAGGACAGTGAGGAATCTCTATCTGTAAGATGAGTCGGTGTAGCATTTTCCTTATTTTACACGGGGACTTATGATGAGATTTGACGGCGCCGAACTTGCCCAATCAGACAAAGAAGGCCGGTGGTGCATTCAGCTAAGATCTTATATACATCATGAACGCAGGACAGTGAGGAATCTCTATCTGTAAGATGAGTCGGTGTAGCATTTTCCTTATTTTACACGGGGACTTATGATGAGATTTGACGGCGCCGAACTTGCCCAATCAGACAAAGAAGGCCGGTGGTGCATTCAGCTAATTAAGATCTTATATACATTATGAACGCAGGACAGTGAGGAATCTCTATCTGTAAGATGAGTCGATGACCAGTGCTTTATTTTATATATATATATATATATGCATTGTCATGACTCATGACCGAAGCCGAATCCGAACGAGAACCCCATCATGTCTCCCGCCGTCTTCACCATTAATCTGTTTCTCCTCCTCGGAGCCTTCTGGTCCTTCCTCCAAATCCGGGCCATCTCTCGCCGAAAATCCCTCGGACGATCACCACCGGGTCCCCCGGCTTTACCCATAATCGGAAACCTCCACAAGCTGGGCAGGCTCCCCCACCGTAGCCTCCATGCTCTGGCCCGGAAATACGGCCCCATCATGTCCATCAAATTGGGCTCGGTCCCCGTCGTTGTCGTCTCCTCCCCGCCGGCCGCAGAGCTATTCCTCCGGACCCACGACAACGTTTTTGCCAGCAGGCCCAAGACCCAGGCCGCCGAGTACCTGTACTACGGCACCAAGGGCATGGGGTTCACGGAATACGGGCCGTACTGGCGCAGCGTCAGGAAGCTGTGCACGTCGGAGCTGCTGAGCGTGGCGAAGGTGGAGTCTTATGCGGGGATGAGGAGAGAGGAGGTGGGGGCGATGTTGCGGTCGCTGAAGGCGGCGGCGGCAGCAGGGGAGGCGGTGGATGTGGACCGGAAGGTGGAGGAGCTGGTGGAGGACATGACTTGCAGGATGGTGTTTGGGCGGAAGTGTGACGAGAGGTTTGATTTGAAGGGCGTCATTCGGGAGGATATCGCCTTGGCCGGAGCTTTCAACGTCGCGGACTTTGTGCCGCTGCTTGCGCCGCTCGATCTCCAGGTAATCCACTCCAGAAGTATTGATTGAAGAAGTATGCGTTGACTTAGTAAATCCGAAATAATATAAATAAAAATATTTTAATAAAACACTACGAATTATGGATAACAGAATCCTCTTACCCTTCGTTCCTCAGGGGTTGACTCGACGCGTGAAGAAAGCCAGCAAGGTCAATGACGAGATCTTGGAGAGGATAATGGATGAGCACAAGCAAGATGCTATTGCAAACCAAAGGCAACATAGAGCCCTGATCGATGTACTACTATCGCTCGCCAAAAAATCCTCCACCAACCCTGACGAGTGCTCATTGTCCATCGATCGAACGAATGCCAAAGCGATTGTCCTGGACATTATCCTTGGATCATTCGACACATCTTCCACCGCAATTTCCTGGATCATGTCGGAGCTCCTGAGACATCCAAGAGTGATGAAGAAGCTCCAAAAAGAACTAGATCGTGTCGTAGGGCAAGATCGAGTGGTGGAAGAGACAGATTTGACAAATCTAAAATACCTAGAAATGGTGATCAAGGAAAGCCTCAGGCTTCATCCGGTTGCTCCGTTGCTGGTTCCTAGAGAATCCATGGAGGACATTGACATTATGCTTGGCGAGGATTGCTATTTCATTCCGAAAAAATCACGAATCATCGTGAACAGTTGGGCGTTAGGGAGAGATCCGGAGGCGTGGTTGGAGAACATAGAGGAGTTCTTGCCGGAAAGATTTATCGACCGTGAGGTGAACCTTCGAGGGCACCATTTTGAACTGTTGCCATTTGGATCGGGTCGTCGAATCTGTCCCGGAATGCGCTCGGGGCTAATGACCATTCAGCTGGTGGTGGCTCAACTGGTGCATTGCTTTGATTGGGCACTTCCTGACGGAATCCTGCCAGAGAAGTTGGATATGAGCGAGAAGTTTGGCTTGTCATTGCCAAGAGCCGAACATTTGGTTGCAATTCCATCATATCGCTTGAGTAATTGATGTAGATTTTTTAGCTATAAAATGCATGCACCTATGTATCCATGCTAGCAGAATAATTTGATGTAGATTTTTTAGTATCTTTTTAAGTTATGTTATCAATCTATAGCACAATAATAAAATATTATTCAAATACTTATTGTTTGCTTTTAATATATTAATACAAAGACCATACAACATCTAATTACTATTTACTAAATATTACTTTATCAATATAATCCAATAAAACACAACACAATACCACCAAACAGGGCCTTGAATGGGAGTGGGATAAGTTTGTGAAAAAAGTAAAAACAAAACAAATAATTATTATTTTTAAGAAAACGTAAGCCATGAGGGTGGAGGGTCGGGCGCCTGGACAATGCGTGACAGATAGTCTTGTATATATCTAATGAGCACTTTTGTCTTATGAAGTGATGTTTATAAGTTGAACTTTTAAAATAATTTTTATATTTTTATTTAAAAATATAACAATAAAACTTACAATTATGACGATTTAATTTTTTGACCGTACAATTATAAAATATTTAATACGACCATTTTATCAATTTTAACTTTTATCTAAACTCTGTTTTAAATTAATATTAAATATTATAAAATATTTAATATTAATTATCACTATTTTTTATTTACACATAAATCATATGAGTCACGACTTTAATATATGTATAAAAAAATTCACTTGCATGTGCCTGGTGGTCTTCAGTAATTGGCGTCAAATTTATGTGTAAAAATCTTCAATACTAGTTGATGAGATGAGTGCCTGAATTCAACTATCAAATCATCTCTATATATTTATAATTAGTAAATATAATTATTTTTTTTAACTCATGGGTCATGTTTCTTTTTTGAAAAGGATATTGAAAATTAGCATCATTGCTAAAAAGTTTTATGTTTTTACTAATCATACGTCTTAATTTGAATGATTAAATTACCAATCAAACTTCCTAATTAATTAAGTTTAAGATGGAGTACTAGTAGGAGATGGACTGCCAATATCACCTCTCGAAGGTTAGATTGGCTGACTTGGTCACCATGCGATATTTTATATTTGAAATCATATTTTAACATGAAATGATATTTTGTATTTGAAATTATATTTTAATGCTTATAAAATAATATTTCATGTAATTAAGAGTTAGAACTTATTACCTTTAAATTAGGTATTCATCATCTTAAGTTCATTTTGGCATCTAATTTTATCTTCTCGTCCTTATTCTAATCATCAAAGGTGTAAATTATAACTCGGTAAACTAAGGATAATTGGCCAAAAGTCTAGTTATGTCCTTATCTAAGACTTTAAACTTTTTGTGATTCTAAATATATTTATAAACTTAAACTAAAAATATATTTATGACTTTGAATTTTTCGTAGTTTCAAATGCGCTTATGAATTATGTAAAATTACTCATTTAAATACATAATCAGTAAATTAATAATATATATGCGTACTAACGTAGCAGATTTTTGGTATCTGCTTAACTCCATTTTTCTCTTTGACCATGTCTCCTTTCTCTTCGGCATCTTTTACATCTCTTCTAGTTGGGTTACGTAGGTCAATTAGGTTATATAAGTTATTAACATGTCCGATTAACATGCCCAAATCGATGACCGATCACTCTATCTTATTGGGGGATCAAATATATAGTCACTTTGAGGGTAGCAGTTTTTTCAAGGGATGCAGTTGGAGGAGACGTTGAAAATAAAGAGGGAGCACATGAGATGCCATTGAAGAAATAGTGGGAACTTAGAAAACGATGGAGAGAGAGAGAAAGAGAGAATATGTGTGTGAACTAAAAAATTATCAAAAAAATTGTCGCGTCAATATGCATACGTATTATTTATTAGTCAAGTATTTAAATGAGTTTATTTTACACAGTTAGAGGATATATTTAAAGCCATACAAAGTTTAAGATTACACAAGAAAAATCGTTAAAGTCATAAGCATATTTAAAAAGATGAAAAATTTAGCATTCTACATAATTAAAGAAAATATAAAAGTCTAGGAGTATAAATATACTCATGGCCAAGAAAAATTCTATGAGTTAGTTCGATATGGTTAAGATAAAAGTTTAAATTTAACTTTATAATGTTTTTACAAAATAAGTTTAAACTCTTATTAATAAGTTTTCAACTGCTTAAGAAATAAAAAAAAAAGAAAAAAGAAAACTAGCTTTCATATACTTATAATCAGATGCGACAGCGTCCAACTTCGCCAACCAGACCAAGAAGGCTGAGGGCCAGTCCTGCATTCAGGTAAGATATTATATACATCATTCATGGCGGACGGGTATGTTTGGCTGCCTTATTTTTGAGGAATCTCTATCTGTACGATGACCAATGCTTTATCACACACACACACACACACATATATATATATATATATATATATATATATGCATTGTCATGACTCATGACCCGAAGCTGAATCCGAACGAGCTCCCCATCATGTCTCTCGCCGTCTTCACCGTTCTGTTTCTCCTCCTCGGAGCCTTCTGGTCCTTCCTCCAAATCCGGGCCATCTCTCGCCGAAAATCCCTCGAACGATCACCACTAGGTCCCCCGGCTTTACCCATCATCGGAAACCTCCACAAGCTGGGCAGGCTCCCCCACCGCAGCCTCCATGCTCTGGCCCGGAAATACGGCCCCATCATGTCCATCAAATTGGGCTCGGTCCCCGTCGTTGTCGTCTCCTCCCCGCCGGCCGCAGAGCTATTCCTCCGGACCCACGACAACGTTTTTGCCAGCAGGCCCAAGACCCAGGCCGCCGAGTACATGGCCTACGGCACCAAGGGCATGGCGTTCACGGAATACGGGCCGTACTGGCGCAGCGTCAGGAAGCTGTGCACGTCGGAGCAGCTGAGCGTGGCGAAGGTGGAGTCTTATGCGGGGATGAGGAGGGAGGAGGTGGGGGCGATGGTGCGTCGCTGAAGGCGGCGGCGGCAAGCAGGGGAGGCGGTGGATGTGGACCGGAAGGTAGAGGAGCTGGTGGAGGACATGACTTGCAGGATGGTGTTTGGGCGGAAGGGTGACAAGAGGTTTGATTTGAAGGGCTTTATTCGGGAGGTTGTCGCCTTGGCCGGAGCTTTCAACGTCGCGGACTTTGTGCCGCTGCTTGCGCCGCTCGATGTTCAGGTAATCCACTCCAGAAGTATTGATTTAACAAGGAAAATACTACATTGGATGCTCAATGCAATATTTTGACAATCATAGTAGGAAAATACCCTTCGCCTCCTTTCTTGGTCTATTCTCTTTTCTCCTCTTCCCATAATCGTTGCTCATTGCCTTCCTCGTCGCTACCTCACCTAATTTGTAATATCTCAAAATTTTGAAAACAATAATAATTATTAAATTTTAACTTTTGGAATCCGTATTGAATATTTGAGAATTTAAGGTAATCAAATAATAATAAAAATAATGCTAATAAAAGAGATAATGATGATAATAATAATAATAATAAATATGAAAATTATGTTAATTTAACTTAAAATTAATGAATTAATATATAAATACACATATATATATTGCCAATGATAATAGAGATAATAATATAGTAAATCAAATTAACTTAAATGAAATTAAATTAATTATATATATATATACATATATATAGGTGTGAGCTTGGAGGCCAAGACATCTACAGTATCCCATTTCTCTTACTCTGATTTTTTTGTATCTGATTGAGGCATTTGGCTGAGAGCCAAAACAGATGAGAGTGAGATCGCGAGAGAGTGAGAGCATGAGAGGGAGAGAGAGAGAGAGCTCAGCCGAAAGAGAAAGAGGAAGGGAAAGGGAGAGAGATGGAGAGATAGAAAGAGGGAGAGAGGCTCGATGCATGGCTGCCATGGAAGCTGGTCGAGTGGAGCTCGGCCATGGCAGCCGAGCAAGCAGCGACGGCGGCGAAGGCGAGCAGCAGCGGGCTAGCAGGCGCGGTGGCCGGCTAAGGGCTGGCGAGGGTGACTAGTTGTAACGGCAGCGGCAGCGGCGGCGGCAGATTCCCACCTTGGCTTGTGCATATCATGATGTGTGTGCTGCATAGGGACTGTGTTGCATTCACGTGAGATCATGCTTTGTGTGTGATGGGATGCGTGAGCATTTGCATGACTCGGTTGGTCTAAGAGCCAACTTAGGTACCCTAGGTGAGCATGCTGCATGTGTGTATTCTTATGTGGGCGTAGCAGGGCCTAATGCTTGGTTTATGGGGGCCTTGTTATCACGTTTATGCTACAGAAACCATTGCATTTCTTATGTGTTGCATTGCATGGTTTTATTGTTATTGTTATTCTGGGCGGGAGTACCGTGTTAGGCGTTGGGAGTACTGACTCAGGTGAGGTTCAGCTCAGATTAGATATTAGCTCCAGGTTAGCCCGAGGGAGCTTCGGTTCGGCTTAGATATTAGCTTGGGGTTGGCCCGAGGGAAGACCAAGATCGTGGAAGTATATGACAATGTGATGAATGACAAGAAGAACACGTGAGAGTATGATGGGTATCAGAAAAAGCATGTAATGAGTATTAGAAAAAGTGGCCGAGAGGCGAGGGAGAGCTGGGAGCTCACGACGATGGCCGAAGGCAGCCACAACGAAGCTGCTGGATGCGCTGAAGGTTGGTGATGGCAGCCATGGCAGCACGGCCGCGAGCTCCAGCGGCTGGGTGACACGACAACAACGCGGATGAGCTTCCAGCAAGGTTTGATGGTGTCGGAAGAGCTCGTTGAAGGCTGAAGCGTCGATCCAGAGTGGTTGAATGCGGCCAAAGTCGGCCGCACAGCAACGATGGCCATGGCAGCCCGCTGCAATGCGTAGCGGGGGCTGGTTGCGGTGGCTCGCAGCGATTGTAGGGGTTGGTGCGGCGGGGCCAAGGCGACCGGCGGAAGGGCGCGTGGTGGCGCTAGCAGCGACGGCAATCGCACGAAGAAGAAGCAGAGGCAGGAGATGCAAGGGAAGAAGAAGAAGAAAGAAGAAAAAAGAAAAGAAAAAATAAATAAATAAAGAGAGAGGAGAAGTGCTGCTCGTGGGTTGCAGAAGGAGCAAAGGAAGGAGAAGATGAATAGGAAGAAGGAAGAAAAAGAAAAAAAAAGAAATGGAGAAAAATGTCGAAAAATCCTAGAAAATTATAGAAAATAGGATTTGAATATTTACTAATATTTCAGAGATTTTGGGTGAGAAAATAGTCCAGGCACGCATTTCGAAATTATGGCACGTATATCGAGGAAGCCAGAGAGGCTAAGTCAAGGTAAGTAAAATTCTCTAGAAAATTTTACAAATTCAGGAATATTATTTTATGAATTGTCATAGTGAAATATTTAAGAAAATATTTTAAAAATATTTAATCTGGATTTATTGAAGAAAAATAGGAATAAATAGAGAGAAAATTATAGAAAATGCTATAAATTATGAAAAAATAGGTTTTAATGTTTATTTAAATAATTATGATGATTAGGAGGCTTTGAGAAATAAGTTGAAGTGACTTGTCAAATTTTGAGGTTGGCACGCAAATCGAGGCAAGGCATGAATATCGAGGTAGCCCGATAAGTTTGAGAAGGTAAGTGGTACTCCCTAATTAAAGTTAGTTTTATGAAAAATGGTTGGGTTGTAAGTGATTTATGTTTCTCGAAAATGTTTTCATCATATTGACATACCCTAATATGTATCCATCACGTAGACTTCATATATGACATGACTATGAAATGCATAAATACACGTTGATATCATTGATCACTCGCATTTGAGGCCGTAGGGAGTACGAACTGGCACCGCTACTTTACCAATGGTGTACCCATACACCTCGGCTTCGAAAGAGAGGGCCGCAAAAAAGGTAGGTAACATGAGAGGTGCAGTTGACACCTACGAGATAAGACATTGCATACACACATGACATAACATTATGTACCCTTACTTAGATGATTCATCATCTAACTTGGGTTTCGCCCCTAGAATATTCAAACATTCCAGGTGGAGATTGTAACAGATTTCGAGGATAAATGAGACATGAAATGGCACTTAGCAGAGTGCATGAAGATTGAAATGTATGCTATGTAACCTATGTATTTAAGTTCTGTTACTTTGAATTCTGAACGTTTTGAGGAATGTTGAGTTTATTTATGATTAATGTTAAGATATCAAGTTTCGATCTTTGCTTCCACATTTGATGTGTATAGTGATTATTTTTCGAGATAAAATGTATGGAAATTCTGGGACGAATTTGAGGTATGATGTGATTTAGAATTAAGTTTGAAAGAAAAAAAATTTGTCCTAGAATTATCTCAATTTATAACGTGCCCGGGAAAGCGAGGCATTACAAATTTCCTGGATCATGTCGGAGCTCTTGAAGCATCCAAGAGTGATGAAAAAGCTCCAGGAAGAACTAGATCATGTCGTAGAACGAGATCGAATGGTGGAAGAGACAGATCTGACAAATTTGAAATACCTAGAAATGGTGACCAAGGAAAGCCTCAAGCTCCATCTAGTTGCTCTGTTGCTGGTTCCTAGAGAATCCATGAAGGACATTGACGTCGTGCTTGGTGATGATCGTTATTTCATTCCAAAGAAATCACGAATCATCGTGAATAGTTGGGTGTTGGGGCAAGATCCAAAGGCTTGGTTGGAGAACTTAGAGGAGTTCTTGCCAGAGAGATTTATCGACCATAAGGTGGACCTCCGAGGGCACCATTTTGAGCTATTGCCATTTGGATCGAGTCGTCAGATTTGTCCCGGAATATGCTCGGGGCTAACGAACATTTGGCTAGTGGTGGCTCAGCTAGTGCATTGCTTTGATTGGGCACTTCCTAATGGAATCTTGCCTGAGGAGTTGGATATGAGCAAGAAGTTTTGCTTGACGTTGTCAAGAGTCGAACATTTGGTTGTAATTCCATCATATCGCCTGAGTACTTGATTAGAATGTTTTTATAAATAAATAATTCATTAAATATAGGAATATGCTCGTATATTTGAACCTAATAAATACTTTTAAAGTTGAATAAAAATAAAATAAAAAGTAATCATACATTGAATGGTTGGGTGACGTCATCAATGTTAGCTATAAAATGTATGAACCCATGTATTCCTGCTAGTAGAATTATTTGACGTAGATTTTTTAGTGTCTTCGTTTGTTATGATATCAATTTATAACACAATAATAAAATATTAATCAATCACTTACTATTTTCTTTTGGCATTAATAGACATGATATAACATACAATTACTAAATATTACTTTATCCATATTACTTTCACAATACAATACCACCAAACAGGGCCTTAAACATGGGAGTGGGATGAGTTTGTAATTGTATTTTGACACAACAAAAAAAAAGAGGAAAAAACAAAACAAATAATTATTGTTTTTTAAAAGAACGGGTTCCGTGAGGGTGGAGGGTTGGGCGCCTGGACAAGGCGTGATAGATAGTACTCTTGTATATATCTATACTGTTCTATAAGTAAATGAGCACTTTTGTCTTATGAAGTGATGATAATAAGGTGAACTTTTAAAATATTTTTTATTTTTTATTAAAAAATATAACAATAAAACTTAATTATCGAGATTTTCTGACCTTATATAAAATATTTAATATTATCACTTTATCAACTTCAACTTTTATCTAAACTGTCTTAAATCAATATAAAAACTAGACTAATTATTAATTGTCACTTAATAAATTTTTATTTAAAAATTTATACATAAATTATTTGAGCCACGACTTTATCAACTTATCAACTTCAACTTGCATGTGCCTGGTCGTTAGTAATAGCCGTCAAACTTATGTGCATGAATTCAACTATAAATCATCCCTACATATTTATAATTAGTAAGTATAATTATTTTTTCAACTCATGGGTCATGTTTGTTTTTATGAAAGGATCTTGAAAATTAGTATCATTGCCGAGAAAGTTTTACGTTTTTATTAATCATACGGTTTAATTTGAATGATTAATTAATTACTAATATCACGCTTGAAAAGTCACCATAAATAATATTTTATATTTGAAATGATTTTTTAACGCTTATGAAACAAAATTCTAATGCTTATAAAATGATATTGTATGTTTAAAATGATATTATAATGCTTATTATTGTGGGGTGTTTTAAAATTTTCAAAAATCTCGAAAGAAAAAATCAAGTATTTTGCTTATTCCCGAATGATTTTGGAAGAGTCTCTCAGACAAGTGTCCCTTGGAGTTCTCGAAGAGTTTTCGAGATGGTCGAGTCTCAATATTGCATAACCCGAAGACTCACCCAGAGTCTTTCGGGCCCAGTTTATCTGGCGACTCCAAAGAGTCTTTGAACCCATCTACAAGAAACTCATTAGGGCATCTTCACCCGAAGACCCGATGTATCTTCCTGAATAGTCTTAAGACTCTCATTTGTAGACTTCACCAAGTGTCTATATATGCCTGTCTATTTCAAGGTAAATGGATTCCTTTTTTGGATTCTTTTCCCAAATCTAGTTCACATACTCTCTCTCAAATCACTCATTGGGCTCTAGACCTGAAGACCCAAAACTCAAAACTCATCAAGAATATACTCCCTCAAAGATTTACACTGGATATACTATATATATATATATGTGTGTGTGTGTATATATATATATTCATGTGTACATCTACACTTCATTTTCTAGACATTATTGTTTGACTTAAGCATCAGAAGACATGCATGCCTTTTAAGTGTCTTTGTGTTGTAGTTACCCAAAATACGTTAAGGACCATACTCGAAAGACCTCGAAGATAGTCACTCGAAGACCCTAAAAGACTGACTCAAATATAGCTCCCTGAAAACCCCCAAGGTCCATATGCCCTAAAGACTCCTAAAACCCTCCAAGAACCCCGAAGCCTCAGCCCTCCTCGGGTTGAACTCCAATTTCTGTTGACCCCTGGTAGCCTTATTGATTTTCTCAAGGACTCTGCCCTATTTGTTTCTAAGACAAATAAATTTAATTGTTGTAGTTAGATAATAACACTTATGAAATGATATTTCATATAACTAAGAGCTAAAACTTATTGCCTTTAAATTTGGTATTCTTCACCTCTTTATTAGTAATTGGCCTCAAATGTATGTGTAAAAATCTTTAATCCTAGTTGATGAAATGAGTACATAAATTCAACTATAAAATCATCTCTATATATTTATAATTAGTAAATATAATTATTTTTTCAATTCATGGGCCATGTTTGTTTTTTGAAAACGATCTTGAAAATTAGTATCATTGCCAAAAAGTTTTATGTTTTTATTAATCATAGAGCCTAATTTGAATGTTTAAATTTCCAATTTGACTTCTTAATTAAGTTTAAAATGGAGTAGTAGGGGACGGACTACCAATATCACCTCTAGAAAGTAAGGTTGGCTGACATGATCACCATAAATGATGTTTTAACGCTTATGAAATGATGTTTTATATTTAAAATGATATTTTAACACTTATGAAATGATATTTCATATAATTAAGAGGTAGAACTTATAACCTTTAAATTAGGTTTTCATCATCTCAATTTCGTTTTCACATATAATTTTATAATTCTCAAAAGATGTAAATAACTTGTTAAAGTAAGGATAATTGGCCAAAAGCATATTTATATCTCTAAATTTTTGTTTTTTTTTTAGAACTCTAAACTTTTTGTGGTTTTAAACATGTACCAAAACTTAGATTAACAGCATTTTTATGTCTTTGAACTTTTCATAGTTTCAAATATATGCCCATAAATTATGTAAAATTACTCATTTAAATATATAGCTAATAAACAACATACATGTGTATTGACATGGCAGGTTTCTCGTGCCTCCTCAACTCCCTCTTTCTCTCCAGTTCGGTCTCATTTCTCTTTGGCATCTCTTACGTCTCTTCCGGTCAGTGTTCAATAGGGTGTTAAAAAAAATCGTTAAATTGTGAAAACTGATCCGTACCGCACTACAACCTGCAGTTTTTTTAGGAGAATAGTTTGAGAAATCCATAAATCGTACAGTTTGTGATTTGATAAAAATACTTTTGATTTGTATCCGAACTGCTCGACTAGTCTAATAATATGAAAATTAAAAAATAATTAGTAGTTAATTGTTTATGCTTTAATTGGTTATGCTTGGTGTTTGGACTTTAGTAATTAGTAATAAGTTGATTATGCTTGATGTTTAGACTTTAATAGTTATGTCATATTTTGAAAATATGTTTAAATTTGTATTTTGATTTTTGATTAAGTTATAGTTTGTTTAAACTATTTATTGGTATAGTTTCTCTTTTTTTTTTTCCTTATAAAAAATTAATTTTGAAGTGCATAAGTCAAAATATGTTAAAATGATAAACCAAAAAATCTTTAGGTCCAATTTGTTAATCTACCAAGCCCAATATAAAACCCACTCGGACAAATCGCAAAAATTGCATCATATTTTGCGATGCAATTTGGTGCGATTTACGGAGACTAAATTAGACCACGCGGTTTGGAGTAAAGAAAAAATCACATATATGGTTTGGTGTATTTAAAAGGGCTTAGACTGACCAAATCGCATCGTAAACACCCCTAGTGTTCAAAAAGGCGGCATAGGCGACTACTGAGGCCTTAAGCGGCCCTTGGCCTCCGCAAATTCATGCCAAAGCACAAAACGACGATGTTTAGCCTAATCAGTAAAATCCCCTCATTCCCCCTTCGCATGATACTTTAACAATGTTCAGGAAAAATCATAAATCCTTAATTCTTCTCACTCTTCCCCCTTTGTCACTGCCACTACAGCTGTCGTCTCTTTCCCTTATCACTACCACTGCAACTCTTGTTTTTGTTTTTCCTCATTCCTCAACCTCAAGCTCAAGTAAAAATCCTCAAAAAATCGACAACTTGTGAATACTCAAAGACTTAAAAGGAAGTCAAATGATTTCGGATTGGAGTACGGGAACATTATCCGAGGCCTCATCAATTCTTAATAGGACGTCAAATGATATCGGATGGGAATATAGAATGTGTTATAGGTATTTTTCGGACCATTTCTTATTAGTTGAACTCAACCCAGCAGGCCAGCCCAATCTCCCGAAGCCTAATAGGCCTAAGGCTGAGGTCGTCAGAGTAAGGTCACACATTGCCGAAACCCGAGCTCAGACCATGGAACCAAGCGAGCTCCCAGCAATACTTCCAGCTCGCTGGCCTAACCGTTCAGCTCGCATAACAACAAGACCGCTGAATAAATGGAGGCGGAACCCACTTACCCCACCTGAGGCAAATCAGATCCCTGGTAATCCAGAATCCACTCCCAGTTTTATGAAATTGATAAGGACATCTTGTCTTCATAATATTATCCTATTATTTTGGATTTCGTGTAAATTGTAAACACCACATACTATAAATAGGAGTAAAAAAACCATTGTAAAGGAAGAAATGGACAAGAATGATATATTGTTACTCTGCCGAAATAACAAGTAAACAGTCGTGGACTAAGTATCATTCTAGCCGAATCACGTAAAAACTTTCATGTGTGTGACTTATTATTTGTTTTCACTTGTTCCTCATCTTTGCATTTGTGCTTATTTTTATCATTGCAGGCCTACGAATAAAGGTCAACCAACTCCGAACATTGACAGAATGTTAATTGATCCGACGAATATGGATAAAATTAAATGCATGTTGTATGATAAAGTTATGTCTGAAGAAGTTTACAGAGTAAAAGAACACATCGACCACATTTTCGAAAATCTTTTTGCATGTCCAAAATCTTCTCTGGATGATTAAGCCAAATGCAAGAGTGTTATTGCAGAGACAAAGAGTAAGAAAAAGAATTAAAAAAATGAGGAAATTTTGATGAGATCCATTATTAATATTTCTAAAATGGGGGATGATAAAGATGAATTGTAAGAGTTATGGAGCAGAAAAATGCCCCGTACTCTTGGCCCTATAGATAAGTTTGCAAAGTCCATTAGTCCTAAAACTTGTTTGAGTGCAAGAATGACGCAAACGCAGCAAAATATCATCAAAGCACTATTTAAAGAGAGGACACACTTTGTTCGTGATTATTGTGCTAAATGGATGTACGGAACTGGTATACCTTTCAATGCTATTGATTATAATAGCTTCAAATGAACTTTTCCATTTTCAAAATTCCAAGATCTTTGGCTTGAGAGATAGCGGTAACCATAGGTTCTCAATATATGCTAAGTGACCTAAGTATTTTCTTTACTTGATGACTTTCGGGGATATATAACCTTGCCAAGCATCTTTAGAAAGTTAACCAATTTTTAAAACCTAGCATTCATATCACTAATGGTCTCATTGGCTAACAATTTGAACCCTTCATATTGGGACATTAAAAGATTTATCTTAGTATCCTTAACTTGATTGGTCTTTTCATACATAACTTCTAATTTTTTCCATAATTCATGAGATATGGAGCATGAAGAGATTTGTTCATACTCACTAGACAATATAGAACAAAACAAGATATATTTAACCCTATGGTCCATTTCAAGATTATTTATATCTTCTTCACTCCAATCTTTTTCTTCTTCTTTAGATAAGGAAAAACCATCCCTAACAAATTTCCACAACATATAGCTAATTGAAAAAATGTAGGATTTCGTCCTTATTATCAAATAGTCATAATTGGTTCCATCAAAAAATGGGGGACATGAGGGAGAAGTTCCCTCAACAATACCATGAGATACATATAAGGCAATTTTATGATCTTTACCTTAGATTTGAGATTTGAAAAACAAATATTTTAGGACCCGCTTTGATATCAATTGTTGGTCCCTTGATACACAATGGTCACTCAAGAAGGGGATGAATTGAGTGATAAAAACGTATTAAACCAAATTATTCCCTTTTTAAAACTCTTGAGCTTTTCTTATACAAATAAAATACTTGTTATAAATATATATATTGTTTGGGAGTGATAACAATATAAATACACAAACAACCACAATATTAACACGAGATATATAATAGTTCGGTGTCTCCAACACCTATGTTCACTCTCTCAAGGCCAATCCGACACTTGAGGTTCCACTATAATCACACCTACGTTTTCCAACAAGTTCACCTATGAAACTTTAACACCACACCGAGATTTTCCCCTTAACTCACCCCGAAAACTAATACAACCCACCTAGATTACAACGGACTCTAGGATGCCACTCACAATCCACAATTAATACAAATGAACAATCATATGTCCAACAAACTTGCACTAATCTGAATATGAATGCAAAACAAATATTATAAGGCAAATTTACAAATGATACAAGAATTACCAGTAAGAAGAAAACTTCTTCTTCTTTGCCTTGGGCTCCAAATGGATTTATCTTTATAGCTTGAGCCTTGAATTGCTTTGAATGAGATCTTGAGAGCTTGGGTGTGCTTTAAAATGATAGATCTTGATAGTGCATTAGCTTTTCCAAAAAAGTCTTCTTGATATATATACTTGGTGTGCTATCGCAGGCAACCAAAAATAAAACCTGTACTCTTAAAAATATATATAGTAGTGCGAGTAATGATCATTCCCACAGAGAGTATCTAGCCTAGTTTTATGCTATGTGAACATTGATGGGGGGTTTGAGTATAACGAAATCAACTTTAAGATTAACAACTAATCAATCAAATTAAAATATTGAAATCAATTAAAAGAATAAACCTTGGTCTAAGTTAACATCTACCATCAGAATCTTACATCTGATCATCGATACAAATATATATTAATTCACACTCTAAATATTCACCGTTATAATTATTTTCATATCTCTCCTTAGTCATCGTTAATTAGAAAACAAGCGATCTAATCAACCCTAACTATTAAATAACCCAACACAAGAGTTAAAGGTTTAATCTAATAGTAGCCTTACGAGTTAAAGAGATCGATGAAACTAAACAACACAAGCACAAGCGGTTGCATTTAATTTAGTCGAGCGTTCTTCCTAAGATCTAATAATTTCATACACAACAAATTATTAAATCTTAGTTGCTTCACAAATTAGAGGGATCAAACAATTACGGATTTGATATCTAACTTAGCAGTAGATTGCAACAAATAATAAACTAGTAGGCCTTCAAGTAATTAAATGAAACAATCATGAAAATAGATATAGACGAACATCCGATATTTAAAGCATAAATTGAATGATAAAAACAAATTAAATCTCACAGCTTTATTGATTCCGAGGCTTCCGTTTCCTTAAACCTAGTATAAAAACTTAGCCACACATGGACACGAATTAAAACAAAAAAGAAAATAATAAAAATAAAAGGGAAAAAAGAACTTTTGTGCGCCTTCTTGTTGCCTCCATTCAATCTCTCATCCTTTAAGCTCTCATATATAATATATATACATTGCAAGCACACCATGCACACCCTAGCCCATCTCCAATGGCTCCATGGCCCATTTCCATTCCGAATGCATGCAGCTTCATCGGGCCTTTAATTTCCAATTGCAAGCAGTCTTCATAGTATTATATTATTATGTATACATGGTGCAATGCGTGGGCTTTGTTCTTCTTTTCCAATCCAAGCCTAATTTCACTTTGGGCTCTCATGCTTCACCTTAGAATTATTAATATTATATTTATATATACCATTTAATATTATATTATAAATACTCTTATATTTTGTCGTGGCCCATTATTCACAAATTTCTTTTCCAAATGTGTAAAGCTCCATTTCGTCCGGATAGAATCTCTAAAAACTCAAAATATGAAAGTTGTAGATCATTTTCTTGGCTTTCTATAACATCTTGAATCATCTCGATTGGAGCTCGTACAAGAGAGTTATGCCCGAATTACAGAGCAATATCGAAAATGTCTAGAATAACAGAATTAACTATGTCTTTCATTTAATGTCTCATTTTGCTTCCTAAATCAAAATATAAGAATAATGAGTACATTTAGACACTAAATAAATATAAAAAACTAAACATTAAAGGAGTAAAATATGACATTTTACATTCTCCTCAATACTTGAACTTTCAACGGATATATAAAAATTAGAAAAATTCAATCGTTGGACCCGAGAAGTCAACTTTCCTAAAACATAAGTCGACTTCAGCTTAAGGGGAGTTGATTCATTTGAACCAAAAGTCAACTTTTGAAGCCAATTTTGTAGAAAATAAATTTTATGCATATGATAATTGCTTGATGATACAATCAATATCATGTATATATTACAACATATTTATATTTCTTTTATCTACATTTACCTTCTATTTACTTTAATACATAAATGTAAATAATTAAATACCCCCATTTGGATTCAATAAAAATATATAAAAAATTAAAATTCATAACAATAAAAAAATATAATTTTAGTTTTAGTACAAATTCGTGATTTAACAATTTTACTACCTATAAAATACATACATTTTATTTTTTGAAAAATTTATTAAAAATTATTTTAACAATAATGAATATTAGTTATCAAAATACCGAGAGATAGTTTTCCAAAATGAAAACATTTTCTTATATATCCCCTTATAATGCGTTAATCTTCCAGACTTTAAAAAATAGCATTTATTGATTCATTTTTATACACAATATACTATAGTACTTAAAATATGTTTTCCACCATAAAATATATCAAAAATCTATTAAGGGATTTAAATATACCAAAAATAATTTTACTAAAATTATACTTTGTTAAATATCAAAATATATAATAAGTTGATTGGAGCAATTTGGCTCAACATCTTCCCCCAAATGGACTAACGCCATCCCCTTTCTGGGGATGCAAGTGTCCCCACTACACGGCCCCACCATCATTAAATTTGAGAGTTAGCTCTAATACCAACTATAACAGACTGAACAACCACATTCCCAAGGTGACTACCTAACTAGCACAAATACCACATTGGCGTGAGCCATGAGAGTGAAGGGTTGGCGCTCTAACATTGTGTGATAGGTGTGTATATGTCTATACTAAATAAGCATTTTGGTGTTATGGAGCATTCTTAAAAAGGTGAATTTTAAAATATTTTTTATATTTTTATTTATAAAATTAAAATAAAAACTAATTATCAAGATTTAATCTTCTGACTTTATAAATATAAAATATTTAATATTACCACTTTATCAACTTTAACTTTTACCTAAACTTTATCTTAAATTGACATAAAAATTAGACTATATAACTATCAATTGTCACCTGATAATTTTTTTTAAAAAATATTTTTTTATTTACACATATATCACATGAATCACAACTAGTATGTGTATAAAAAAAAATCACTTTCATGTGCCTGGTCTTTAGTAATTGGCATCAAATTCACGTTTAAAAAATTTTAATACTTGTCGATAAGATAAGTACACATGAATTCAACTATCAAAATACACATGAATTCAACTATCAAATTATTACGATATATTTATAATTAGTAAATATAATTATTTTTTCAACGCATGGGTCATGATTGGTTTTTGAAAAGGATCTTGAAAATTAGTATTATTGCCAAAAAGTTTTATGTTTTTATTAATCAAACAACTTAATTTGAATGATTAATTTACCGACCAGACTTCTTAATTATATCTAAGATGGAGTAGTAGGAGATGAACTACCAACATCACCCCTGGAAAGTTAGGTTGTGCTGACAAGATCAAATCGCCAGAAATGATATTTTAACACTTTCGAAATGATATTTCATATCAATTTCCCTTCCGCATCTAACTGTCTCCTTCCGCCCCTATTCTAATCTTCAAAAGGTGACCAGTGCCCCCACATAGGCAACTGTTATGTTGCCCACCATCGGGCAACATAGTAGTTGCCCGAGAGTGGGCGGACCTCATGCATCTGGGCCCACCCCCCTCTCTCTCAGTCGGGGTGGGCAACGTAACAGTGCCCCCCACACACACACATATATATATATATATGCATTGTTTTGACTCATGACCGGAAGCTGAATCCGAGCGAGCTCCCCATCATGTCTCTCGCCGTCTTCACCATTCTGTTTCTCCTCCTCGGAGCCTTCTGGTCCTTCCTCCAAATCTGGGCCATCTCTCGCCGAAAAACCCTAGGACGATCACCACCAGGTCCCCCGGCTTTACCCATCATCGGAAACCTCCACAAGCTGGGCAGGCTCCCCCACCGCAGCCTCCATGCTCTGTCCCGGAAATACGGCCCCATCATGTCCATCAAATTGGGTTCGGTCCCCGTCGTTGTCGTCTCCTCCCCGCCGGCCGCAGAGCTATTCCTCCGGACCCACGACAACGTTTTTGCCAGCAGGCCCAAGACCCAGGCCGCCGAGTACCTGGCCTACGGCACCAAGGGCATGGCGTTCACGGAATACGGGCCCTACTGGCGCAGCGTCAGGAAGCTGTGCACGTCGGAGCTGCTGAGCGTGGCGAAGGTGGAGTCTTATGCGGGGATGAGGAGGGAGGAGGTGGGGGCGATGGTGCGGTCGCTGAAGGCGGCGGCGGCAAGCAGGGGAGGCGGTGGATGTGGACCGGAGGTGGAGGAGCTGGTGGAGGACATGACTTGCAGGATGGTGTTAGGGAGGAAGTGTGACGAGAGGTTTGATTTGAAGGGCGTTCTTCGGGAGGTTCTCGCCCTGGCCGGAGCTTTCAACGTCGCGGACTTTGTGCCTCTGCTGGCGCCGCTCGATCTTCAGGTAGTCCACTCCGGAAGTATTGATTTAAGAATTTGTGTAAAGACTTAGTAAATCTGAAATAATATAAATAAAAATATTTTAATAAAATATCTCTGTAGAAACTAAATAACATAAATAATTACTCAACTTTATACTAAAATAAGAAATATGCTAAACTTTAGTTTATAGTTAAAAGTTTATCAAATTTTAATTTAGTATATAATTTCACATCTATTTTTAATTATCGTTAAAAGAATTCAAAAGAATATGGACGTAATTAATAACGTAAACGGTTAAATATAATAAATAATTATTAAATTTTATATTAAAATATAAAAAAATTACTAAATTTTGTCTTAAAGTAAAAAAATATTAGTATTTCATTAGTTTTGTCAATTAACAATAATTAAGAAATTATCTATTAAATTAAAATCTAATTCTAAATTAAATTTTAGTAACATTTTTGTACTTTGGGATAAGATTCACCCGCCATGAGTGATGTTCAGTTAATTATAGATAACGGAATCCTATAGCTCTTGGTTTCTCAGGGGTTGACTGGACGCTTGAAGAAAGACAGCAAGGACGGTGATGAGATCTTGGAAAGGATCATGGATGAGCAGGAGCAAGAAGCTACTACAAACCAAAGGCAACCCAGAGATTTCATTGATGTACTACTCTCGCTGGCCAAAAAATCTTCAACCAACCCTGGCGAGTGCTTATTCTCTATTAATCAGATGGAACGCCAAAGCGATTGCACTGGACATGATCTCCGGATCCTTGGACACCTTCTCCACCGCAATTTCCTGGATCATGTCAGAGCTTATGAGGCATCCGAGAGCAATGAAGAAGCTCCATGAAGAACTAGATCATGTCGTAGGGCGAGATCGATTGGTTGAAGAGACGGATCTGACAAATCTGGAATACCTAAAAATAGTGATCAAGGAAACCTCAGGCTCCATCCGGTTGCTCCGTTGCTGGTTCCTAGAGAATCCATGGAGGACATCGACGTCGTGATAGGCAAGGATCACTATTTCATTCCAAAGAAATCACGAATCATTGTGAACAGTTGGGCATTGGGGTGAGATCCAGAGACGTGGTCAGAGAATGCAGAGGAATTCTTTCCAGAGAGATTTGTCGACCGTAAGGTGGACCTTCGAGGGCGCCATTTTGAGTTGTTGCCATTCGGATCAGGTCGTTGGATCTGTCCCGAAATGCACTTGGGGCTAACAATCATTCAGCTAGTGGTGGCTCAGCTGGTGCACTGCTTTGATTGAGCACTTCCTGACGGAATCTTGCCGAAGGAGTTGGATATGAGCGAGAAGTTTGGCTTAACATTGCCAAGAGTCGAACATTTGGTTGCAATTCCATCGTATCGCTTAAGTAATTGATTAGAACATTTTTATAAATAAATAAATAATCCGTTAAATATATGGGTACGTTGGCGACCCCTAATTAATACTTTTTTAGTTAAATAAAAATAAAAATTAATCATACATTGAATGGTCGGGTGACACCATCAATGTTAGCTATAAAATGTATGACCCTATGTATCCCTACTAGCAGAATAATTTGATGTAGATTTTTTAGTATCTTTTTTAGTTATGTTATCAATCTATAACATAATAATAAAATATTAATCAAATACTTAGGTTGCGTTATCTTTGTTGTTTTCAAGCTATTTTTAATTTTCAACTTTCTAAAATAAAGAAAATGCGTTCTCTTTACTGTTTTAAAAATATATTTTTAAAAACAAAAAAAAATTATAAAGAAAACTCAAAACAATAAAAAGTTATTTTGAGTATTTTTATTCAAAACAAACTCTAAATTCAAAAACATATTTATTTATTTATTTATTCATATTTTATTATTATAATAGAAAAAAATATTACAAAATTCATTAACTTTAAAATGTATATATTTTTTTAATAATATATTAACACTAAATATTTCTAATTTATTGAATAAAATATCATCAAAAAACTATTTTTAAAATTTCAAAGAGAACGCGTTTTTTAATTTTCTGTTTTGAGAAATAGTTTTTCAAAATAATAAAAAGAACGCGTTTTTAATTTTTTAAAAATAGACTATCAAAATAGAAAATTGAAAATGAATTCAAAACTCAAAACTGAAAATTAAAAAATAAAGATGACGCAGTTTTATTATTTGCTTTTAATATAATAATATAAAGGCCAAACAACATCTAATTACTAATTACTAAATATTACTTTATCAATATTACTTTCACAATATAATCCAATAAAACACGACACAATACCATCAAACAGGGCCTTGAACTTGGGAGTGGGATGAGTTTGTGAAAAGAAAGTAAAAACAAAACAAATAATTATTGTTTTTAAGAAAACGTGAGCCATGAGGGTGGAGGGTCGGGCGTCTAGACAATGCGTGACAGATAGTCTCGTATATATCTATACTAATACTGCTATACAAGTAAATGAGCACTTTTGTCTTATGAAATGATGTTAATAAGTTGTACTTTTAAAATAATTTTTATATTTTTATTTAAAAATATAACTATTGGTCCCTTAAGATATGACCACTCAAAAGAGGAGGTGAATTGAGTGATTAAATTTTTGAGTTATGCTATAATGCCCGAACGATTAACGCACGAAATGACTGAACGGAATAAAATCTGCTTGGCCAAGATTCAGCGGACTTCATCTAAGATAAAGTCTGCCAAGCACACTGTTATTAAAATTAAAATAAAAATTAAATAAAAAATAATTAAAATTATAATATAAAAATTAACTTAAATTAAAATTAAAATTATAATATAAAATATATCAAATTGAAGTCCGCAGCAGCGGACTTCAATTTGAATGAAGTCCGCCTGCTGCTATACGGGCGGATGAAATCCACCCAGCAGCCCGCCCGCTGCTGGGCAGGTGGACTTCAACATAGTTGAAGTCCGTCCGTTCAATTCGGGCGGGCTTCATCGATGATGAAGTCCACCCGACTTTTATTTGGAGCAGAAATTTCAAGGTGATGATAGTTTTATTTTTTAATACCTTTAGTCATCTCGTACGTCAACTAATTCGGGCAAAGTAGCATTATTCTAATTTTTTTTAATTTTAATAAATATTCTTGATTAATGATTTTATTGAAAAATATATATTTGATAAATATAATAAATTATATTTGAGATTAATAATAAATATAAGTCACAAGATATAACAAAAATAAATACAATGAGACACAAGACAATTTATAGTGATTTGGTGTCTTTATACACACATAGTCCACTCTCCCAAGGTCTAACCACCCTTGGAGTTCTATTAAATCAAAATCATCAAAATTTTCACACTAACTCACATTTAAAACTAGATACACACCTAGATTACAATAAGTTATAGGCAACCACTACACCAGGTTTTCTCCCTAGCCCTTGGAAACTAGATTCACCTAGATTTTAACGAATCTAGGAAACCTATACAATTCTCAATAATAATTTAAATGTTTACAAATAATTTGTTCATATTTTGACACAAATAAGCAATTAAGAATAAATTATACAAGGCAATAATATTTAAATAAATAAATAAATTTGTAACCTCAAATAGAGAAGTTCGGATTTATCGTAGAAGACTTGAAGAACTTTTCTTCTCTTGTCTTGTGACTCTTCGGTAGATAAACAATGAATCTTTGAGAGTTTTGGAATGTTTAGAAATTAGCTTGAGAGCTTTTAGGAGCTTTGAATGTGCAATATGTGCAATGAATACTCAAAAAATGAGTTTGGAGGGTATTTATAAGCATTTTAGCTGCTAAAAAAATGATTAATATGAAATTTGAAATTCAAAAAATATTTAGATTTTATCAAACAATAAGAAAACATGTCTCATCTTTAATTCAAAATAAATTTACTTCATGCATAAGAAATCAAGATTTGAAAATTTAAATATAAGCTTTTGAGACATAAATAATTAAAACAATAAAAAACATGTCTAAAAGCAATTTCTTTTAATTCAAAATAAATTTACTTTTTGTATGAGTAAGAGAAAATATGTTTAAAACTATTTTTCTTTAATTCAAAATAAATTTACTTTTTATATGAGAAAGAAAAAATATGTCTAAAAATAATTATCCTTTAATTCAAAATAAATATACTTTTTACATAAGTAATAAAAATATTTATCAATAAACAAAAATTCAAACATAAACTTTTGAGACATAAATGATCAAAAGTAGGAAACATGTTTAAAGACAATCTACATTTAATTCAAAATAAATTTATTCTTTGTACCCACTTTTAATTCAAAATAAATTTATTTTTTATATAAAAAAGAAATATATTTATATCATAAAAATATTTTTGTTAATCATCAAAACTTAATTAATATGAGCAAGTTGGCTCAACAATAACAATAAAACTTAATTATGGAGATTTAATTTTTTGACCTTACAATTATAAAATATTTAATATTACCACTTTATCAATTTTAACTTTTGTCTAAACTATGTTTTAAATTAATATTTAATATTAATTGTCACTATTTTTTTTACTTACACATAAATCATATGAGTCACGACTTTAGTAATTCGCATCAAATTTATATGTAAAAATCTACAATACTAGTTGATGAGATGAGTGGATGAATTCAACTATAAAATCATCATCTCTATATATTTATAATTAGTAAATATAATTATTTTTTTCAACTCATGGGTCATATTTATTTTTTGAAAATTAGTATCATTGCTAAAAAGTTTTATGTTTTTATTAATCATACATCTTAATTTGAATGATTAAATTACCAATCAAACTTCCTAATTAAGTTTAAGATGGAGCAGTATGAGATGGACTACCAATATCACCTCTCGGAAGTTAGATTGGCTAGATGGTCACCATAAATGATATTTTATATTTGAAATTATATTTTCACACGAAATGGTATTTTGTATCATAAGAGTTTCCCTTTTCAACCTTGCTTATTATAGTATTACCGTACTACTTCACAAATTACTTCAATGTTGTATTTGAGTTTACATAGTCATCAAAAAATGCATTCATTTGTATGATTGACATACAAGCCCAAAATGTATCCTTTATAAATATAGGAATCCTACGATGTCTCTTTTTGTACAAACTACCTAACCACTTATTTTCATAAAGATTTAACTCATTAATGAACTACTCCCACTTTTGTTCAAAATATTATTTCTCCAAAGATTCATAAACTACATTATGCAACATATTTTTAATTTTTTCATACAATCTATAGCCCCTTAGCTTCTGTGGCAACTTTTTCATTATATGCCATAGACACCAACAATGCCAAGAATTAGGAAACACAACCTCGATTGCATTTTACATTGCTTTATCTTGATCTATAATTATGACACTTGATGTATTTCCAAACATGCATGCTTGCCAAGTACGAAACAACCAAATAAATGTAGTAACATCCTCATTTGATAGTGACTCGCATCCAAATAAAATTGAGTGCCCATAGTGGTTTACACACATAAAAGGTGCAAAGCGCATGTCATACTTATGAAAAATTTGATGATGCTCATAAGTTGC
Source organism: Diospyros lotus (assembly GCF_014633365.1). NCBI lineage: Eukaryota > Viridiplantae > Streptophyta > Magnoliopsida > Ericales > Ebenaceae > Diospyros > Diospyros lotus. The sequence continues at coordinate 1,179,955 of NW_026267104.1, forward strand.
CCTACTCCTTGCATCAACCCAAAATAAATTCCTAATTTGAGATTTGTCATCTGCATCCATCATATAAAAGAAGTTTGAATTCTTTGCTTGCATCCGAACCGAATAATTATGGATTACTTCAGCATCTCTAGTACCAAGTCGTAATTTTCTTTTCTTATCAATGTAATTTCTACAATCTCTTTTCAAAAATGACACATTATCATGACCCCCAATTTTCACTACAAAAGACTGATAATTCTTTGCCACACCAATTCCAACTCAATCATTCAATTCAAATTTTCTTCGAGCATCAATACTAATTTCCCTATTACATAAGTAAAATCGTGATTTTTGTAGACTCAATCCATGATTATACTCTAGTATAATAGAATTGATCTTACATTCTCTATCTGCAATTTTAAAAAAATATACAAAATAAAATTTATTAAATATTCTTTCATTTTTTTTTAAATAAATACTTGTACATAAATTATCACATGATTCACGTCATCACTATTCATGTCAACCTCTCTACCCACAACCCCACCCCTCTCACCGACAATAAAATATCTACTGCCTCCCTCATCTACTCTACACTTGTCCTCCGTTCTTGCCGTCGATGAGGATCCACCCCTAAATTAATGAGATGTGATAGCATGTAACTTCCCCAATCATCCCAAGAAGGCCGGTGGTTCATTCAGCTAAGATATTATATACATCATGAACGCAGGACAGTGAGGAATCTCTATCTGTAAGATGAGTCGGTGTAGCATTTTCCTTATTTTACACGGGGACTTATGATGAGATTTGACGGCGTCGAACTTGCCCAATCAGACAAAGAAGGCCGGTGGTGCATTCAGCTAATTAAGATCTTATATACATCATGAACGCAGGACAGTGCGGGCGAGCGAGGGCGAGCCGCGGATCAAGCGAGCGAGGGCGAGCGAGCGAGCAAGCCAGAGGGGCAGAGGCGAGAAAGGGACAGAGGTTTTCAGTTTTCAGTCTGCAGAGCAGGGGGGCAGGGGCGAGAAGAGAGAGAAAGGGGATGGGTCGGTGGGCGCCCATTGGAGGGCTTGGGGTATTTGGTAAAAAATAATTTTTTTACTTTATAAATTCAAATTTAATTGTAAACCTAAGTATTTAATTTATAAATTTAATTTAACACTATTATTATTTAATTTAACACTACTTCTCTTTTCCATAAGTAGACTACCAATGCAATATTTTTTATTTTTCAAAATTCTAACTTAATTAAATATAAGTCAATAAATAATATTGGACAATCAAAAAATAAAATAAAATAAATAATATTTTTATACAACACAAATATCTTAGAAAGTTGTTAAAGATTTATAAATTTATATCAATGACAAAACAAATATTTATAAATTTATACATAATATCTGATCATCCAATATTATTTGTACTCACTTTTAATTATATTCAAATTATTATTACTATTATTATAATGATGTAATTATTATTTTATTTAGATATTAACAAAATAATTCTATCATATGTATAATTTTAGTACCATTATGTACTATAATAAAATTTAATGAATTCTGTTTTAATTCTTCTAAATTTTGTTTAGGATTCCCTTTTGGGCATGGCATTGGATGCCTCAACATATGGTATGTTGGTATGACATCATTTCTTCTCCAACATAATAAGAGATTGTATCATTACCAGACGTAAAAAGAAATCGAAAGATGAAATTTATGCTATGACTAGAGTGAGTTAGCTATCAAAGGGGCCCTAAGGATAGGCTTTATCAAAAGAACTTAGCAATCCATCCTTTTTGTATCCTTATTCATCTGCGAGTAATTGGAGAGGAAAAAAATATGGATCTCATTGGTCCAGTAAAGGAGAAATAATTTTTAAAAAAGAATAATAATAATAATAATAATAATTATTATTATTATTATTATTATTATTATTATTATTATTATTATTATTGTTATTATAAAAAAATAAATAAAATCCCTCTTTGTCGTCTTGTTTCTTTCTCCACTCCTCAATCTCCTTCATCTGTGCCCCTCTCCCTCAATCTCCTTCATCTCCGTCGTCTTGTCTCTTCGTCGTACTGCCGATCGAATCCATATCGGCATCTCCTTCATCTTCGTCGCCTCTCCATCATCTTGTCTCTTCGTCGTACTTCTGATCGGATCCACGTTGACATCTCCTTCATTTTCGCCCTCTCTCTGCCGATTTACATCCCCGATATCTCCCTCAGTCGATTTCCCGGTGAACCCCAAATCATTTGCATCTTTATTTTATTTTATTATTATTATTTTATTTTTATTTATTTTTCTTTTTATATCATGAATCTCACCATCCTTTGTCCAGTCCCTAAAAAAAAAAAAAAACCTCCAAAGCAAAGAAAAAAAACCATGCCTTGATCCGGTTCACCGTGTGGTGCCTGCAATTTCTTGAGGAAAAAATATATCCAATGGTGCATCTTTGCCCCTTACTTTTGCCATGATCAAGGATTTGATCATTTTGCAGCCATCCACGAGGTGTTCAGTGTCAATAACTCTTCAAAGTTCTTGGCCCAACTTCCAAAAAATGACAGTTATTAGGTTGCATTTACACTGTGGTATGAAGCCCAAGCCTGGCCTCACGACCCCATATATGGTTGTGTTTCCCACATGTTTGCCCTCCAACAACAGGTTATCTATCTATAAGTTCAGATCCCGTTATTGCAGGAATTTTTATTTGCTAGCTCGTGTCCAATCCCACAAGGTGTTCCAAATTGGGTTCTCCCAAAACCCAGTTTTGGACATATTCCATATGGTGAAAATGAATCATTCTTCATGGATGATTCAAACCCCGTCGACGCTAGCAGCAATCAGTGGCCATATAGAGAACTTGAATCTGTTGATGAGTTTGGAGCTATTGTGTTCGGCCAAAATCATCAATGAACATATGGAGAATTAGATTGCTACGTAGTGGATTTTATGTGTGTATTTTATGATTGCCTTTTTCAATGTTGTGTAATATGGGTGTTAATATTTGTGATTCAAAATGATTTGGATTAGGCTTGCTTATTTAAAGCCCAGCAAGCCCAAGCTCGTGTCTTGCTACCTTTCTTGTTATTCTCATTCATATCCTTTGGCCCATGTATATAAAGGCTGGCATTTGGGGAAAATCAAAGTGCAACACACAAATTGAGAAGCCCTAATCGGGCAAGAAGAACACGCAGATCCAAGAAACAGAGAACCGCAAGAAAAGGAGGCCACAATCTGGTAAGGAAGAAACCCTTGTTTTTGTATCAATCTTCTCTATGAAATTCCATGTGTGGTGTGTGAGAGAGAATGAAGAAAAATGTTGTGAGTGCTGGGAATGGCTAGGGGCATTGAGCTTTGTACTCAGTTTTCTTCTTGTGTGCGATACTGTAAGTGGTCTTCTTTGGTTCTTGTAGATTGATGTGTAATCTTTGTAATTGGTTGTAAATCTGCTTATTATCTTTATAGTGGATTGACTAAAGGCAGAGAATCTTCCGTGAGTAGGATCTTTGATTCGAACATGTATATGCGTTATGTTCTTCGTTTTCTTTCCTTTAGTTCAGTTATTTGTGGATCTTGGTACTTCTCTATGTCTTGGTCGTGTGGCTGTGTGATTGTTTTCATAGGTAAAATTAACAAGTGGTATTAGAGCTGGAGTTGGCTTCGAGATCAAAGGAGCCGGGATCGAAGCCGATCAGAAGAATTGAAGGCCATGATGTTGGGGGAAGATCATCAATCGCGACTGATTCCAATTTGGTAAGTAAGCGCGACGTATCCTTTTTCCCCCCTTGCCCTAAATTTTCCTTTCTAATCTGTTTGACGATATATTGGTTGAACCTTGTTATTTGGCTTGCTGTTGGGCATTGATCTGATTCTTGAATAGTCTTGGACATCTGTCTGTATACACTGTTAATTCTATTCTTGATACGTGGCTTTGTTGCATTGTCTATTTCGGTGATTTTTTCATCATTTGATTGCGATTCTTGAACCAATTTTTGATGGGTTTTCTGATTATATACCCTATCAGTTCTGAATTGGATTATTTCTCTCATTTGTTCACTATTCCTGTTGATTTCTTGTTGTTATCACTTCCTTATTGCAAGATTCATTGCTGATAGGAGTGTGTTTTACTTTCTGTTATAAGTATATATTACTTGATTCTGTCGGAAAGATTCGTAAGATAGATTGCTTGTTATTGCTCGGTGTATTTGGAGAATAGTAATCTATTTGTAATGTTCTTGAAATTTTTATGTGAAACCTAGTTAGGGTTATAAGGATTTCAGTAAACATTTTACTCATTACCTATCCAAAATTTTTGTTATTTTTTTTCTTGCTGATTGTTTTCTATGTTGCTGGTCTTTTGTTTTGGATTCTGTGTTGCTATTGGATTTTTTGTTTTCCTTGTAAGAACATAACCAAATATGGCATCTATGAAAGTGGACAGAACAGAAAGAACAAAAGAAGGCAGGTAATCTAAGGAGAAGGTATGGAAGAAATTAAAGTATTGGTTAAAGTCTCTATCTATTGGAGTTTTCATAAATAATGTTGTTTGAGTAGTATATTAAATGATAATTGATTTAGATAATTATGTTGATTAAAATTATATTTGTGTAGAGGGATGTCTATTGAATCAAGTTGGGTTCAAAATTCGACTGATGAAGATTTGAGTGATGACGATTTTTTATTTATAGAAGATGATTTGGATGCGTCTATTGGTGATACACTGATGCTTAGTTATTTTGTTGCTAATAAACGAGTATTTATAGACAGGACACCTTGTAGAACATCATTGCTTACTGGAAAAATGTACTGCTTGAAATTTTAAATGGACATCTAGACGTGTGTCATAGTAATTTTCGGATGCAGAAACATGTGTTCATGAATTTTTGTGATACTTTGAAACATAGAGGGCAATTGACAGATGGGAAAAAAGTTAGTGTCGATGAGGATGTTGCTATGTTTCTGATGATTATAGGGCACACTACAAGATATAGTATTATTGACGATAGATTTCAACATTCCAACAACACAATCCACAAATGGTTTAAGCGTGTTTTACGGGTTGTTTGTTCATTTGGCACAGAGATAATCTCCCCTACAAATCAAAATGGACCTCATGAGCGTCTCTTGCGCAAATATCCTTTGTTTAAGGATTGTATAGGTGTAATAGATGGAACGCATGTTGCAGCTTGGGTACCTGTATTACGATAAACATCTTTTCGTGGAAGAAAGACCAATGTAACACAAAATGTGATGTTGGTATGTGATTTTGATATGAAATTTATATTTGTGCATGCTGGATCGGAAGGTACTGCTAATGATTTGCGAGTATTCATTGACACAATTACAAGACCCTCGAACAATTTTTCAATGCCACGGGGAGATATATTCTAATACTTCAAATGATGTATTAAATATTTTTATAGTATTACAATCTTAAATCATAGTTTTTTGCAGATCAATTTTATCTTGTTGATTCTGACCATCCAAACATGCATGGATTTCTTGTCCCTTATCGAGGTTGAAGATATCATCTACGTGATTATCTTGGACGAGGAGGACCACGTGGAAAGGAAGAGTTGTTCAAATATAAACATTCTTCGTGTTGGAACATAATTGAACATTGTATTGGAGTGTTGAAGGCAAGATTTCTTATTTTGAAATTAAAAACTAATTATCCACTTAGTAAGCAAAGACAAATCTCTATTGTATGTTGCACAATACATAACTTTATTCGTTAGGAAGACTTTTTAGATAGGTTATTCACTGAATATTCAATAGATAATATGGTATTTGATGATATGGTGTAGTCAAGTTAAGATCAGGAAACCATATATTTTGATACTAGTCAAATAGCTCAAATGTGACAAGTCAGGGATCAAATTACTACACAAATGTGGAATGAGTATCAAATGACTCATACATGAGTCCGTAATTTTATTTTATTATTTTTATTTTTGAACTATGTTTATTTTTTGTATTTGTATTAAAACTTGTAATCGAATCCCACTTGTTATTGAATTGTTTGATACAATCTTATAATTTATAATTACATTATGTAATACCACTTCACATCTTTAATTTTTATTTTAATGCTTCCTATTTATAATCACATTATGATCCCACTTGCTATTTTTTTCAAGTCAATTTATTTATTTATTTAAATTTAAATAGTTTTATTTTTTTGAATAATTAAATTTATTTAATAAAATATTATTTTTAAATTATTTTCAAATTTTCAAAAAGAACGTGTTTTTTAGTTTTCTATTTTGAGAAATGGTTTTTCAAAATGATAAAAAGATCGCATTTTCAATTTTTTGAAAACATATTATCAAAACAAAAAATTGAAAATGAATTCAAAACTCAAAATTGAAAAGTAAAGAGAACGCAGTCTAAACTTTTTGTGATTCCAACTGTACTTCTAAACTTAGACCAAAAGCATATTTATGGCCTTGAATTTTTCTTAGCTTTAAATGCGCTCGTGAATTATGTGAAATCACTCATTTAAATACTTAACCAACAAATAATATATATACGCACTGACGTGGCAGGTTTTTGGCATCCCCTTAACTCCATCATTCTCTCCAACTGCGTCTCTTTTTTCTTCAGCATCTTTTACATCTCCGGTTGGGCTATGTAGGTCAGTTAGGTTGAATGGGTTACTAGCATGCCCGAGTTGATGATCACCCTACCCTATTTGGGGATCGAAAATGGGCCAATTTGAGGGTAGTATGTTTTGCAGGGGATGCAGATGGAGGAGATTCCGAAGATAGAGAAAGAGCCGATGAGATGCCATCGAAGAATTGTCATATCAACGCGTATACATATCACTTAGTGGTCAAGTATTTAAATGAGTAATTTTACATACTTAGATGGCACATTTAGAGCTATAAAAAGTTTGGGGTTATACAAGAAAAAACGTAAAGGTTTAGGAGCATATTTGAAAACATGAAAAATTTAGCATTTTATAAAAGAAAGAAAAAAAAACACGCAAAAATTTAGGGATATAAATATACTCATGGCCAAGAGCAATTCTAAGAGTTAGTTTGATATGATTAAGATAAAAGTTTAAATTTAGCTTTATAATATTTTCGCAAAATAAGTTTAAACTTTTATAGATGAGTTTTTAACTCCTTAAGAAATAAAAAACTCCCTTTATAGTGTCATAAAAAATTCAAAACATAAGTTGGGATTTTCAATCCAAAAACTAATTTTCAATAAACTTGTTGCAATAAAAACATCATATCAAACAAATCATTTCTGTTGGTCTCTTAAGGTATGGCCACTCAAGAGGGGGTGAATTAAGTGATTAAATTTTTTTTCAATTTTAATAAATATTTTTTATTAATGATTTTATTGAAAAATATAATAAATTATATTTGAGATTAATAATAAATATAAATCACAATATATAACAAAAATAAATATAATGAGTCACAACACAATTTATAATGGTTCGGTATTTTCACACGCATCTCGTCCACTCTCCCAATGTCTAACCACTCTTGGGGTTCCATTAAAATAATTTCACCAAGATTTCCACACTAACTCACATTGGAAACTAGATGCACACTTAAATTACAACGAGTTCTAGGCAGCCACTACACTAAAGTTTTCTTCCTAACTTACCTTGAAAACTAAATTCACCTAAATTTTAATAATTCTAGAAAACCTATACAATCCATAATGATAATTTAAATGTTACAAATAATTTATTCACAATTGGACACAAATAAGTAATTAAGAACAAATTATACAAGGCAATAATATTTAAATAAATAAATAAATTCGTAACCTCAAATGGAGAAGTTTAGATTTGTCGTAGAAGACTTGAAGAAATTTTTTTTTCTTGCATTGTGGCTCTTCGGTGGATGTGCAATAATACTTCGAGAGCCTCAAATTGCTTGGATGCTTTGCTTGAGAGCGTTTGAAAGCTTTTTGGTGCTTCAGATATGCAATGGAAGCAGGGGCGAATTTAGGGGGCAGACACGAGCTGTAGCCCCTCTCCCAGATTCAACGCTCTCCTAGATTTACAAGGCAAATCTGGCCTATTTGGGGGATATTTAAAAATAGTTTTAACAAGAAATAATATTTTTAGTAATACATAAGTTATGAAAAAAATATTTTATAAATTAATAAAAAATAATTTGGTATTACAATTAATATATTTTTAATTTGTATATTAAAAATTCTCTTTTTGTTAATCAGCAAAACTTAATTAATATGACCAAATTAACTCAATACTTTCTTACCTCAAAGTATTAACACACCCTATTTTTAAAATATAGTGCATTTTTTTTTTTTTTATACCATGTTATATCTCACACTTACCTCTTACATTTATATTTCTTTTCTCTTATTTTTATAGGGTACTCCACGAAAGTGAAAGAGAGAGAAGACTTATAAAAGGTGTTTGTCTACCAGTTTGACCACTTATAAGTTATTCATTTAGCTTATAAGCTATCTAACTTTTTTTGTTATGCGTTTATTAAAATCTAAGAATTTAAGGCTGCGTTCTTTTTGCTGTGTTCAAGTCATTTTTAGTTTTCAATTTTCTAAAATAATGAAAACACGTTCTTTTTGTTGTTTTTAAAAATACATTTTGAAAACAAAAAAAAAATTATAAAGAAAACTCAAAACAAAAAAAAGTTATTATGAGTGTTTTCATCCAAAACAAACTCTAAATTCAAAACACATTTATTTATTTATATTTTATTATTGTAATGAAAAAAATATTATAAAATTCATTGAAATTAAAATGTATATATATTTTTAATAATATATTAGCATTAAATTTTTTAATTTACTGAATAATCAAATTTATTGAATAAAATATTATTAAAAATCTATTTTCAAAATTTCAAAGAGAACACATTTTTAATTTTCTGTTTTGAAAAATAGTTTTTCAAAATGACAAAGAGAACGTGTAACATCCCAAAAATTGAAAATAAATAATCATTATTAATATGAATATTGAGGTCATTATTGGGTATTTGGAGATTAAGGAAAAATAATAATTTATGATGTTTTGAGGAAATAGGAAATTAAGGGTAATTAATTAAATTATTTGGGAGTGGTTAATCATCATTAATTATTGTAATTAGTGTGAGTAATAAATATTTGTAGATAAAAAAAAAAGAGACATTAATTTAATTGGTGTTAATAGTAATTATTAGTAATTTCGGAGTATTTATGGAAATAGGAAAATAAATTAATTTAGTGAATTTTTTGAAAATTTGGGGTATAAGTGTATTAAGAGGGAAAGTGAATGTGGAGATGCAAGTGAGTTTTTCAAAAGTTATGGGTGCTGGTGCAAATCTCGCAAAGGGTTGAGAAGTCACTTTAAATTTAATGCAATGCATATTAATATTAAGGGAAGCGGTAGCTCAAGCGATCGCGTGCTTGTATGCGAGAGAGGCGGCCGCGGGATTGACCCGCGGCTTGTGCGTGTGCGCGAGGGAATTTTGGGCTGATTTTCAGCCTTTGGCACCCAAAACGGCGTCGTTTCGGTGAGGCAGTGGCCTCCCCCAGTGCTGGTCCCAGCGGTTGCCACGTGGCCACCTTCTGGCCACTCATTTTTTGTCATTTTTAAGCCCAAATTAGGCGTCTTCGAAGCAGCAAAAATAGAGAAAAAAATAGGAGAATAAGCAGCACGCAACAAAGGAGAAAATGGAGGAATTTGAGGGAAAAATCAATATTAAACTTGGTTTAATCGCGATTTAATTAGCCAGGTAAGTAAAGAAATATGTAATAATCATTATGTACGGTTGGAGTTTTATTTTGGGTCCAATTTTATTAATTTGGGGAGTTTATTCTATTTTACAACATGTATTAATTTGGTGGCATTTAAACATAAAAACGCTTTAAATAGCTAAATAGAGGCAAGCTCCCTCTACCCTTGCGATCTCTTTCCATTTTGTGAACCCCTCGTCTTCCCTCAATTCGTTTCGGTTTCACTATTAATTATACAAAAAGAGGATTTTATTAGAGTGATTTAATTAATATGAGAGTCGTTGGGGTTTTATTTGCGGTGTGCCTACGTGGGTAAAAAATTATTAGAAGCAGTATATGTTTGAGAATTTTATATGGCTAAATTATTTATATTACACAATTAGATTTACTTAATGGAAGCTACGATTTTATTTATTGTTAGGAAACATTTTACTTCGCAGCGGGAGTATAAGAAAAGCAAGGAACGGCCGTGTAAAGGCAAGCTCCTAACCCTCTCCTCATGTTCTTTAATTCCCATGAGAGGCTCCATGGTTTCTCATATTTTATCCCCTCCCTTACTCTAATTCGGCGCCTAGCATTATTTATTGAGTTATTATTCATTTTTTTTAATTTAAATTAAATCCGAGACTTCTAGAAATTTAATTGTTGAAAACCTACGGGGGTTTGTACCACCCCCAGTCCTTTCGGAATGATGCCGAACCTAACTTGGGGACTAGGTTCCTAGATGTGCGGGTTTATTTATGAATTTCTCGAGTTTATTTATGATTCGGCTAGGGCTATCGAGCAATGGGGCAGTGGTCGGTTGTTTGGTGACGTTGGAGTAGTCTATCGTACGGCCCTGATGTGAACCATCGGGCGGACACTCCTAATCACTGACCGTTGACTGGTGCCGGACACTACTAATTAGCTCTGCCAGTATGTGATTTATTACATGATTTGATATGTTGTATTACCGTTCATGATTTGATATGTACATGGATACGGGATGCACGTTGGAGTATTCATTTATTGAGTATGCTTGGTCACAGACATACTAGCTTGGTTAGATTACATCTGGCACGGGCATGTGCATCGCGTGTGGTTTACTATGTGGGCGGAGCATGGGCTAATGCATGGATGTATGGGTGCTAGTGTATCACGTTAATGCTCACTACACTATTGCATTTTTATGTGCATTGCATGGTTACCGATAGTTTTCTAATCTCGGACGAGATGATCGTTCCGAATGAGCCTACGGCTCAGCTATTCTACAGCTCGGGTGTTGGGAACACCGACCCAGGACAACGCGCACAGGTTTGATGGAGGTATTTATTGTCTTTCAAGGCAGCGGTAGATTGGCATGGGACTTGGGTGTCGTGTGTCTTGTGTGGGCCCCAAAGACCGGTATATGCTTTCATTATGTTATTGTAACATCCCGATCGAGCGATAGGAAGGACTGGAACAACTTACCCTGATGGGCCTACATGAACTTCCCAGGGGGGTCACCCATCCCTAGATTACCCCAGATTAAGCACGCTTAACTTGGGAGTTCTTTGCCAACATTTAGCCCAAAAGGTATCCAGCTGGTGTTGTTTCCTTTCTTACACTATCCTCGATATATACTAACTTCTCTGGGCTCTCGGGGTATTACATTCTCTCCCCCTTGAGCACATGACGTCCTCGTCATGCGACCTTACAACCGGTCCCAGACCTTCTCCCCTTGGGGGCTGCCATCCTAGAAGCCGCTCCTTGTACAGGCCCTCAAGCCCCGGCGCCACTCCCCGCCCTCATCGGACTGCCTTCGCCAAGGGTCGACTCTGATACCACTTGTAACATCCCGATCGAGCGATAGGAAGGACCGGAACAACTTACCCTGATGGGCCTACACGAACTTCCTAGGGGGGTCACCCATCCCTGGATTACCCCAGGTTAAGCACGCTTAACTTGGGAGTTCTTTGCCAACATTTAGCCCAAAAGGTATCCAGCTGGTGTTGTTTCCTTTCTTACACTATCCTCGATATATACTAACTTCTCTGGGCTCTCGGGGTATTACAGTTATACTATTGTGTTGTAGTGTTTCATGGCTTGTGTGTACCTTAGGTTTGTTCTAGGGAGAATTTATTTAATATGCTCAGCTTTCAACCTTCCTTTTTGTATACTTGTTGAGTCTCTCGACTCACATTGCTTTCCATCATTCTAAGTAGTGGCAGCGTGGGTTAAGGGCAAGGGAGTCAGCTTCTAGCGGTAAAGTCGGTATGGTGTACAAGCAGTCCCGTCAGTCCCTGTCAACTCTGATGGTTGAGTATGATTTACTCTATTATTTTTACTATGCCAGGTCATTCCTCAAGTCTCGTGTATATCGGCACAAGAGTTTGTATTCATTTATTTATCTTGTGACCGCTGTGCTAGCAGTGTTCCCGTAGTGCATAGATGTATATAGCTCCACTTCCGTTGTTTTAATTCTTGTGTATGCATGCCAGGGTAGTTTATGTCTTGTGTTTCATTCTTTCTCTTTCCGTAAGCGCTCCCGTTCGGGTAGTCCGGGTGGTTGGGATATCCGGGCGGGGATGCTTACAAAATGCATTTTTAATTTTCTAAAAGAAGACTACCAAAACTGAAAACTGAAAACGAATTCAAAATTTAAAACTAAAAATTGAAAAGTAAAAAGAACGCAGCCTAAATATTGCCAAATTTACAAACTATTTTAGTAGTGTTTTCAAAAAGCTATTCCTCCATCTTTTACAAAATAAGTTTGTATGAGCTTTTTGCATTAACCAAATAAATTACTAATTTGACCTAAAATAAAACACATATTTCCAACTTCTACCCTTCTTTATCCCTCTTCTTTTTATGTCATCGTTGTCGTTAGACCTATCGTTTGTGGTCGCCCTCAACCTCCATCTTCGGCTGTCGCTTCCAACCAAACCCATCTCCGTCGCACGTCAGCCTCTATCTCCATCCGTCTGTCATTCATCAAACCCATCTTCGTCTTCCGTCAGCCTCCATCTTCATTTATTCTTCGCCTCCAACCCATCGCTAGTGCCTCTATTTTCTCTTTCGTTGCCTCCATCGCCACCTCCTCTCGCCACCATCGTCACTATATATATACATATATAACATATATATTAATGTATTTTAAATGAATATATTTAACATTTTATTAAAAAATAATATTTTTAAAATTTTATTTATATTATTTAACAAGATATCTATTTTCGTCTTTTTATCAAGTTTTGATAGTTTATCATCTCTTTAAAACCAAACACATAACTGACAACTTAAAACACATTTATCCAAATACGTTATCAGCTTCACGCTACCCAACTTTTAAACTTTACACAACTTAAAAGTTAGGGCTCGTTCTCTTTGTTGTTTTCAGGCTATTTTGAGTTTTTAGTTTTTGAAAATACTGAAAACATATTTACTTTTATATTTTTAAAAACGCATTTTCAAAAACAAGAAAAAAATTACAAAGAAAACTAAAAATAACAAAAAGTTGTTTTAAGTGTGTTTAGCCAAAACAAGTCTCAAAAATTGAAAACACAAAAAACACCTTCTCCGACCCAAGCGTTCTATTCTCTCACACAATCCATGGCAACAACTAAAGGATTCTCTTTCAAGAACACCTCTGTAAATCCTTGATTTTGTAAGATCTAACCATCTGATCTTGGATCTAATCATATCTTCACTATGATAGTGGCCCCAAACTACATAAGTCTTTTAGTCTGGTCTTGAAATCATTGATTTTAGCTAGAGGTTTAAGCTTAGATCTATGGATATTCAGTCGTTGAATTTTGTTAGTTTTTGGGTATGTTGGTCAATGGGGATAAGGGTGTTGAGTGGTTGTCTCTGATATCTGGAAACAACTGACCATGATGGCCAGTGGTGATTGACAGTGCATTTTTCAATTTTGGCCAAAAATTAAAAATCAGATATATAAAGATTCAGCTGTTAGATCTTGTTTATTTTTTGGTATGTTAACCCCCTTGACTTTGCATTTCTAATGGTAGGCTTTGATCATGGAAATCTTCAGTTGAAGGTGGTAGCCAATGAATGCTAGTGGCGACGAATGTGGCTAGTTGATATATATATATATATATATGCATAGTAATTACAAATTTTGTTTGGTTGGTGCAACTTTCATCATTGGATAAAAATTTTATTGTTATTAGATAAAAATTTACATATTCTTTATTATTTTTTGAAATAGGAAGTCAGACATTATTTGGTTAACACACTACATGCATACTGAAGATATGTTGCTAGGGCTATATAATTTGTCAACTGGGTATATATACATATGTATTATGTTACTCCAACATTCTAATATATATATATATATATATAATATGTATGTATATATGTATGTTGATCAATTTTATCTTGTTTATTATGGCTATCAAAATATACCTAGATTTCTTATCCCTTATCAAGGTCAAAGATATCATCTGTGTAATACCTCATGTTCGTATAAGGTTGCCATGTAATTTTAATAGGTTTAGAATATCGAAAAATTAATTTGATAGTAGTTATAAGTATCGAATTGACTACAGAGAGTGTCTCGGAGTGAAATTGTCTAAGAAAAATTATATGGTCTCGACAAGCGTATTGAGATAAGATTTATGGTATCGAAAGAAATCGGATTGGAAACAGTTTTCGGTACAGTTAAAATACAACTATCATTTAGGCTGTAAAACCGAATCGTTGTAGGAGACTCCCAAAAAATCAATGGAACCCTAGGGAGGCTCCGATTTTACATAATGAACAACCCTTCAGTGGTTTCAGGAGGAAACGATAGCTCGGTGAGGACATTGAGGTGAAATCGTCTATATCGAGTAAAATTTAAATTATTAATTATAGATTTTTGATATTAAAATGTAAATTAATTTGAGGTTTAAGGTCTAATTGCAATTAGGGAATTGTACAGGTGTAAAATAAGGACGAAAATTAGGATTTAATATGTAAATTTAGTTAATTTAAAGTATAATATATAATTATATATATGTATATGTATGCGTGGCTGTGTGCGCGTGGTGGGCAAGTTTCTGTAAAACTTGGTGGCCAAGTTGCAGAGAGCTATGGTAAGAGGTATGGGGAAGAGGTACGGCCAAAGTAGAGAAGAACTTGACGCCCAAGCTATGAAATGCCTATAAATAGAGAGAGAAGAAGCAGATGGGGAAAGAAGCAGAGGGAGCCCATGAGAACTTCGGCCAAGAGGTAAGGGAGATGAAAGAGGGTTCGAAGAGGCGCGAGGAAGCAGCAAAGGTGACCGTCGCAGCCTCGATGGTAGCCGAAAGTGGCCGGAATGGGCCACAACAGCTAGCGGCATCCATGGCCGCAAGCTTGCAGCAGTTTGGCGGCATGACGGTAGCACGCAGAAGCTGCGATCAGCAAGCAGGGAGGTTGGATGCGTGCAGGAGAGGCCGGAGGCGACGCGCGGTGGCGTGGGCAAGCCGCGGTGGTTGACGGGAGGGATAGGCAGACCGTGCGCAGGTGCTGGTGCGTTGTAGTGGAAGAGAAGAAGAAGAAGGAGAAAGAAAAGAAAAGGGAAAGAAGAAAAAGAAAAGAAAAGAAAAGAAAGGAAAAAAAAGAAAGAAAGAAGAAAGCTTGCTGTTCGTGAGTTGCAGAAAGAAGAAGCAGGGAAGAAGAAGAAAGGAGAAGAAGAAAGAAAAAGGAAGAAAATAAAGGAAATGGGGAAAAATAGAAAAAAAATAGAGAAAAATTCTAGAAAATAGAAAATTATGTTTCGATGATATTTCAGAGATTTTGGGTGAGAAAATAGTTCGGGCACGCGTTTTGAGATTAGGCACGCATATCGAGGAAGCCAGAGATGCTAAATTAAGGTGAGTAAAATTTTCTAAAAAATTTCATAAATTCAAGAATATTATTTTATGAATTTTTGTAGTGAAATATTTGAGAAAATATTTTAGGAATATTTAATGTAAGGCCCGCTTCCGAATACTCGAAAGAAGGTCCTTACATGGATAATATAGAACAAAACTGAACTCAACTCATTTCATTTCTAGCAGCGGAAATTTAATAAGATTTAATTACATTCCCAATATCTCATAACTCTAGGCTCGATGGCCATACAAAATAATATGAGGCTCAAATGCCATAACATAATAAATTTTCACTATTACAAACCTCACCAAATCACTAACTAGGATCTTTAAAGCTATGACGCGTCTCCGTACACCACTATCCCTGGGTTGCAGTCCTATTGGACTCGCCCCCAATAACCGTCTTTCCTTTACCTGGAATGGCAAAGAAGATCAAGTGAGCCACAAGGCTCAGCAAGTTCGAGAAACAAGGAACAATATATATGATTCAAGAACACGATGACACCAAGAAGAGTAATCAAGGACTCCACAATATATACAAGATTCATAATTCATGAATTATCAATTCAACCCAATATATCATCTCACCATGTATCCCTATGCAAATGTGCATAAAATTTCAATATCATTATTAATTCTCACAAGCTCGTAAGCCATCAATCAATACATGCAAGAGTGCATCATTTCATTATCAATATCAATTTCCACGGCTCTCAAGCCATAATTCAATACATGCAAAAGTGCATAATTTCATTATCAATATCAATTTACCCGGCTCTCAAGCCATAAATCAATGCATGCAAAAGTGCATAAGTTTTATAGAACCTCACAAATAAATATGGAGCCAACCTGCCGGGCTATGGCCACCTCGTCCCGTGCCAAGTGCTCTAGGGTACCCTTTCTCCCTCCGCGCAAAATAATAGGTGCGCAAAACATATATATATGAAACCTGTACATGTATGCATCATGTATGCATTTGCCAACCACATGTATTTAAATTCCTGATTCTGCAATATTCATGCTGTTAACATCACTTACCCATACCAGGTATTTCCCCCATCATCAAATAAATTCAACATATCTTACTTCATAATGTTTACCACATTCAAGATGTAATTTATGACACAAAAATGCTTAATGTAATTTACAACACAAGAATACTTCTTTGAGAGATGCTATTTAATATTAAATCTCGATTCACCAGTTGAGGAGTATTATAAATTTAATAACTATTATTCCCATCATATGATTGTTGTGATTTCATTTAACCAATGATAGTATGCATTTACTTGCATTCATGCTCATAGCTCAAATTCATTATTCGACCCCATGCAATCAAATGACCACACCACGTGAAATTGCTGACCAAACATAATCCTGAAATTTTTCTAAGGTAATGGACCAAATAGAACTTTTTTTTGAAAATGTCTTCATCTTGAAAAACTAACTCCCGATAATTTGATTACTAGCATTTATTGTTGTAAGAATGATTTTTAATGAATTTTTCAAGAAACGGAAACTATGTATTTCGATGGCGGTAAAATTGCAAATTCATGGATTTGTACTAAAATCAAAATTCTAACTTTTTATTTTTATGGATTTTGATTTTTTTGATATTTTTATTGAATCCAAATGGGGGTACTTTCTTATTTATATTTATGTATTAAAGTAAAGGAAAGTAAAATATAAATTAAGGAAAATGCAAACATTTATGTATTAAAGTTAAGGAAAGGTAAATAAACAGGGTGAGAGCTGATAGCTCTCATTCAAAGGCATATGGGACGAGCTCGGGAACAGCTCGGTCTTCAGGTCGAAGCTTACGGAGAGAGCTCAAGAGACCTCGCGGGAAGGACAAGCGAACGAGCTCGGGGTCATGAGGTGAACGAGCTCGCGGTCAAGGGGTTGAGCAAAAGCTCGCTGGAAGAGCTTGAGGTCAGGCGCGCGGCAAGAGCTCGCGGCCAAGAGCTTGACAGATGAGCTCGCGATTAAGCAGCCAGGGAGCTTATGGGTGTGAGCTCGCGGCAAAGAGCTGGAACGAGCTCGCTAGAACATTAATGAAGCTGAACGTGTATATATATATAACTGGGTTTGCTGAACAGAACAGAACAAAACAGGGGCATTCGAATGACTGTTTAAGCATAATATATTGTGGATTAGCTAGGCAGGGCATGCTTTAATAAGCTTTTCAAATCTCTGGGGGGTATCAGCTCGTTACGCATATTGAATATAAGTAGTTACAAATGGGTCTCATATATATAGGCAAACAGTTTATATATATTTTCAGTTGAGGCTTTTGCTGTTTGCTCCAAATACCTTAATGAAATCATTTGAATGGACAGAGCATTTTACATTCAAACACAGCACATATACATATAAGAAGCATTTGGATCAGCAAGCTCATTCAGGGGGTGATACACAAATATATATATATATATATACATTGAACACTGCTTCTTTGGATGCAGAACGAACAGAGGTTCTCATCCTCACCTACCTACATAAAATGCCATTCACGAAGAAAGCTTGGGGTGAAAACAAACCCCATTTTGAGATCGCAAGAAGACCCACAGAGAGATACAAAAGCAAAAGGTTGAACACAAATGAGATAAAATGAACACAGTGAGCTAAATGAGCTAAAATGGACACAGCAAGCCAACATGTACGCATTAATCATATTGGCAGAAGGAGATATGTGAAGGAACTTGCACTGAAAATCAAAGGGGAGTGCAAGAAGAACTTGCCTGATAACTTTGCTATGCAGAAAAATCCTCCATTCCTGAAGCTGCTATCAACCCAGACGAAAATACCAGCAACCAGGAGGGAAAATGAAAGATAAGGAGAAGAAGTCTTAGATAGGAAAGGAGAGTACGCACAAGAGAAAAGGTCTCCACTGCAAATGAAACATGAAGAGGGCAATGCGGAGTCTGCACCTGCAACTTTGTCCAAATGACCTGATTGCCCTTCACCTTTACAATGGTCAAATGGAAGACCAAGGGCACTATTGACATTTGATGGCTAATTTATTTTATTATGACTTTCTTTCAAAAATTTCAAATCTCATTCCCCAATTGGGCTCGGCCCATACCTTGGGCCATTCCATGGCCCAACTCATTAATCCAAATGAATTATCATAATCCAAGCCAATTCATAATATAATTAAAAATTTTGAACACATCACAATGGCCCAATTTATTTGGACTTTTCCCACATTGATGGATCCCAATTAAATAGGCTACAAAATTCTTATTTCCACTTACTCTTTATTCCAATAAACAAGGAAGAATATTTTCAACCCTTAATTAATTAAAGCAAAAATTTTTGAACCCAAAATAAAATACCCAAAAACGTCTAGACCCCTTGACGGGTCGTTACATTTAATTTGGAATTATTGAGGAAAAATAGGAAGAAATAGAGAGAAAATTAAAGAAAATGCCAGAAATTATGAAAAAATAAGTTTTAATGTTTATTTAAATAATTATGGTGAATAGGATGCTTTGAGGCTTAAGTTGAAGTGACTTGTGCAAATTTTGAGGTTGGCATGCAAATCGAGGCAAGACACGGATATCGAGATAGCCTAATAAGCTTGAGAAGGTAAGTGGTACTCCCCAATTAAAGTTAGTTTATGGAAATGTTTCGTTTGTAAGTGGTTTATGTTCCTTGAAAATGTTTTCATCATATTGACATGCCTTGATATGTATCCATCACGTAGACTGCATACATGACATGACTATGAAATACATAAATACACATTGATGTCATTGATCACATGCATATGAGGCCGTAGGGAGTACGAACTAGCGTCGCTGCCTTACTAAGGGTGCACCCATACACCCCTGCTTCGATAGAGGTGGCCGCTAAAATGGTAGGTAGCATGAGGGTGCAGTTGACACCTAAGAGGTAAGACATTGCATACACACATGACATAGCATTATGTACCCTTACTTAGATGATTCATCATCTAACTTGGGCTTTGTCCCTGGAATATTCAAACATTCCAGGTGGAGATTGTAGCAGATACAAGGATAAATGAGACATGATAAGGCACTTAGCAGAGTGCGTGAAGAATGAAATTTATGTTATGTAGCCCATGTATTTAAGTTCTGCTACTTTAAATTCTGAACATTTTGAGGAATGTTGAAGATGTAATAATTTATTTATGATTAATGTTAAGATATCAGGTTTCGATCTTTGTTTCCACATTTGATGTGTATAATGATTCTCTTTCGAGAAAAATAATTGTGAATTCTGGGATGGATTCGAGGTATGATGTGATTTAGAATTAAGTTTGAAAAGAAAAATTTTATTGTCCCGAAATTGTCTCAATTTATAACACGCCCGAAAAAACGGGGTGCTACAATCTGCGTGATTATGTTGGACAAGGAAGATCGCGTGGAAAGAAAGAGCTCTTTAACTATAAACATTCCTCGTGTCAGAACATAATTGAACGTTGCATTAGACTATTAAAGGCAAGATTTTTCATTTTTAAATTAATTACCAATTATTCACTTAGGTAACATTTGTTAAAATGAAAAAGATAAAGAAATATCAATATAAGATTTGAATATTTTATGGACCAAAATATAGAATGATTAATATAAAGTTGGGAAGCATTTCAAAACTTATATCAAACTGTTTGTTAAATTTTTTTAAAATTCATTGAGAATTGTATTTTTTTTTCATATGTTTGTTAAATGCATACTAGTGCATCACCCGTGCGATGCACGGATATCGCAAGAAAAAAAAAATCGTTAAAGTGGAAGTTACATAATTCAGTAGTTATAACAAATGAACATCATAATAAAGAAGTAGAAAATAAACAAAATAATCATATTGCAATCGTGAGAAATGAACAAACATACAACAAAATTAGTTATTCAATTATTCCGGAATATGTATGCCTTTTTTTGTCTGACCTTTTTTTATTTTCTGACCTTTTTTATACTTTTATTATAGTCTTTCTACTAACGCATATGTGTGTCTTTAACAAAAGATTGTATCCAACATCTATAGTATTCGTGATTTGTTAAAATGAGGTTAACGTCTACCATTTCTAATACACTATTTTCACTTTGATGCACGAAACACTAAAAATGTGGCATGTCTTATTCTGAACTCCCAGTTGCAAGGTAGTTGATTACTTAGTATAAATGATGATTTCTTGATCCGTTTTATTAATTATTTGATTGAAAATGTTTCTTATTCGTTATGATTTCAATATTGTGTATGTTATTAAACTATAGGTCAATTATGATAAATTCTTGTGTAATATGCTGAAAAAAATAATTTGTGCAGTGAAAAAAAAAAGAATGCAAGTAAGAATGTATTTCGAAACGTTAAACACCCACTATAAATTAGTGGACTAAAAAAAATATACAAATAAATATAAGTGAAAGAACATAAAAAATGATCAAATACATAAGTATGAATCAGTAAAAAAATAAATAAATAATAAAAGAAAACAAAAAACATGTAGATCAAACAAATTGCCTAAATATAAATCCAGCAACAACCAAAATATTTAGAAATAAAAAATCAGCAAACCAAGTTTACCTTACATAAGAAATTATAACAAAAGCCAACAAATAAAATTAAACCTAAGAAATTATAACAAAAGCCAACAAATAAAATTCAGTAGCAATTAACAAAACAATCTCAAAAGTTTTTGAGGAATAGGTCATAATAAAAAATAAAAAAAATATTGTAATCCGAAACCAATCAGATAAACTTTTTTTAATTATCTTCCTTCTTGACCATCGATCGAATCTTCTTAGTTGCATTAGTCAACAAATCGCCAAAAAGAGCTCTTTTGGCAAAACACCCTTTATAGTTTTCCAATGTATCTATAATTCACGACCCAACTTCAGCGACGTAGTAACCTCATCATTAGATGAAGAAATCTATAATATAATGTCATTAATTAGTACTTACATCATACATATTAGAAACCCCCAAACTTATTTTACAAATATAGATATTAAATTCTAAAAATTGACGAAACACATTTTTCTCCTCAATTTCGATCTTTTCAATCTTTCAATAAAGATTAAACTCTTTCTATTGAGAAATGTGAGCATAACACGTTAGAACATGTTTTAGTACATAATCATTCTTAACACATTGCAAACTTTAAAACTTTAAACACTATACTAACCTGATTTGCTTCTAACATACACGTGCACTTAGAGATCAAATTAGGGTTAATTACCAATTTCATCACACTAAAAACTTCACTATGTTTGCAAATAAAGTTAAAAAATAAAATTATAACATTTAAGTTATATATAAAATTATAACATTTAAAATTATAAAAAATAAATTTAAATTAATTAAGTTATATATAAAATAAAGATAATTTAAATAATCAATTAATTATATAAATGATAATATATAATCAAATTTTCAATGTTGATTATCCATATATGACTTCACATATTCCTTCTGTTAATCAATTATCACATTCAAGATAGGTCACATTTTTAAGAAAACAACAAAAAAAATAATGTTAAAAAATAAAATTATAACATTTAGTTATATATAAAATTATATAACATTTAAAATTATAAAAAATAAATTTAAATTAATTAAACTATATATAAAATAAAGATAATTTAAATAATTAATTAATTATTAATTATATTAATGATAATAATCAAAATTTCAAAATTGATTATCCATACATGACTTCAGATATTCCTCCTGACAATCAATTATCACATTCAAAATATGTCAAATTTTTAAAAAATCAACAAAAAAAAGTTAACAAATAAAATTATACATTTAAGTTATATATAAAATTATAAAAAAATAATTTTAAATTAATTAAATTATATATATAATAAAAATAATTTAAATAATCAATTAATTATATAAATTATATATAATCAAAATTTTAAAATTGATTATCTATACATGATTTCACATCTTCTTCCTGATAATTAATTACCACATTCAAGATAAGTCAATTTTTAGAAAGTAACAAAAAAAATTAAAAATAACTATTAACTAAAAAACTTAGGCTGTGTTTTCTTTGTTGTTTTCAAGTCATTTTTTATTTTCAATTTTCTAAAATAATGAAAATACGTTCTTTTTACTGTTTTTAAAAATGCATTTTTGAAAAAAAAATGTAAAGAAAACTTAAAACAACAAAAAGTTGTTTTGAGTTCATCCAAAATAAACTCTAAACTCAAAACACATTTATTTATTTATATTTTATTATTATAATGAGAAAAAATATTACAAAATTCATTAACTTTAAAATGTATATATATTTTTTAATAATATATTAATATTAAATATTTATAATTTACTGAATAGTCAAATTTATTGAATAAAATATTATTAAAAAATTATTTTCAAAATTTTAAATAGAACGCATTTTTTAATTTTCGATTTTGAGAAATAATTTTTTAAAATGACAAAGAGAACGAGTTTTTAATTTTTTAAAAACAGACTATCAAAACAAAAAACTAAAAATTGAAAAGTAAAGAGAACGTAGCCTTAATGTTAAGACGACTTCTAAAAAATTAAGCTGCTACACAAAATCTGTTCACATTGACATGACTTTACATATTGATTATCTATACATGAGTCAAATTTTTAAGAAAACAACAAAAAAAAAAGTTAAAAATAAAATTATAATATTTAAATTGTATATAAAATTATAACATTTAAAATTATAAAAAAATACATTTAAAATAATTTAAACTATATATATAAAAAATAAAGATAATTTAAATAATCAATTAATTATATAAAAGATAATAATCAAAATTTTAAAATTAATTATTCATATGTGACTTCACATATTCCTCCTACCAATAATAAAAATATAAAACATAATAAATTTTTCAAAAGAAATATGAAAACATATGATAAATATAAATAGCCTATACAAAATATTTTTTATTTAAAATTATAAAAAATAAATTTAAATTAATTAAACTATATATATAGAAAATAAAGATAATTTAAATAATTAATTAATTATATAAATGATAATAATCAAATTTTTAAAATTAATTATCCATATATGACTTTACATATTTCTCCTGTTGATAATAAAAATATAAATATAATAAATTTTTTAAAAAAAATATGAGAACATATGATAAATATAAATAATCTATACAAAATATTAATTTTGTCAAAATAATTTAAACGACTTATTTAAAAAAATAAATTTGAATTAAATAACTGACATATATAAAATAAAGATAATTTAAATAATTAATTAATTATATAAATTATAATAATCAAAATTTCAAAATTGATTATCTATACATGGGTGATTATTGATCGGTTGACTAAATTATATGAGTGATTATCGATCGGTTGACTAAATTAGCGCACTTCCTACCTGTCAAGAAGACCTATCCTATTCATCGACTGGCCAAGTTATACATTGATGAGGTGGTGAGACTGCACGGAGTACCAGCCAGCATTGTGTCAGACAGGGATCCTCGGTTTATCTCACGATTTTGGGAGGCGTTACAGAGTGCTATGGAGACCCAGTTGACTTTCAATACAGCTTTCCACCCTCAGACTGACGGGCAGTCGGAGCGGACCATACGAACTTTGGAGGACATGCTCCATGCCTGTGTACTGGATTTCTATGGGAGCTGGGATGATCATTTGTCGCTAGTGGAGTTTGCCTACAATAATAGCTTTTAGGCCAGTATTGGGCTGGCACCATTTGAAGCGTTGTACGGGCGATCATGTAGATCACCGCTTTGCTGGACCGAGATTGGGGAGCGAGCATTGCTTGGACCGGAGTTGGTAGAGCAGACGTCAAAGAAGATCCAGTTGATTCGGGCTAGGATGAAGGCAGCTCAGGACCGTCAGAAGAGTTACGCAGATAAACGACGTCGGGATTTGGAGTTTGATGTGGGTGATCATGTTTTCCTTCGAGTCATGCCGATGAGGGGTGTTCGACGCTTTGGAGTATCTGGCAAGTTGAGTCCTCACTATGTGGGACCGTTTGAAATATTTGAACGAGTTGGACCGTCGGCTTACCGGTTAGCTTTACCCCCTCAGTTAGCCCACGTACATGATGTCTTTCATGTTTCTATGCTTCGCAAGTACGTGGAAGATCCCGGGCATGTTATTGATTATCATCCGCTCGTGGTGCAAGAGGACGCGTCATACACCGAGTTACCTGCAAGCATTGTGGATCAAAAAGAGAAAGTGTTCCGTAACCGTACGATTCCCTATGTGAAGGTCCAGTGGCAGCGGCATACCCTTGAGGAGGCTACTTGGGAGCTAGAGGAGGACATGAGGCGACTTCATCCTCAATTATTTGCTTAGCCAGGTATGAATTTCGAGGGCGAAATTCTTTTAAGAGGGGGGAGGATTTGTAATGCCCCGTAAATGACAATTAATTTAATTTTGGGGTAATTTGATTTAAAAGAAATATCAAAATAATTTGCTGTGATTAAATAAAATTAAATTGGGTGATTTTAAGGAAATAACAAATTAAGGTAATTGATTAATTATTTTAGGAATTTTTGGAATTAGAAAAAAAATTAAAATAAATCAAGTTGTGTGATTTTTAGAAGTTGTGGGCGTTACTGTAATTATTATAGGGGGTGAGAGTGTAATTAATGGAAGTTTGGGGGTGCTGGCGCGAGTTACGAAAAGGCCAAAAATCACCTTAAATATAACATATCTCATACATAGGTTGAAGGCGAGTGTGGGCGCGAGCGGTCGCGTGCTAGGGCGACCAAGCTGCGGACGCGGGATCGAATCCGCGGGCAAGCACACGAGGCTAAGGGAATTTGGCTGATTTTAATTAGCCTTGGACGTTGAAACGATGTCGTTTTGATTGAGGCGGTGGCCTCCCCCAGCGGCCACTCCAGCGCTGCCACATGGCGCCCCCTTGCTCATTTTGGCCGAAATTAAAGCCTAAATCGGGGTTTTTTTCTTGTAGAATCAGCAACAAAAAATTACAGAAAATGGCAACGAGCATGTGACGTGAAATTGAGAGATTTTGGGCTTCAAATTAGGATTAAATCAAGTTTAATCAACGATTTAATTATCCAGGTATGTAAACAAGCTAGTAATTAATATTCTCTACGGTTGAAATTTTGTTTAGGATCCAATTTTATTAATTTTGGCGAATAATTGGGATATTGCAGTTTGTATAATTTTGACCGCATTTGGTCAAAACAAGCCCAAGGCTATCTTCGGAAAGGCAAGTTCTTTATACCCTTATTGTCAATTCTTTCAATGCCAATTTATTTTACCTCCCTTCGTTGGTTTCGGCTGTTAATAAATTATGGAATTTTAAACGATTTGTTTTAAAATTTAATTTATTAAACC
This sequence comes from Diospyros lotus, assembly GCF_014633365.1. Lineage (NCBI taxonomy): Eukaryota > Viridiplantae > Streptophyta > Magnoliopsida > Ericales > Ebenaceae > Diospyros > Diospyros lotus. Next base: position 1,205,813 of record NW_026267104.1, read on the forward strand.
GGTCTCGAGGGTTTTATTCGTTGGTTGCCTACGGGGGTTTGTACCACCCCCAAGCCTGTGGGAATGATGTTGTACTCACCCGGGGCTAGGTTCTTAGCTGTTTGGGTATTATTATAGCTTTTGGTTGTTTATAGGCTAGAGCGGTTGGACAGTGGGGGCAAGGATTAGCTGTTTGGTGACGGTGTGATTGTTGTATGGTCTATCTTAGGCCATCGGCTGATCTTTCCTGGTCACTGACCGCTAACCGGTGCCAAGCACTGCTGACTAGCTCTACTGTTATGTGATTATAGCATGCTTGGTTATGTTTTATTCTTGTTGCATGGTTTGGTATGCACATGGGTACGGGCTGCATGTTGGGTTTATCATGATTTGGTTATGCTTGGTCACGGACATTCTAGTTTGGTTATGCTGCATCCAGCATGGGCATATGTATCGCGTGTGATTTACTATATGGGCAGAGCATGGCCTGATGCTTGGATGTATGGGCGTCTTGTATCACGTTGATGCTCATTACGCCATTGCATTTTATATGCATTGTATGGTTACTGGTAGCTAGTATTTAGTTCTCGGACGGGAGTACCGTTCCAAGGGAGCCTATGGCTCGGGTGTCGGGAATACCGACATAGTTCTCGGATGGGAGTACCGTTCTGAAGGAGCCTGCGGCTCGGGTGTCGGGAGTACCGACATAGACACGGGTGATGAGAGTACCGACCCGGGATAGTGCACACAGGTTTATCGGAGATCTATGTTGCCTTTTAGGGCAACGGCAGGTTGGTATGGGACTTGGGTGCCAAGTGTTTTATGTGGGCCCCAAGAACCGGTACGTGTTTTTATTATGTGGCACTGTTGTGTTGTTACGTCATATGGCTTGTATGTACATGTGGGTTTATATTTGGAGTGATCCCCTATTCTATTTCATTTACAGCCTTCCTTTTCATATAAACTTGCTGAGTCTTGCGACTCACCTTGCTTTCCATCGTTCCAGGTAAGGGTAAAGCAAAAGTCGAGGGCGAGGACCGCGCCATCTAGCAGTCGGCCGTGTCGGTAGGGTGTACAGTTAGCTACCCCTGTCTTCTCTAAGATTTTGTTAGGAGTTCTGACTCTCATTTTTTACTGTGCCCGGTTGTTCCTTGTATCTTTTATTTGTTGGCACAGGTGTCTGTATATTTTTATATACTCCTTGACTACTGTTCCAGTAGGATACTTATGGGCGTGCATGTATATTGTTTTGTTTCCGCTGTTGTATTTTTCGTATGTATGCATGCCAGGATATTTTTGTCTTGTGTTTATTTCTCTTTCCTCTATGTAAGCGCTTTCGTTCGGATAGACCGGGCGGTTGGGATATCCAGGCGGGGGTGCTTACACTCCCTATTTAAAAAAATCTCATTTTTTTGTAATTTATTTTAATTAAAATTTTATATAATATTTAAGAATTAATAATATGGATTAGATATTGTCTCTTCATATATCATGTTTACACATTCTCCAATCACTTTTCAGCTAAAAAAAATTATGTACATGTTCCAAGAACTATACGTTTTTCATAAATGTAGACTTAATTAATGATCTATAAAAATTCTATTTCGAGTAAGAAAAAAATAAACAAAACATAATAAAATATCAAAATAGAAACTGAAAATGGGCCGGAAAAAAATTTGGTTGCTGTTTTATTATAATATATATATATATATAGATATAGATGATAAGCACTAAAATAAAGGTTTTTTTTACCAAAATATTCATATTATCAAATTCATTCAAAATTGTATATTAATAACAACAATAAATTTATGATTAAAATAGTGCTTTATGATTAATGTGAATTGTCAAAAATAAAAATTAAAAATATTGTTTTATTTTCTAAATTCATGTTCAAAAATAGATTATAAAAAGATTCAGCAAGTAGAAATAATTATTGGTAGAATTACAATAATTCCATATAGATAATTAAAAATTATCAAAACATGCTTTCATAATAGATAAAGAATATAAAATTAAAGAAAATAATTTAAAAAATTGATAAAATGAATTTGTATTAGATAATAAAATATATATAGAGAGAGAAATTTAAATTTTAAAAATGGATGAAAGAAATAATTTCATTTAAATTTTAAAAATTGTCAAAATATATAGTAATTTAAAAATATATTAAATAACATTAATTATAAGATTTAAATAAATAAGTTCTTTTAAAACCAATCTTATTGTAAAAATAAGACTTAATAAATTTAAAATTTTAAAATATATTAAATGACATTAATTATCCTACAATAGATATATAAATAATTTAGGATTATTTGTAAAAAGTAAGATAAAAAGTCACTTGAGAGTTTTTCGGGAAAAAATTAGATGAGTTTAACAAACGTGTTGGAAAGAACAAATATCTAAAATATTTCTCATATTTGAGCTTTTTCACCTCATATCTTGGTTAACAAATACTGCCTTAGTAGGTAATGACAAATCTCTACTACATGTTGCACAATATAGAACTTTATTCGCTATGAGAACTTTTTAAATAGGTTATTCATTGAATATTCATGAGAGAATATAATATTGGATCAATTATATGAAACCCCCTACACTTAAGGTCATGTACAACTTACCCCCTGTACTTTCGATTGTATCAAAAAAAACCCCAACACTTTCAAAATGTTGCAATCAATCATAATTTGTTATTGTTTTACATAATTTTATGCAATTTATTGGTTGATTAATGCAAAATTTTATATTTTTTGATATATTGAAATTATATATATATAATTATGTATTTTGTATGTAGATTATTGTATAAAATTATGTAAAATAACAACAAATTATAACTGATTGCAACATTTTGAAAGTGCAAGGGGTTTTTTTGATGCAATCAAAAGTATAGGGGGATAAGTTGCACATGATCCTAACTGTAAAAAGTTTCATATAATTTACCCTATAATATTTGATGATATGACAAAGTCAAGTCAAGATCAGGAAGCCATGCATTTTGATGCTAGTCAAACAACTCAAATGGAACAAGTTAATGATCAAATTACTACTCAAATATAGAACAAGTATCGAAGGACTTGTACATGAATCTATAATCTTATTTTATTATTTTAATTTTTGAACTATGTTTATTTCTAATATCTGTATTGAAATTTGTAATTATATCTCACTTGTTATTAAACTCTTTGATGCAATCTTATCATTTACAATCACATTATGTAATAATTAGTTCACGTTTTTAATTTTTATTTTTATGCTTCTTATTTTTTTGCCAAGTCAATTTATTTATTTATTTGTATTTTATTCTTATAATGGAAAAAAAATGTTACAGATTCACCAAGTTTAAAATGTACATATTTCTTAATAATATATTAATATTAAATAGTACTAATTTACTAAATAATTAAATATATTAAATAAAATATTATAAAAAAATTATTCTCAAAATTTTGGAACATATTTTCAAAATTTTTATTTTGAGAAATAATTTTTTAAAGTAATAAATCGCATTCTTTTTTAGTTTTATAAAATGAATTATTAAAATAAAAAATAAAAAATAAATTTAAAACTTAAAACTAAAAATTTAAAACGAAAAGAAAACGGCCCGACCCTAAACAACTTAAAAAATCCTTTCAAAATGGGTGGAAAGCCGAACACCCTCATAATGAGCCGTGATCGCGTCCAACTTCCCGAACCAGACAAGAAGGCCAGTCCTGCCTTCAGGTAGGCAAGAAATTATATACATCATTAATGGTGGGTGGGGTATCTTTGGCAGCCTTATTGAGGAAGCTCTATCAGTACGATGACCAATGCTTTATCACACACACACATATATATATACACTGTCATGACTCATGACGGAAGCTGAATCCGAACGAGCTCCCCACCATGTCTCCCGCCGACTTCACCATTCCGTTTCTCCTCCTCGAAGCCTTCTGGTGTTTCCTCCAAATCCGGGCCATCTCTCGCCGGAAAACCCACCGCCGATCACCACCGGGTCCCCCGGCTTTACCCATCATCGGAAACCTCCACAAACTGGGCAGGCTCCCCCACCGCAGCCTCCAAGCTCTGGCCCGGAAATACGGCCCCATCATGTCCATCAAACTGGGCTCGGTCCCCGTCGTTGTCGTCTCCTCCCCGCCGGCTGCCGAGCTCTTCCTCCGGACCCACGACGACGTTTTTGCCAGCAGGCCCAAGACCCAGGCCGCCGAGTACCTGTCCTACGGCACCAAGGGCATGGCGTTCACGGAATATGGGCCGTATTGGCGCAGCGTCAGGAAGCTGTGCACGTCGGAGCTACTGAACGTTGCGAAGGTGGAGTCGTATGCTGGGATGAGGAGGGAGGAGGTGGGGGCGATGGTGCGGTCGCTGAAGGCGGCTGCAGCGGGGGAGGCGGTGGATGTGAACCGGAAGGTGGAGGAGCTGGTGGAGGACATGACTTGCATGATGGTGTTTGGGCGGAAGGGTGACGAGAGGTTTGATTTGAAGGGCTTTATTCGGGAGGTTATCGCCTTGGTCGGAGCTTTCAACGTCGCAGACTTTGTGCCGCTGCTTTCGCCGCTCGATCTTCAGGTAATCCATTCCAGAAGTATTGATTTAAGAATCCGAAATAATATAAATAAAAATATTTTAATAAAATACTAGGAATTATGAATAATGGAATCCTCTCGCCCTTCGGTTCCCCAGGGGTTGACTCGACGCTTGAAGAAAGCCAGCAAGGTCGGTGACAAGATCTTGGAGAGGATCATGGATGGGCATGAGCAAGATGCTACTGCAAACCAAAGGCAACACAGAAATTTGATCGATGTACTGCTCTCGCTAGCCAAAAAATCCTCGACCAAAACTGGCGAGTGCTCATTTTCCATCGATCGAACGAACGCCAAAGCGATTGCCCTGGACATGATTGTCGGATCTTTCGACACCTCCTCCACTGCAATTTCCTGGATCATGTCGGAGCTCCTGAGACATCCGAGAGCGATGAAGAAGCTCCAGGAAGAACTAGATCGTGTCGTAGGGCGAGATCGAGTGGTGGAAGAGATGGACCTGGCAAATCTAGAATACCTAGAAATGGTGATCAAGGAAAGTCTCAGGCTCCATCCAGTTGCTCCGTTGCTGGTTCCTAGAGAATCCATGAAGGACATCAACTTCGTTCTCGGCGAGGATCGCTATTTCATTCCGAAGAAATCACGAATTATCGTGAACTGTTGGGCACTGGGGCGAGATCCGGAGGCGTGGTCGGAGAACGCAGAGGAGTTCTTGCCGGAGAGATTTGTGGATCGCGAGGTGAACCTCCTAGGGCACCATTTTGAGCTGTTGCCATTCGGATCGGGTCGTCGGATCTGTCCCGAAATACACTTGGGGCTAACGAACATTAGGCTGGTGGTAGCCCAGCTGGCTCATTACTTTGATTGGGAGCTTCCAAACGGGATTTTTCCAACTGACTTGGACATGAGTGAGAGGTTCGGCTTGTCGGTTTCCAAGGCCGAGCACTTGCTCGCAACTCCAACTTATCGCCTGCGCACTTGACCGCAGTGGGATATTACCGTTGTGAAATTACACCTCAATGAATAAGCATTAAATATAGTAATAATAGATTGTGTTCAATGAAAGCATAATAAAATAAAAAGGCAGCCCTAAATGCGAATTTATTTATCTTTCAATAATCCAACCACTTTGATCAATTTCGATTCCTATTCAAAATTTATATTGATTGGGAATCATACTAACGGAAAATTAGAGAATTTCAGGGGCATATATCTATTATCAATGGGGTTATTCCTCCTCGTATATGACCTCAGCTAAGTGATGATGTCCTAAGGAGTAATGCCTGATTAATTATTATTAATAACTCCATCAAGCTCAATAGATTATCTTAACTCCAACCAAGTTTTCACTTATACAGATAATTATATTGATTAATAAAATATCAATATAATGTTTGAATATTTTTTGAACTAATATATGGATTTGTCAAGATAAATTTGGGAAGTAATCCAAGACTCTTATTAGATTGTTGTTAATTTTTTTTTAAATTCATTGAGAAATGTATTTTTTTTATATGTTTATTAAATACATATGATAAGTATCGAGATAAGAATTTTTTACCAAAATATCCTTATTATCAAATTCATTCAAAATTGTGTGTTAACATAAATAACAAATTTATGATTAATGTGAATTGTCAAAAAATGAAATTAAAAATTAAAAATAGTGTTTTATTTTTTAAATTTATGTTTAAAAATATATTTTAAAAATACTCAAAAAATAAAAATAATTATTGGTGAAATTATAATATTTTTACTTAAATAATTAAAAGTTGTCAAAATATATTTTTATATTTGATAATAAAATATAAAATTAAATAAAATATTTTAAAAAATAAGATCAAAGGGGAATGGGAGATCTAGAAGATAGAAGGGGGAGATATGGAAGATTCATCTCCAGAGCAAGCTAATCAATAAAAAAAGGTTGATTTATATATGAATATGCATGGGAATGACAAAATATGGTTGAATTCATGGTTGAGACGAAAGAAGATGAAATGCGAAGAAAATTGGTAGTTGGACGGTTTGGTGCCGAGGAAGATCGATGATGAAAAAAAAAATAAAAGGCGGGGAAGATCGGTGGCCAGATGGACGATAGGGCAGATGATAGGTAGCAATGAAAAAAATGAATAGTAACTGTGATAAAGATGATGAATTGTAATCGTGAAGGGGAAGATGAATAGTAAATATGTGAGAAAATAAATGGGTGAGATTTTTATACAAAGGGAGTATGGGTGTAAGCACCCTTGCTCGGATATCCCAACCACCCAGACTATCAGAATGGAAGCGCATATGGGAGGAGAAAGAATTAAACACGAGACAAAAACTACCCTGGCATGTATACACGAAAATAAGAACAGCAGAAGCGAAACTAAACACATGCATGCACTACGGGTACCCCGCTAACATAGCGGTCACATGATAAATAAATAAACACAGACTCCTATGCTGACATACACAAGACTCGAAAAAAGACCTGGCATAGTAAAAATAATAAAGTAAATCCTACTCAACCATCAGAGTTGACAGGGATTGACGGGACTGCCTGTACACCATACTGACTCTACCGCTAGAAGCTGACTCCCTTGCCTTGACCCACGCTGCCACTACCTGGAATGATGGAAAGCAAGGTGAGTCGAGAGACTCAACAAGCGTAAGAAAAGAAATGGCGAAGGCTGAGCATATCCAGAACACTCTCCCCAATATAAACCTTCAGGTACACACAAGCCATGAGACGCTACAACACAATAGCATAACATAACAAAAACACATACCGGTCATTGGGGCCCACACAAGACACACGGCAATCAAGTCCCATACCAATCTGTCGTTGCCCTGAGAGGCAACATGTATTTCCAACAAACCTGCGCGCGCTGTCCCGGGTTGGTACTCCCGTCACCCGTCCATGTCGGTACTCCCGACACCCGAGCCATAGACTCACTCGGAACGGTACTCCCGTCCGAGAACTAATAACTACTAGTAGTCATGCAATGCACATAAAAATACAATGGCGTAGTGAGTATCAACGTGATATACTGGCGCCCACATCCAGGCATCAGGCGATGCTCCGCCCACATAGTAAACTATACGCGATGCATATGCCCGTGCCAGATGCAACCTGACCATACTAGAATGTCTGTGTCCAAGCATACTCAATAAATGAATGTCCCAACATGCAACTCGTACCCATGTGCAAATCAAATCATGAACAGTAATATAATGAATCTAAATGTGCAGTAAATCACATACTGGTAGAGCTAGTCAGCAGTTCCTCGCACCGGTCAATGGCTAGTGACTAGGAGTGTCCACCCGACGGTCCACTTCAAGGCCGTACAATAGTCTACCCCAACGTCACTAACAACCGACCCCTGCTCTACTGCTCGTTAGCTCTAATCGAACCATAAATAAATCTGCACGTCTAGGAATCTAGTCCCCAAACTGATTCAGCATCATTTCTAAAATGAGTGAGGGTGGTACAAACCCCCATAGGCTCATAACGAATATAATTCTAAAAGTCTCGGATTTAATTTAAATTAAAACAAATGAATAATAATTCAATAAATAAGGCTAGGCGCTGAATTAAAGTAAAAGAGGTGATAAAATATGAGAAATCACGGGGTCTTTCACGAGAATTAAAGAACAGAATGAGAGGGTTAGGAGCTTGCCTTTACACGGCCATTCCTTGTCTTTCTTGCATTTCTGCTGCGAATTAAAACGTTTGCTAGCAATAAATAAAATTGCAGCTTTAATTAAATAAATCTACCATGTAATATAATTAATTTAGCCGAATAAAATTCTTAAACATAGAACACTTCTAATAAATTTTACCCACGTACCTGGTCACTTTTTGTGCCAAAACCATCCCGAAATCGCCCCATTTTCCCCGTATTTCCTTCTTTTTCTTTTCTTTTATTTTATTTCTTTTTTATTTTCTTCTCTCCTTATCCTTTTCTTCTTCTTCTTCATCGCGGCTCTCCCCTGCGCACGCACCAGCACCAGCGGCCGGTCATCGCTGCCTGGCTCAAGCTCGTCAGCTACTGTTGCGGCTAGCTCCTTGCCTCCGGCCACCCCTGATGCTCCGCAACCGCTGGCCGAGAGTCGCCACCAGGCCTGGCTTCCTCCACCGCGCCCGCTGCAACCGCCATAGCCGTCGTCGAAGCTCTGGTTGCTGCCTCACGCCACCGCAAATCGCCGCTCCACGTCGCTACAAGGCCGCCATCGATGGCTGCCTCCGAAGCGAGCTGCTTCCGCGTCGGCCATGGCCTTCCTTGTGTCGCTACCTCCCTTGCTCAACTGCGGAGCTCGGCTACCATGGCCGAGCTTCACTCGGCCAACCTCTCTTCCTCTCGAGCTCTTTCTCTCTCTCCCTCTCTCTCAATCTCGATCTCTCAGCCCCCAGCTCCCTCGCGAGCTCTCCTTCTCCAACTCTCACTCTCTCTTTCTCTCCTCTACTTCACAGCCACAACTCTTAATGTGAGAGGAAAACATCAATTTTTTTTTTTTATGCTTGTTCTCCAACACATGCGCACCGCCACACAAATTGAACAAATTAATTAATTTAATTTAAATTAATTTAGTTTATTCTTTTATTATTATTTCCAAAATTTGAGGATATTACAATGGGTGATTTATATTTATTTGTAAAGTTTTAGATAAATTTATTTAAAGAGGGCCAGATAAATTTATTTGTAAAAAGTCCGATAAGGAATCATGTAAGAATTTTTTTAAGAATTGTAAGATAAATTTAACAAACACATTAAAAAAGTTAAAAAGTACAAAATGCTTTCCATATCTTTTTTTTTTATCCGTATTTTGGTTAATAAATGTTACTTTAAATAATATAAAATAATACTATCCACTTTTGCCAAATAAATTTGTTATTTTTGTATGCACTGAAAGGTAGTTTAATTGTCTATATTAAGTTGTTAGTGTCCATGTGTCGTTATTAATAATAAATTTGGTTTATCTTATTTACTTATAATATTTTTTTTATACTTATATAAGAAAAAGGCTTGTAATGCTCAAGGTCTATAAAATGAATAAACTAATATATTATTTCTTTTACCACTTTCTTAAACTTCTTTAGTCAACTATATTATTATTTCTTTTACCACTTTCTAAAATTCTTTAGTCAAGTCTGGCCGTGATCGAATTAAAGAAAAAAAAAATGAAAGGGAAACAATAGAATTAAAATAGTGATCGGAGTCCTGATTTAAGATTGAGCATTTTATAAATAAATTTAATGTAATATATATCTTAATTGCAATTAATTGATTTCGATTGAATTGAATGTGATCCCAATGATATTTCGGATCCGCACCAGGGTTTCATATGTTCCCTTAACCAAATAGCATCTCGACATCTGCATTTTCAACGAGTTTTCAAGTTCAAACTCAGATTTTCTGGGAAGCGAAGGTGAAACACCAAAGATGTCGATCAATTCGCGAGTCACTATCAGTTTGAGCAGAGATGGAGACCGGTAAAATTCCAAGTTCCGAGGTAGAAATCTGACAATTCAAGAAGCTAACTGTTCTAGGGTTGTGAGGGAGGCAGAGAGGATCCAGAATGAGTCGGATCTTCGAGTACTTTGTCGTGTGCGGGTTGGGCCCCGAGATCCGAACGCTGGATGGAAACAAAGGCTTCCACGGCAGCGGGGTGATGTACTTGCCGTCTCTTCTTGATCAGTACCCTCCACTCAATCACTCTCTCTACCCTCCTCCGCCTCCCCAACTTCCCACTGTAAGCCAACTTGATTTGGATCCAGTGCATTGTTTCCTCTGCTTTTTTCTATGTTTTGTAGGATGGACAATTCTTGTTTGATTGTTTTGCTTGTATAGTGGGTTAGGGGAGTAATCACGATTGAATGGGTTGTTGGTATCAGATGGTTGTTGGCATTTGGGGATGCTTAAAGGAATTGGTGTTTATGTGTATGCCCTAACGCTCACTGAGTCCCGCTTCCACTAGAATCCGATGCATGAAATGGACGTATTGGCAGGCAGAAGCGTGTACCGCGGGCTGCTGCTTTTGTGTTTATGAAATTCAAATTTCTTTCTAATTATCTATTGTTTCTCCGTTGCTTAAAGTTTGTTTACAAGAAAATGAGGGGGAAGAGGGTTCAGAAGAAGCACAAGGGGGAAGAAGAGAACTTGCATAATCTGCCAGACATTTTGAACTGCTTCATCTAAAAAGCTTGGGACACTCTCTTTCGTCCCATTTTTAGGCAATCTGAGTGTCATACACTAAACCCTAGAAAGACTTGAGAATAGGCTTCGGGTATGGCATATAAAGGCACAAAAAACAACACTACTGTCTAGGTAGGCACTTTCTTTTTTTTTTTTTGGTGGTATAAAGCTATTGTGCCCCATGCCAGTTACCTGAACCTGTCAATAGGTTGATTGGATTGCAAGGTCCCAACTAGACCCCTTCTAGCTTGGCACACCATTCAACTCTATTTTAATGGAAATAAAGGACGGTTATGCTTCTCTAAGGAAGGTCAAAATGCATATGCATCCGAATTTCCACATCAAAGGCCACCTCATTTTATTTTCATGTAAAACAGTTATATGAAGCTTGGGGGGGGGGGGGGGTGGACACAAGGTTTTCTAAATTAAATCCGAAGGTTTTTACTCTGCAAGTACCTTTGATTTTCTGTTATAAAAAATTCATAATTAGTGCATACTTCCATTTGCATCAGATCATGATGCACAACAATTTAGAATTTGTTACCATTTACTATATTGTTATTTATTTTTTGACCCTCTTAATTGAGATTCCTTTTTGTGGGCATAAGCTGTTACTTTATTTCTCTGCTTCATTGAGCTTGTTTATGTCCTTTCTACCAATTATTCTCGTGCAACATAATGTGGTCATTACGTTGCAGTGTGTTCTGCCAGCTGGTGTGGAGTTATACACTTCGGGCTTCAATCCTACTGACTTCTCAACCTTTCCTCGAAGTTATCCTATTGTTTTGACTGGTTGGTATGCAAATCCTGTACAAATATCTTGCATTACTTAATTCTAATTATTTTTGTTTTTGGTTCTAGCATTGAGAGCCTCTTGGTTGAAAAACAAAAGTTCTCTGGCTTTGGTATGATTGAATTTGACCGATGATGTTATCCTCTTTCCTTGGCACAAATTGTAGCCTTGTGATAGGTATCTTTATCCCTTAAGTAAGCCTCACCATGAATCCAATTACAGATTAGTGTTGTTTCTTACAGTTTTAATTTTTCTAATATCTTTTTGGGATAATATCCTAATAATTTAGGTTATTTTTTCTAGCCTACATGCATTCAGCTTTATTCCTTGCTCATGAAGGCTTGCCTATTCAAGTAACTTTATTGTTTGTTTTAGTGCTTGTAAATTAGGTATGCAGCTATGTTCTCTGATTACAAGGGCTTGGTACTTTTATTGGACTCCCTGCTTCAGATCACCTATGTTGTTTGTTTTACTGCTGGAATTTCACTACTTCTAGGACAACAATAACAATAGTCCAGGCCTTAATTTCATTAGGTGGGGTTGGCTACTTAGAATCTAGCTTGCTAATTATCTCTATTCATAACCATATCTTCTATAAGTTCATTATATCCTATTTTATGCCTGCAAAATTTTCATAAAGTTTAATCTGATCTTTCTCTAATTCTTTTTAACACAGAACGATTAAAAGAAATATAGTTTTGATACCTATTGATGCAAAACCCGAAAGAAGAACACAAAAATAAACGAAAAACTCTACTCAGTTTCTCAATAATAAAATCAATAATCAAAGTCACCCTTCAATTACAACCTAGTAATAGGCATCTAATAAACATGATTCTACTCTAAATAGGATTCCAATAGATTTAATCCCAACCTAATTAGGATTTGGAACCTAATAACTAAAGAACTAACAAAACAAGTTAGGAAACAAAACAAAATAGGAAATAAACAAATGAAATGAATGAAACAATACTAGTTCCTAGTTCCTATTTCTATTTCTCTGTCATACATCACTTTTACTATAGACTTCTTCCATTCCATCCACTCTCTTCACATGTGCACTTATCAGTTTTCTTTCCACATGTAGAAGAAATCAATCTCATTCATGATATGTAAAATTGATACAAGAGCTTTCTTATAGACATACACTCTTGGACCCTAAAGACTTCTACTCTAATACTACTCCCTAATATGTCTCCTAATTTGTAGGAAGAGATCAGATTACAAAAACAATAAAATAGAAAATAAGAAACTGATAATATACATGGATAAATACTAAGAGAAGATAGAGATAAAAGTCTCCATTTGATAGGACTCTCAGGACTGCTATCTCCAACACTCCCTCTCAAGCTGGGGAATGTATATCACTCATCTCTAGTTTGGATACTAGGTCTTCAAACTGTGCGGTAGGCAATCCTTTTGTTAGAATGTCAGCCACTTGACACCTTGATGGCACATATGAGATATTGAGGAGACCTGAATCAAGCTTTTCTTTGAGGAAATGACGATCAATCTCAATATGTTTTATTCGGTCATGTTGGACCGGATTATGAGGTATACTGATCGCTGACTGGTTATCACATAGCAACTCAATGGGTCTCTGTACTAGAATTTTTAGATCTTCTAGTACTATCTGCAACCATAGAAGTTCGCATACTGGAGCCATAGCTCGAAACTCAGCTTCTACACGTGATCTTGCTACAACTCCTTGCTTCTTGCTTCTCCAAGATACCAGATTACCCCCTAGGAACACACAATATCCAGTCGTGGATCTCCTATCAACTAGAGACCCCCCATAGTCAGCATCCACATATCCTTGAATCTTTAAAACATCCCCTGGGGTAAATAGGATTCCTTTTCCTGGTGTAGCTTTAAGATAATTCAAAATCCTTCTTACTGCTTGCATATGTTCCGAGGAGGGATTATGCATAAATTGACTTACAAGGCTCACTGCAAAAGCTATATCAGGTCTAGTATGTGAAAGATAAATCAGCCTACCCACCAAACGTTGAAACCTCCCTTTATCTATCACCTCATCTTTGGTATTTGCTTGCAACTTTAGGTTCGGATCCATTGGGTATGCTAGATCCTTTTCCTCCTAGAAGCCCTGTTTCTATAAGTAAGTCCATAATATACTTTCTTTGTGACAAGAATATGCTATCTTTTGAGTATGCAACCTCAATGCCCAAGAAATATTTCAGCACTCCAAGTTCTTTAATTTCAAATTTTTTAGCCAAGTTTTGTTTTAAGATTACCTGTTCAGCAGTATCATTACCAGTAACAACAATATCATCCACATAGACAAGTAAAGCTGTTATCAGATCACCATGATGCTTGATAAAGAGAGTATGATCCCCCCTGCTTTGATGATATCCCATAGATAGCATAGCTATAGAAAACTGGCTGAACCAAGCACGTGGAGATTGCTTTAGCCCATAGAGAGCCTTTTTAAGTCTACATACTTTTCCTCCCCCTTCCTGGTGAAAACCAGGAGGTAGTTCCATATATATCTCCTCCTCTAAATCCCCATGCAAGAATGCATTTTTCACATCAAATTGCTGGAGTTGCCACCCATGTATTGCTGTCAATGAAATAAGAACCCGAACAGAAGTCATCCTTGCGACCGGGGCAAAAGTTTCAAGGTAATCAATGCCATAGGATTGGGTGTAGCCCTTGGCAACTAACCTTGCCTTGTATCGGTCAAGAGGACCATCAACTTTGAATTTCACATTAAATATCCACCGGCAGCCAACCAGCTTAACACCTTTGGGTTTGGCCACGAGATCCCAATTATGATTTTTGTTAAGTGTCCTCGTCTCCTCGAGCATAGCTTCTTTCCACTTAGGGTTCTTTAGAGCGTCTGCTATTGATGTTGGGATAACAATAGCATCCAATGAAGAGAGAAATCCTTGGTGGCTAGATGATAGGCAATGATAGGATAAATAATTGGACATGGGATGTTGAGTACAAGATCTAATTCCCTTCCGGAGAGCAATAGAAAGATCAAGGTCAGTAGGTTTGGGGCATGGACTACCCTCTGCTGGAGCATCATCTTCACTTGATGTAGGTTCCAAGGCTGGACAAGGGACTGATGATTGGATAGGCTGTTGAGTAGAGATGTGCTGTCGTCTTTTGTAAACAAATGGAGAACCCTTGTACCGAATTGTAGATGGCTGGGAAATGACATGGGCTGGTTGATGGTCACTGCTAAACATTGGGAATAGAGGCTGGTTCATGATGGATGGGCAATGAAGTTCCAAAGGATTGGTTTCTACCAAGGGAACAAAAGTTTCAGAGGCTGGATTTTCGCTGAAATTAGGCTCCCCCTGACTGCTGGTTTGAAGAAGGGCAAAGTATGACTCATTTTCATGGAATGTAACATCCTTAGACACATAGAACTTCCTTAGGGTAGGATAGTAGCATTTGTAGCCCTTTTGAGTAGGAGAATAGCCTAGAAAGACACACCTATGAGCCCTTGGGTCAAACTTGTCCCCGTGGCTTTTAGGAATGTGAACAAAACACACACCCGAAGACTTTAAGTGGCAGTTGAGAATGCAAAGAAAAATCAGGATAGAAGGAGGCTAATTTTTGGAGAGGACTTTGATGTTTTAGGACCCTAGATGGCACTCTATTTATCACATAAGTTGCTATTAGCACAGCCTCCCCCCAAAACTGTTTTGGAACTTTATGATGGTGAAGAAGCGTGCGGGTGACATTGAGAAGGTGTCTCATCCTTCTCTCGGCCACTCCATTTTGTTGGGGGGTGTCCACACAAGATGATTCATGAATAATGCCTTTTTTTTGGAAAAAATAGATGCAAGGGATTGTTAAAATAATCATTTGCATTATCAGTCCGGAATTGTTGAATAGATGTGCCAAATTGAGTGAGAATCATTTTACAGAAGTGTTGTAAAGTAGACCCAATGGCAGATTTGTCTTTTAAAAGGTACACCCAACACATTCTAGTGCAATCATCAATGAAGGTGATGAACCACCTAGCTCCCGAACAGTTTGAAATTTTAGATGGTCCCCAAACATCCGAATGGACTAAGAAGAATGGTTTAGAAGATAATTTATTGCTGATAGGGTAAGGCACTCGATGGTGCTTTTCCATGACACACACATCACATTGAAAATCACTAGGCTCTAGGTTTCTAAACAAACTAGGGAACATGTTCTTTAATAAAATGAAAGGAGGATGGCCTAATCTAAGATGGTGGAGCCAAATTGAGGAGAAATCAGTAGAGGTTTCAGTGGAATATGTCATCCTAAGCCGCCTTCTTTTTGTGTTAGGATTCTCCCCTTGCAAAATGTACAACCCATTATACTCTTTAGCCACACCAATCATCTTCCCCGTGTCTTTGGCCTGAAACTTGCACAAATGAGAAGAAAAAACAGCATAGCAGTTTAGATCTTTGGTTAATTGATGAATAGAAATCAGATTGGTAGTCAAATTTGGGACACAAAGAGCATGACTAAGGGTTAAAGAAGGGCTGATGTGAATGGTTCCTGTTCCGGTAATAGGGATTAATACACCATTTGCAATGGTGATTTGTTTGGCAGTGGTAAGGGGCTCATAGGTCTCAAAAAAATTGGGATTAGGTGTCATGTGATCCGTGGCTCCCGAATCAAGGATCCACATGTTATCCCTATCAATTTTCGAAGTTGAAAAAGAATAATTGGATAGAGATATACCTTGCTGATCAGTGGAGCATGAAGCTCCATCTTGGAAAGTTCTTAGGAAGGCTTTTAGTTTTCTGAGTTCTTCAGTATTTAACAACTTTAGATCAGCCTCTGTTGGCTCTTCTTTTCCACCCTTTTCTTTCGAATCCTTGCTTGAGAGATAACTTTGAAATCTCATATTCTTGAATCCTCCAATCTTCTTCAACACAGCCTCCTTTCCATGTAATTTAAAACAAGTTTCCCTGGTATGCCAGGGCTTCTTGCAATGAGTACACAATTGTCCTTCTCGACTTGTATTCCTTGTTTGGGTGACTGATCTCCCAAACCTCATCCCATCTCCCTATTTGTTTTTGATAAAGAGGGCTGATCCTTCAGGACTATAATCAGTAAGCATCGCACTTCTTCTATTCTCCTCACTTCAAGCGATGGCAAAAACCTCATTTAGGCTAGGAAGTTTGTCCTTACCTAGGACTTGTACCCGAACTTGATCAAACTCTTGATTCAAGCCGGCTAGGAACTCTACAATTCGATCTCTCTCCACAATCTGATGAAGGGCAGCAGCATCTGTTTTGCACACCATTTTAATTGCTTGATACTGATCGAGTTCCAGCCATAAGCCCCTCATTTGGTTGTAGTATTCGATCACTGTTAGCGGCCCTTGTTTAGTGGAGTTGACTTTGTTTTTACCTCAAAGATCACTGATGCATCTCTAACCTTGGAGAAGGTTTGCTGGACGGTTTCCCATACTTCCTTGGCTATCTTTAGGAACATATAGTTCCTACTTATGTCTAGCTGCATCATACTCCACAGCCATGACAAAATTCTGGAGTCTTCCACATCCCATGCTATGAAGGATGGGTCTTCTTCTTTTGGTGGATCTGCTGTCAAGTGACTTCCTTTGCTTCGCCCTTGAGGAGAGTTCTGACCAGTTGAGCCCATTGAAGATAATTCCTACCATCTAATCGGTAGGATTGATGAAGAGTTGGCAATTCGGCAGCCATAGGAGTAGAGTCTACCGGATTTAGATCTCCAATTATGCTAGAAGAAGGAGGGGATGTCTCTGTCATACTGTCAAAGGCTTTCGAGATCACTCACTGATGGAAGAAGGAAGCCTCAACAACGGAAGAAAAAAATCTGCAATGAAGGCAGGCGCAATGGAAGGAAGAAGCACTCAGCAACGAAAGATTTTGGCACTAGGAATGGGCTAGAGAGACGCTGGCGATTAGATCTGGAGCATCCGGAGGCGAAAGGGCTACGGACGCTCCTTCACGCGCCGGCGCGTGGAGTCGGAAGCGAATTGACAACGGCACGTGGGGGTGCGTGAGGACTCCGATGGCGGTGGTTCTCCGGTGGCCAACTGATCTAATGACAACGAACCTAATAGTGGTGGTGGTGCTCGAAGGGGGTGGTCGGACAGATGCGTTTCTACGTGAACGGTGACAGTGACGGTGACGTGAATAGTGACTGTGCAATGAAGGCACTTGAAGTTGTGCAATGAAGGCACTAGGATTTACTGTATCAGCCTATTAACGAGGCTCTAATACCATGTAGAAGAAATCAATCTCATTTATGATATATAAAATTGATACAAGAGCTTTCTTATAGACATACACTCTTGGACCCTAAAGACTTCTACTCTAATACTACTCCCTAATATGTCTCCTAATTTGTAGGAAGAGATCAGATTACAAAAACAATAAAATAGAAAATAAGAAACTGATAATATACATGGATAAATACTAAGAGAAGATAGAGATAAAAGTCTCCCTTTGATAGGACTCTCAGGACTGCTGTCGCTAACACTACACATTTAAACAATCTTAAAATATGTATCAATGGTCTTGTGCATCAAATATTAATAAGTTTTCTTTTCTTTTACAGTTGCACATTCAGCATAACATCCTCATCCTAGTTATGCTCATATTTTGCATGCATTAGCGCTTTACTATCCAACATTTTGTACTATACAATTGAGCCGGTCTTATAGTCCTCTCATAAAATTTTTCTTTTTAGCATTTAAAAAGATTTTACAATCACATAAAATGCTAGAAATACTTCTCCATTTTAACCAATTCGCAGTGATTCTATGAGTAACCTCCTCAATTTTTATTTGATTAAATTGGTGGTTGTACTACCTTGTTCTTTGATTACATGAGCTTTGTTCTTCAATTAGACTTACTGTTGTTTTAGTGCTGGAACTTGGCAATGTTTTGCATAATTTTAGTACTTATATTTTGCCGTAGATGTTAGAAAATATAGGTGTAGATGGTTGTAACCCACCAGTGATTTCAGGAGTCCAAATCTCATTGTGCAAACGCTGGTTATAGTGGAAGCAAAATGTCTTTGTTCCTCCAGGGAAGCAGTAACTAGATTAGATCATTGCAAGTATTGAAGAAAAGTTGTAGGAGATTGTAATAAAAAAAGGTCGAACAAGAGGGGGAAAAAGATTATAGAGCACTATAAGTTACAAATAATTCAGTCCCCATCGATTAAAAAATTCGGTTATAGAATAATAAAAGGGGAGAGGTGAACCCAGCAACAAGTTTTGTTTGACATATTACTTTATTTTCCTCTTATATCCTGTCAGCATCTTTTTATACTTTTTATGGATTAGTTTATAGAATGATCATTCAATTTCATTTTTTTATATGGATATAGTAGTATTTTCACTGTTGAAGTGAATTATGTGGCAATAGATTTTTTTGCTGGTACAAATTTCTATGTAATTTTGTGCATTTTATATAGAAGTGGTAGCATGGGCTTTTTCAAGTATTGGTAGACAAATTTGATTAATATGAATATATATATTTTTTGTTTCCATCGGCGCTAAATTTTCAACAGATACGCATTTATTTTTGGCAATGACATGAAAAGCGTGATATTGTAAAAGTAGAATTTTTTAATTAGTTTTGGAGTAAATATATTGTTATCATGCTCGTCCATCGGAAACAGGAGGGTTGAATCTCAATTATTATTTAGTTACTTTTGAGTTTTGACAATTTGCATGATGAATTGTTGTCTACTTAAAATTAGTTTTACCATTCATGTAATAAATATGTTTAATTCTGCATAATTAATTTTTTTTCTTCGGAATATTTCTGCAGAGGGTGATGGATCTAAAATTTATGTGAGTTGCATTTCTTTTCGGGATCCAGTCTGCGAGGATATTGCTGAAGCTTATCACATCCCTGCAAATTCGTTTGCTGATAAATGTATCTGCCTTGTCTCACGTGCTCCTAGTTTTGGTATCCTCCGGGATGCATTGGAGGAACTATTTGCCCTTTGCTTCTCACCTGATGGAAGTAGGCAAGTTTGCTTCAGTGTTTGAATTTTTTACAACTAAAACCATCAATGCTTCTGTTCTTTTTTTTTAATCATTTTCTGGCAATAATAGAATGGAAACAATGTGTTCTCAACTCTTATGTCCATTCTCTCATATTCTTTCCTAAACATCATGGTTTTCAAAATTGGGATCCCATGTAGATAGGTTGAGGGTTCTTTTGAATTGGATTGAGGATCATAGGATCTTAACAAAAAAGGAATGTATGTTGGCAATTTTATTGAATTAATATATATAGAATAAGTGTAAATTATGTGAAGAAAAAGAAAGAAACAGAAATATTCTGAAAAATGCACAAGGCTTAAAATTTTAATCCACAAAATTTAAGACAAAAAAAAAAAACAAAAAATAATAGTACTTATAAATAATAATGTATGAGATAACGCATGACACTGTCAACATTGAGAGGTTTCATGTATCAAAAAGTCAACTATGAGAGAGAGTTTTAGATACCTAGAACCCTTCAAATGATTTTTTGTGGATTTGCAACTTTACCAACACTTTTCTCTACATTTATCTTTTGGAAGTGTGCTGTTTATTTTTGCAGAATTTCCCTCCATAGATCTACACCATGGTAGGTCTCTGTTTGGTTAAAAATGATTTAAGTAGGTGTCTGTAAGGTTAACAGTAGGTTTAATGGATACATTGGAAAGTGAATATTATACTAAATTTTAGATAGGTTTCTGTATTATCCCTATTTAACATTTCATATTGAGTTAAGGAAATTGTGCAAAACACACTCTCCCCAGCTAAAAAAATACAACTTTATGAGATATTGCAATGTAACCTTGGTGGTACCATAGTAAGGGTGTTCCCAGTACACAAGGCTCTTTGCTTTGTGAGGGTCATCTTGTATACAGCCTTGCCCTTGCTATTTGTAAAGAGATTGTTTCCACAACTTGAACCCTTGACCTTGCAGTCACAGATGAGCAATCTTGCCATGGTCTTTGCGAGATTTTCAAACTGATACATGTCCAGATAGACATGTATTCTCTTGATCTTTCAGCTTTCTTGTGATTCCAGATATTCCTGCTTCTAAACTGGGGTTGAGGTCGAATCTGACAAATCTTTGTTCTTTAACATGGTATTATCTTTTCTCTCCATTTGGCTCCTTGTCTTTATTTTTTTTTCTTTTTTTTTTTATGAGGGAGAAGGGAATGAGAGGAATGCATGAACATGTGAAGGAAAATGCCATAGGAAAGAGGGATGAGGAATCATATAACCTTGGGGAAAATGTTGAGAAGCACACAACTATTTTAGACTGATAGAACAAGCAATTACTGAAGTTGTATTCTGCAATGCTTGAAGTTTATAGCTTCCATCATATGATCTTGGAATTTATTTAACCACCAACCTTGCTATCTGTAAAGGTAATGGCATTTCCTAAGTACTCCCAGGAAAAAAGGACATCCCAAAGTTCCTCCTCTGGAGATGGGTATTGCATGGTCCAAAACCAACCATCCAGTCAAAATATGAAAAATAAAGGATCAGCTACGAAATGCCACTACTCATTTTTTCTCCATAGGATAGAGGCAAAATAAGAGATATGTGAACCCAAACCATTCTTGTGTTGAGTTGGTATTCTAAAAATAATTCCTGAACATGCAATTTTTAAAAGATCACTAGAAACTAGTGATAGTAGTTTGTCAATAAGACATTCAATTTCTGCAGATGTGGTAACAGTTAAGTTGCACCTTGAAACTTCTTGCTCAATCTATCATCCACTGAGGTACAGTGGGGGAAGAGAGTTTTGTTCTTTTCCCAACTGCTAAGTGATTTGAATTTGATCAATTCAGTTAAGCGAAATGTGGAACCTGTTAAGTAAGCGTATCCTATGCATATCTGCTCATGTTAGTGTGAATGATGTTTTGAATATGGAAAAAATGACAGATTCATGCACAAAATTGTAGAGAAGATAGGAATAGAGGTTCCCTGTATCCAATTCTTTGTGGATAGTTTACCATGTCTAGTTTAAACATGCTTGGTGAAAAGGAGCATCAGTTTTCTCGTCCTTTTCCCAATTAGATGTTTAATATGGAAATGAATTTTCCATATATTCCATATATTCTCCTCTATTGCTTTTAATGTGCTCAGCTGTGCAACAATTTCAGCAAGCCATTATGGGGTGTTATAGCAAGCCTGGTGTCCTCTGTGCCTCTTCCAACTCCTGGAAAAGATCGAGTCTTATTTGCTATTGAGAATAGCCTGCTAGCTGTTGAAGTGCCATCAAAGGATGGGCTCCCACATGCTGATGTATATGTCTATATATCTTTATTTTTCTTTGGCTAGCTACCTGTTTTTTTATGCCTATTAAACAACAGCTCTTTTTTTGATGCAGATATCATTTCAGCCACTGGTGCAGTGCTTGGATGTTGACAATTTCCTTAATCTTTTTACTGCTGTGTTACTTGAAAGGAGGATTCTGCTCCGGTCAAACAAGTATCTTTCTAACTTTAGATAGTTGCATCAATGACTTTAAATGTTACTCAGACTTATGTGTACTCATGCTTTTCAATTGGTTTGGCTTTGTTCCTGCAACTCTTTCATCTTGGCACAGCAATAAGGCTTCTGCATTGCAATTAAGATGTCATGGTTAGAATTGGAGATATAGATAGACTCTGTTTTTGGGGGGGTCAGGCTGCCTATCTTACCTCTCCCATACCTCCTAATGTTGTGAGTTGCACTTTGCTGCCTTCTCTTTACCTTAGAGATAGCTAAATGGAATGCATCCTGTGCTGTCCCCCAGACATAGATATCAGTTCATTGTTATTTTGGTGTCTATGTTGAATGCTGTTACATGTCTGATTGAGAACTTCATTCGGTACTGTTGTTTTCTCAAAGAAGAATATGTTGGATGGGTAACAAGTATGTGATATTACTTTTCAAATGATAAGAGTTGATATATAATGTTATTTCCTTTACATCTTTGTCTGCCAGGAACTTGTTCTGCTTTGATGTTTTAGTGGTGAGTGGGGAATCAAAGTGGGTGTCAACCACACATGAATTTTAAAGTGGGAAGGGAGAGAGAGGCAATGGAGCGAAAGCTCTGATGCTGTGATTGCTCTGTTTCTGATGAATTGGCATCTCTATTTAGAATGGAGTTCATAAGTTTTAATGCTAAGTAAAGGGATGTGAGTGATTGATTATGGCTTGATTCCATTAATGGGTGTAATGGGAATTTTTGTGATAATAGTACTATGGATGCAGAAGTGATAAGGTTGATGGTTGGACTCTTTTGTAATTGGTCAAGACCAAGCTCCTTAAGGATGGAATAAGGTCTCAATGAAACCTGTACCTCTAGCCTCCAACCCGCAAAGACCTGTGAGTCTGGTGCAAGTAGAGACCTAGACCCTGCTTTAAGTAGATTGTTGAGGTTGGAGATCAGCTTTTTGAGAACTTTAGCATAACGATAACACATTTGGAGATCTTCCCTTCTCATGGTGGAGGGGATATGTGGTGAGACACTTAGGCAGGGCATTTTATAAACAGAGGCAAGGATGTGCCACAGGTCAATCAAGTTTCAATCCCTAAAAGTAGAGAATATGGAGATCTAACATCCCACCTCAAGAGAATGGCATTTGAGGAACATCACGGATAACTCAATGCTCGAAGGGTTAGATTAATGTTGAAATTAATCCTAAGAGGGAGATGAGGTTTAGAGAGGCTTGATAACCGGAGGGAGGGATTGTAGCATAGTTATTAATTTCGTACCATACCCATGGCAATCCAGGTCAAAACTGTGTTGGTTTCATAGCTATTGAAATTACCAGCTGGGATGACAGAGGTACTGGCATACTGTGGATACCACCCCAGTGCGGGGGACATAAAACTTCCCTACAGGGATCCTGTTGCAAGCACAAAACAGGGACCAAGTTCATTCCAGCTATGGAGAGTTCAACTCTCCCTGTTGCATACATCACTTCCTGTTGCAAGGAGGGATTCTCTCTCTTCCTGAGAGTGTCCCCCCTTGTTCCTCCCTGTTGCAGGTTGTAGAGAGTGCTGAATCTCTCCGAGTTGCGTGGAGGGACAAGATCCCTCCCTGTTGCAGGTTGTAGGAGGGATGAAGTTGCCCTTGCAACAAGGGTGAGTTTGCCCTTATTGCAGAGACTAATAGGCTCCTTAGTGTTTTTTTTTTTTTCATATTCATTAATTATATAATCTGTAGTGTTTATCTGTTTAACACCAAAATGATATTTACATGCCAAATGGACATACTGGGATTTGGAGATTTTTATACACGGACTTTTATGGAGGCTTGGTTAGTTGACTTGCAAGTGATCTGGCATGCCAGTACAGTACATATACCTACAATGAATATTGCAGGTGTGTGCCTGTCTGTTTTCCTATTCCTTTTTTTTTTGGTGCCTAGGGAGCGGTGGATTTCTGATGAGGCTGTAACCTTTATTTTGTATTTCTGTTTCCTTCAACATGGTTGAAATCATTAAATGATATTTATATTGATAATATCTGAACCAGATGCTTGTCTTTGCTTCCAAAGGTTTTTTTTTTTTTTTTGGGAATTAATTTACCATCATTGAAATGGGCCATAATTTACCATATGCAACTTCATTTCTAGGTTTAGCTTGAAATTAGATGTTTGAGCTGCTGTGGTATTCCTGATTTTTTTCTCTAGCTTGAAATATCATTATCAGAGTGTTCCCTTGCCATCTTTGGCCATCACTTAGTCATTAACTAGTGAATTACATGTTTGTACAAGTGCTTTTGAATCTTGCAGAGTAATTAATGCATTATTCCCTTTAGAAGCTTTATATCTGTTGCAGTTTCAACTTTGTTTGTTTGTGGGTTCTGATCTTGTCATTTACCATTAGTAAACCTGGATGGTTATTGCAGAAAATATTTATTTTCATTAATTCACAATGTTAATCAATCTTTTACTGCTTCTTGCAGATACTCTCTCTTAACTTTAGTATCTGAGGCCCTGTGTCATTTGATATATCCATTTCGTTGGCAGGTTAGAATTTGAATTTTCATGTATGACTATCCTTATTTTCTGTGCTTGTTAAGGACAGGATTGCTCCATTCAATGTATGCTGTTGAAGTTTGTAATAGAATGTCAGCATCTATTGGCTAATTAGAGCTGGGAAGTGATGTTAAGCATCTTTGGATTGCATCTAATGCTACATATTCCCAGTAATGATGTATTATTTGATTCTTTGAGATCATCTAATCTTTCTCTTTTTCTTTTGCCAAAGCATGTCTACATTCCATTACTATTTTTCAGTGGAGTAGACTACATTGATGCTCCTACACCATATATGATGGGTCTCCATTCAGGCGTGGATACTTTTGGTCTGACCATGGATGGTGTAAGTTATTTAGTTCAATTCAATTTTCTTCTCTCCTTTTCCTCTCCTTATTTCCATTAAGTGTTATTGTTCTGTCTTTTCAGCATCCCTCTTTTTGCTATCTTCCAATCTACCATTAATCTCTGTAAATTTGCCATTTTTCATAATATTTTTTAGCCTCCAGGGAAGTTGTTCTGGAACTCCATTTTGTCTCCTATTTTATCAATTCTTCAGAGATTATGTTGTCTGACACTGCACATTTTAGTAGAGACATGGTAGGATCTGCAAAGAATGGTTCTAAGTTGTGTTATTTTGCTGGAACTATTAGCCGATAGCCATTTAGCTGAATCATATGCTTGGAATGCTTGGCTGTGTAATTGTTCTATTTTTTGGCTGTACATTACAAAAATATGCTGCAAAAGGAGAGAACTAAATGAAAAGAGGGATTTTTCTTGTGATTCTTTGGTTGGATGAACAATAAAATTTATCTTGTCAAGTCTTCTTTATCTGGCTTTTATATTCCTCATCCTTTAGATTCAGAATAAAAATTAATAAAGAAACTTTATTCTTCTTCTGATAATCAACAATAAAATAAAAACATGTGTACTCTCTACACTTGGTGTGGTGCGTCTGGAGGGGCTAAAATCCTCAACTTTTGAGGATGTACAGGTGGCACTCATAGCTTGGAAATGATATCACATCATTCAATTTTTTTTTTTTTGGGGGGGGGGGGGGGGGGCTCATAATGAAGTTTTATAATTCCTCATAATGAAGTTTTATAATTCCTCTTTCACTGTTGTTGATTTTTGGATAGTTTATTCTATTGATGGCTTTTACGTTTGCTTTGTACATGTCCACTTCATGTTTACCCTCGCTTATATGCTCTGATTAAGGCACTTCATATTACCCAACAACAACAATCACAAGTCTTAATCCCACTTGATAGAGTTGGCTACATGAATTCTAGCTATCCAACCATCTTTGTCCATGAAATTTGAGCACTTTATATTGCCAATCAAAGAGAAAAAAAAGAAAAAAGAGAAGGAAATAACACACACCCATTAATTTTTATATCTATACATACATACATACATACATATATATATAATATCATATAGTTCAATTTCTGTTCTCATCCCATGATCAACATACCTCAATTCACAGGGAGCCTCAAAGTGGCTCTTACATATGTTGTCTTGAATTTGTTAGTCTTATTCTTTCCTTCTCTTTCTCCTTTCCTCTTCTTAATTTCCAGTCTTGTTGACATATTTTTTCTTGTGTTATAATGGTGGCCTGGAGAATGACAAAACCAATGATTTAAATTCTTAATACAATAGACCAAATCTCTGTCAATAGGAGTTCTTATACTAGATCTTGAGTGTGCATGATGGTAAGATGGGAGAACAAGGTCACTGAAGAAAACTAATAAGATGGATTAATCAGGCCTATTAGTATTGAATATTTTTTTATAAGTACAACAGAAACAATAAGATACCAAATCTTAATCCCATTATGAGGGGTTGGCTACATGAATTATAGCCTGCCAGTTTTTTCTATTTATGGCTTTCTCTTCTATAAGACTCTCTTATAACTCATGTGTCATATCATACCTAAGAGTCTCCCACTAAGTCTTTCTTGGAATTTGTTTTTTGACAAGTAAAAAAAGAAAAAAAAAAATTCACAGGCCTATATCTAATATTAGGAAGAGATTTTGGACCATCCCTTTCCTTGATCATCATAACAATTCTAATGAGCATTATTCTGAAAGAATTGTGGTTTCTTCTCAAATGGGCTTTTTTGAGCATCAAGTCCCCTTGTTTTATAGGAAGAATCTTCTCAAGATTGATTTTTATGGAAGATTCCTTGTTTGAATGTCTTAGTTTTATGACTCTGGTCTTTACCCTCTTTCTTTGTTGCATGTGTGTGGGTGTGTTTTGTGTGCTCTTTTTCTTTAATATTTTGATCGTTTTCTGGAGGGGCAGCCTTGGTAGCAATGATAAGTTTGCTCTTTGTGAATAGAAAGTCATAGGTTTGAGTTTCAGAAGCAGCCTCTTTGGAAATTAAGGGTTAGGCTGCTTACAAAATTTGCCTTCTCCCAACTCTTGCAAAGCGGGGTGCTTTGTGCACTAGGATGCCCTTTGCCCTTTTTTGATCTGTCTTGACTTTCAATTTCATTGAGTCAAATTTTGCCAGAGTAATGCTTTGAGGCTGGAAGTTAAACTATTGTATATCTGTTTCTTACTTTTATGTTGAATTTACTTTGGTTCATAATATTCTTAATACTTGAAAACTGTTTCACATAACCTGATAGCCAAAACATATTGCTATTTTCATAACTTTATAATAAGCATAGCTGCTGTCAATCTGTTCCTGTCAGGTAAAATTTATTCAAATTCCAACTATGAATTCCATTCTTGTTATTTTGTAGGTAGTTGTTGTGGACCTTGAGCATAATCGCATCACCACATCAGAGGAAATTCCTCCTATACCAGAGCCAGAATTAAGTTCTTTACGTACTGAGATAATGAAGCTGTTGTATCCAAATGTTGTTGGGATAGATGAATTGAAGGCTAGCTTTGGGGGTTCTTCTGAGCAGTGCCCGAGAGTCAGCAGCAAGCCTTGGGGAGAAGATCATGATCTCCAACTTAGGTGATACTTGGAGACACGTTTCTTTGTGAAACACCCATTACTTTCCAAAATCTAATGAATTCAGAATTGCATTGTCATCATTCTTAAATAATTACATGCCCTTACATAATAAATATATATTTTTTCTTTTGGTAAGTAATAATAGAATATTGCTTTTGCAATTTTTATTACTCTTATAGCACACTCTAGATTTGTTTGTCATGATAATCTCTTTACATACAGTTGGATGAAATTCCTTTGGATTGATTTTCTCAAAATGACAGGATAGAGGTGGAGCAAAGGTTAATGAAAAGCTGGCTTTTGCACTCTTCTAGTGTCGTCAGAGATTCTTTCTTCACATTTCATACTTTTTCCCGATCCCTATGCATGCTGCTTTTTCTTTTCTTCATATCCATATCTCCCTTGTAATTTTTCAATATGCCCCTTCTGAAATGCCTTTATCCATACTAAATTTTAAGTAGCTAAGGCTTGCACTTCCTTATTTTCTGGAATAGGACTTCATTATCAACTTTCCATCAAACAACTTTTTGACACTTACATATTCAGAAAGGAGTTTCAACATGTACTTGTTTCTAAGAAAAGTAATTTCAGTCTATTTTAAAGGTTAATACTTCAGCTATTCTGTCATTAAAAACTTCTAATCAGGGAGCATCTATTTCCTCTTTTGGAAACTTCACCATGAAAAATGTATCTTCCCTTTTTTTTTTTGTTTAGTTTAGAATAAGATGTTTTTAGAACATGAAGCATCTATTTATTCTCCTGTGGATCAATTTTATGCAGGTTTATATTTCTCAAGTTTTTTGCATCAGTTTTAGGTGGCTACCGCAATTTCATAGTACGAAATTTTACTTTAATTTCCAATTTTATGGAATTTTAAATATTACATACAGAAATGACATTTTATTAACTCGATGACATTCATTGTCAGGAAAATACTGCAACTCAAGTGTTCAACTCTCAAGCATTTTTGAAGAAGCGTTCTCGGTTAACCAACCAACCACCAGAGCCAATGGTTACGTCATGACATCCAACTTATCAGTTTTGGTAGCTAAATCATAAAAATATGTTTTTGCTTGCTTGTTGAAGTTGTAATAGTTTTTTCTTTCTTCACCTCTTTTCTTTTTATTCTTGGGGTGGGGGTTGTGGTTGTGCGGAGCTGCTTATGCACTCTCATTTGTTGTTTATGCACTCATAAAAATGTGAGTACTGAAGATCCCAACATAAATTTCTCAAATATTTTTTATTGATGCAAGTACTGAAGACTCCAAAGTGATCTCACAGTTGTTTTATGCACTCTCATTTATGTTGAAATTTCTGTTGTTCTCCTTGCATGCATTTTTTGCCACTCTTGCACTGATATATATGTATTTATTTTGTCTCCCAACAGATTTCACAGTTTTTAGACTCTCAGGGTTTCTTGGATTATTTAGAAAGAGGTCTGGGGTCTGAGGAAAACGGTAACAATCTGCTTGACAAATTACAAGATGCCATTGGGAGAGGTCAAAATCCACTATCAATTCTCCCCTCACCTTTGACAGAACCAGAGATTGTAACTATATCGGACTCAGATGCTGGAACATCAGGTACATTAAGCTTTTGACATCTCAATGATACGGTCCATTATTGTTGGTAGTTGAGAATGTAACTTTCTCATTATACAAAACTATTTGATGAACTGGATGAATACTATTGTGATATATATATTTCACAGGATCAGGTGCCAGATATAATTATGACAGATTTCCTTCAAACATTAGAACAGAAGAGCAGGAGGAAAAGAGGAGGCAGATTCTAGCTGCAGCTAGTGGAGCTCTCAGGTTCTTGGAAAATATATTCCTGTGATGTATTTATGATTTCTTTCAATGATTAGCACAGAGTTGTGTATTGATATTCTTAGATGTTTGTGCATGGATTAATTTTCGAACCATGAAATTAATTTAATGTTTCTTTAATTAGTCCACCTTCAATGCTCGTGGTTAAGGACCCCAAGGCAGAAAGTTTAAGTCCAAGGGAGAGGGCTGTAAGTTCTCTGGACTAATCATTATTTTGACCATCCATTAGTTTGTGATTTGGAATCCTATAGTTATTCTTATGAATAATTTGGAAATTTATTCTTATAGGCTGAACGAGAGCGCATGGTTTTAGACATAAAAGTGAAGCTGCAGGTAAACGTTGGTTTGATCTTTTATGAGGTTGACCATTAGTTAGTGAACTGTACATGCTATTTTGTGTACTTTAAATCTTGCACTTTTGTGATACCTTTTAAAGTTGGTTCATTAGAATTCAGCTCCTTTTACATATCCTCCCGTCACTCCCCATTCTTCTGTCAAGGAGTGGTTGTCCTGTGGTCCAGGATATCTTTAAGAAATGAAGTCTAGCTTGGAAGAATAATGTTGTTAGTTATCTGGGATTTGACATGGCAAAACATTTAGGGGTTGTTTGGTAGAGTTGCTAGTTTTTTGTTTTTAATTTTCATTTTTGGTTTTCATTTTCATTAAAAAAAATGAAAATATAACATCTTTGATAATTTTGGTTCATTTGTAGTTCTGTTTTTGATTTTTTCTTATTTTTCCTTTTCTTTTCCTTCTTTCCATCACCTATGGAGGTGGTGGTTGCGGTGGCCTAGTGTCAACAACTCCCAGAGAGGTCTAGGAGACCCTAACTAAGATTGCTAGCAGCAGGGAGGGTAGGGGGTAGGGTAGGGGAGAGGAAGAAAATGAAAATGAAATGATGTGTGGATTATGCTATTTTTCCAAATGAAAAAGGTTTTGAGTGGGTATTTATCTGTCTTGCTGTTAGGAAGTCTAGCTTGGTTTTATTTCCATTCTTATTTGATCTCATTAGTTCAAATTCTGTGACTGGCTATGTTGAACAGGGTCTATGGTTGCGCCTATTGAAACTGGGAGCTACTGACGATCCTCTTTCGTCCTTTGAATATGGAACAATCCTTGGTACGCTTCATGACGGATATCTTTTCCTTCAATGAAATCGCTTTTCTTGGCAAATTATTTGTTATATTGGGTAAAGAATGGTGTGTTTGAATTATTTGCAAATTAACTGTAATTATATATTGGCTTGGCAGCTTTGATTGAGTCTGATGCAGAAGGGATTGGTGGCAGTGGCTTTGTTGAATGCATAAGGGAGCACATACATTCAGTATGTAGATGAAAGAAGCATATATCATTTTGATTGTTTCTGTGAACGCACTATACTTACATATCAGTCTTTGTTGCAGGGGTGGCCTGGACAATTGACTGAGGAGCAGTTTATTGCAGTTAAAGAATTGGTAATACCTATTCTTTATGAAATTGTTAAGAAGTTATTCATAGCAGGGTCTCTATTTCTTGAAACTTTGATATGAAAATTTATAACAGCTTAAGTCATTTTATTTGTTTGTATAGACGAGAATTCAAACTTCTTAATTGCAATGTTTTTCTCATTCCACAAGGGAAAAGAATATAATTTTTGACAAGATTAATATTTCTGATTCTAAAGAATTTATTTCCTCTTATATTATAAGTGTTGAATAAGATAAGTAAGGGGTATTAGTGTAATTAACTCTAAATACTTGTATGCATATTTATACTCTTGTATTGTACACTTAGTGAAATGCATAGATTATTTTATTCACACAACATGGTATTAGAGCCACAAACCTTAGCCCAACCCTAAACCCAACTGCCGTCGACTGACGCCGATTCTGTCGTTGCCGCCGACTGTCGCTGCCGTCAATCGCATGACCATCTCTCATATCGCGTGGCTAGATCTCACGCACCCAAATCGTGCTGCCCAAATCTGTCGTCACCCAGATTGCACAGCCGTCACCCAGATCCGCTGTCGCCCAGCTCGCATGGCCCAGATCGTGCCCAAATTCGCCGTACACGACCCAGATCGCTTCCAGATCTCATGGCCTCTTCTTCTTCCGACCAGTCGCCCCCAGCTCTCGCGATGGTTTCTCTGATCTTCGGTTGTCGTCGCCTCGCCAATCCAGATCCAACCATCCTCTTCCTGGCCGACCCTAGATCTGACTGTCGGTCTTCAGATCAAGACGCTCCCGCTTAGATCCAGTCATTGTTGTTCCGGATGTGTTCTTCCTTCTCTTCGATTGTGCGACCCGACCTGCTTTAGATCTGTTGTTCTTTTCGCATCATGTCTTCATCTCCAGCACAATCTTCACAATCTTCATCCACAAGCGGCTCCACCATGTCCACACCTATAACCATTCCCCATTTTTCGAGCACACCAGTTATTACCTTGGAGAAGTTGAGTGAACAAAATTATTCTGCTTGGTCATCTGCAGTTGAAATTTGGTTTCTTGGGCATGGCCTTGAGGATTATTTATCAAAGACTATTTCAACTGTTCTTGAGGGAGATCAACCTCTTTGGCGGAAGGTGGATGCACAGTTACTCAGTTTATTGTGGCAGATTATTGAGTCGACCTTGATGTCGATATTTCGACCTCTTCAAGAGTGTAGTGCCCTATGGACTCGAGCTCGTGAGCTGTATACGAGTGACATCACTCGTATTTATGATATGATTGGTGCTTTGTTTAATCTACGACAAACTGATTTGGATATGACTACGTATTTGGGTAAGTTCCAAGCTTCTATTACCGATTTTAATGAGTTGATGCCATTTGATATAGATATCAAGAAGCAACAGTGCGATCGCATGCTTATTGTCCTCTGTCTTCATGGAATTCTACTGGAGCTCGAATCCGTTAAGACATAAATTCTCGGCAGTGCTTCTCTCCCACCTTTGACAGAGGTATTTGCCAGGTTACTTAGAGCCTCTTTTGTTATTGCTGATCGTGGCGTGGCCGTACCTAGAGATCATTCCGCCCTTGTTACAACCCGAATTGATTGTGGTCGTCATCGAGGTGGTGGTCATCCTCGGCCCTAGTGCTCCTATTGTAATTGTCTTGGTCACACTAAAGAGACCTGTTATCGCTTACATGGTCGTCCATTTCAAGCAGCTAGTACTGCTAACATGGTTGTTGGTATTTCAGAGGGTCAGGCATTTATCACACCCAGTGATTCCTCACCAGTGACTATCTCCGAG
The DNA here is from genome assembly GCF_014633365.1 of Diospyros lotus. Classification (NCBI taxonomy): domain Eukaryota; kingdom Viridiplantae; phylum Streptophyta; class Magnoliopsida; order Ericales; family Ebenaceae; genus Diospyros; species Diospyros lotus. The sequence goes on from NW_026267104.1 coordinate 1,238,353, forward strand.
GGAGAGTATGCTCAGTTCCTTCAGTTCTAAGCAGCACAACAGGCTACTTCACCTGTCGCGTCCCTTGCTGACACTAGTAACCCTACTGCATGTTTTACTAAGTCCTCATCTTCTCTTGGTGCATAGATTTTCGACTCCAGTGCCACTAATTACATGTTTGGTAATCGTTCTCTCTTATCTCATATTCAAACTCTGCAGTCTCTACCTCCTATTACATTGGCTGATGGCTCTCAAGCCTCAATCATGGATATTGGCACAACATCACCTCTCCCTACTTTACCATTGTCATCCGTTTTCCACTTACCACAATGTTCCTTTAACTTGCTCTCTGTCAGTCAACTCACTCGTAATCTTAATTGCTCTATAACTTTTTTGTCTGATTCTGTTCTTGTGCAAGATCGGAGGGCTAGACGGGCAATTGGCACGGGGCTTGAGTTTCATGGCCTCTATTATCTATCTTCCCTTGCTTCCTCGATGGCATGCATGACGACTACTTCCCCACTACAAGTCCATTGTCGGCTGGGGCACCCATCCCTTCCCAATCTCAAGAAGATGGTTCCCAGTCTCTCTCGTATTTCTTCCTTAAAGTGCGAGTCTTGTCAACTTGGAAAACATAGTCATAGTTCTTTTCCAAGTACAGTCAATAAACGTGTTAGTTCTCATTTTTTAGTAGTCCATTCAGATGTATGGGGTCCCCCAATCGTGTCAGTTCGAAAGATGGTTTTCGGTATTTTGTAACATTTATTGATGATTTCTCTCGCACTACATGACTATATTTAATGAAAACGCGTTCAGAATTATTTTCAGTATTCACTACATTTTGTGTTGAAATTAGAACTCAATTTAATTTGCCTATCCGTGTTCTTCGTATTGATAATGCTTTTGAATATTTGTTTCTCCCATTTAAATCTTATATGGCATCCAATGGGATTCTTCACCAAACTTCGTTTCCTGGAACCCCACAACAAAATGGGGTGGCTGAACGCAAGAATCGTCATTTAATTGAGACAGCCCGCATGCTTCTTCTTTATATGTATGTTCTGATTCAATATTGGGGTGATGTTGTCTTAACTGCATGTTACTTAATTAACCGAATGCTATCTTCTATCCTTAATGACCAAATTCCTCATTCTGTTCTTTTTACTCGAGTTGCCTTATATTCTCTTCCCCCTCGTATCTTTGGGAGTAGTTGCTTTGTTCACCATCTTGCCCCAGGTCGTGATAAGCTATCCGTTCGTTCCATCAAATGTGTCTTTTTGGGTTATTCTCGCCTTCAGAAGGGGTATCATTGCTACTTTCCTCAATTAACTCGATATTTTGTTTCAGCAGATGTTACCTTCTTTGAGTCATCTCTTTATTTTCTTTCTTCGTCTAAGGTCTCTGAGTCCGTGTCTGTTGGCTTACCTTTACCTGTTCCTTTTCTTGGCCTTTCATCATCTCCATCTCCACCACCCTTTACCTCTCGCCTTGATCGCCCCGATCTTCAGGTCTATCAACCGCGTCCACAACCTGGATATTCTGTTTTTGCTTCGCTTTAGCCTAACCAACACCGCCTGTCGTCACTAGTCCGAGGGAGCTGTCTCCTGACTCATCCTCTATGCCAATTAGTTCTTCCTCTTCTGGTTCGCCGCCTCCAACTTTTGATCTTGACTTACCTATTGCTCTTCGTGAAGGTACTCGTCATTGCACCACTTTCCATCCAATTTCACATTTTGTTAGCTATGATTCTTTGTCCCTTGGATATTTTGTTTTTGCTTCGTCTTTATCTTCTGTTTCTCTTCCTAAATCTGTTCCCAAAGCTCTTTCTCATCTAGGGTGGCGAGCTTCTATGGTTGAAGAAATGCCTGCCTTACATTCCACCAGAACTTGGGACTTGGTACAGTGTTATTAAAGTCGCGCGCCTTGATACCAGGCGCAAGCCTGGCGCCTAGAAACAAACCAGGTGGGCAAGATTTGCCTAGGTGCGCCTGGGCGCACCCTGGCCCTCGGGCACAACCTTGGGCTCATAGATGTTAAAGGCGTGCCTCATGAAATTAGCTGTCAAGCAGCCCATTGCCCACCGAAACCAGCTGCCATTCTTGGTTCTAGCCTCCTCTCTTCTCGATTCCAGCATGTATACATTACAACATATTTACATTTCTTTAATTCAAGTAAATGTCCACATTATCTTTAATTTATATTTTACCTTCTATTTACTTTAATACATAAATGTAAATCAGAAAATACTCCCCATTTGAATTTAATAAAAATATCTAAAAAATTAAAATCCATAACAATAAAAAAATAGAATTTTAGTTTTAATACAAACTCGGGATTTAGTAATTTTACCACTCCCAAAATACATACCTATTATTTCTTGAAAAATTCTTTAAAAATCATTTTAACAACAATGAATATTACCTATCAAAATATCGGGAGATAGTTTTTTAAAATGAAAACATTTTCTTATGTCATCTTATAATGCGTTAATCTTCCAGACTTAGAAAAATAACAGTTTTCAAAATGAAAACATTTTATTGATTGTGGACTTATAGTGTTTATTGATTGTGGACTTGTAGTGTTTATGTGTTTGTTTAGAACTTTGCATGATGATTGGTATTTGTTTGAGTTTGAGTATTATCTCTTTGTTTCTTTGTTTTTCTTAAGATGGTCTTTAGAGTGGTATTGCTGCTGACATGTTGTGAATCTTACAGGAATCAAAAATTTAAAATATCATCCAACATTATTGATCTTAATCTTGATAGTAGTTCTGTTAGTAGAAGAAAAGATCCAGCATGGAAATATCATAGTTAACATATGTTGAATTTTATATTTTTTTTATAATATGCTTGTTAAAATATTATTAGAAGTTAGGACCTATTTTATACATTTTTCTTCAATTAGAACATATATATATTTTTTTTTTATTAACTTGCGCCTAGTTCCACCAGGCTCGTGCCTCGCCTTGCGTCTCAGGCTCCAAGACCCTTGTGCGCCTTGGGCTTTTAATAACACTGACTTGGTATCTCTTTCCAAGGGTAAGTCTACTGTTTGTTGTCGCTGCGACCCTGAGGGTCGAATTTATCATCTTAAAGCTTGGTTTGTTGCTAAGGCTACACTCAGGTTTTTGGTCTTGATTATGGCAATACATTTTCTCCTGTTGCTAAGATCTCCTCTGTTCACCTTTTCTTGTCCCTTGCTGCTATGTTTCATTGGCCCCTTCATCAATTGGACATAAAAAATGCCTTCCTTCATGGCAATTTATAGGAAGAGGTGTGTATGGAGCAACCTCCTGATTTTGTTGCTCAAGAGGAGTCTGGGTTGGTGTGTCGCCTTCGGAAATCTTTATACAGTTTAAAACAATCTTCTCGAGCTTGGTTTGGTCGATTCAGTTCAGTTGTTCTTGAGTTTTGGTTAACTCGGAGTGAAGCTGATCATTCTGTGTTTTATCACTTTCAGTTTGGTTGCCACATTCTTCTAGTGGTATATGTTGATGATATAGTACTTACAGGGATGATGATGTTGGTATCACTGAATTGAAGGCACATCTTCACCAACAGTTTCAGACTAAGGATCTGGGTTCTTCGAAATATTTTTTGGGCATTGAGGTAGCTCGGTCAAAACAAGGCATCTATATTTCTCAAATGAAGTATGCCTTAGAAATGCTAGAGGAGACATGATTGCTTGGATGTAAGCCCACAAATACCCCTATGGATCCAAATATCATGTTGTTACCGAGACAGAGGGAGCCTCTCTCTAATCCTGGTTGCTATCGTCGACTAGTTGGAAAACTTAATTACCTCACAGTCACTCGTCCTGATATTTCATTTGCTATGAGTGTGGTAAATCAATTATTGGATTCACCTTGTGACAACTACTAAGATGCAGTGATTCGTATTCTTTGGTATATTAAGGTTGCCGCTGGTCGGGGTGTATTGTATTAAAATCATGGGCACAGTCAGATTGTGGGATATACGGATGCTAATTTGACAGGATCACCTAGTGACAGGAGATCCACATCTGGATACTATGTATTTGTGGGTGGAAATGTAGTTTCTTGGAAAAGTAAGAAGCAAACAGTTGTCGCCAAATCTAGTGCAAAAGCTGAAAATAGGGCAATGGCCATAACAACATGTGAGTTAGTGTGGTTGAAACAATTAATTGAGGAGTTAGTTACGCAGGTTAAGTCTATGCATTTGGTTTGTGACAACCAAGCTGGAATGCATATTGCTTCTAATCTTGTGTTTCACGAGAGAACTAAGTATATTGAAATTGATTGCCACTTTGTTAAAGAAAATGTGCTCTCTGGGGATATAGTTACAACATATGTGGGTTCTAACGATCAATTGGCAGATTTACTCACCAAATCGCTTAGAGATTCTCGTGTGAATTATATTTGTACCAAGCTGGGCATACTCAATTTATATGCTCCACCTTGAGGGCGAGTGTTGAATAAGATAAGTAAGGGGTATTAATGTAATTAATTCTAAAATCTAAATACTTGTGTGCATATATATACTCTTGTATTGTACACTTAGTGAAATACATAGATTATTTTATTCACATAACAATAAGTAACTGCAGTCAATAAAAAAAGTTGTAAATGTTTCAGTAAGGTGAGACGGCCTCCTTTTTGTTTCCCTCTTGTTCATTCCAGTAAATATCAAGTTGGAATGAGTTTCTTTTCATCTTTTAAGTATATTGTAATTTGTGTGCCTTATCATACTCATGTTTCAAATATTCAATCTCAGCTGAAAACGGCTATAAGTCGTGCTACCTCTCGGAATGACATGGCAACTGTCAGAGATGGGCTTGAAGTGTCTGCTGAAATGTATAAAAAAGATACCAATAACGTTTCAGACTATGTTCAGCGTCATCTTCGCTCTCTTTCCATCTGGGAGGAGTTGCGGTAGGTGCTACTATTTCATTGTTTTTAGTCTCTATATGCGTAGCATTATAATTATGTATTATTGTTGTTCCCACTATGGTTGCTGTTACTACTAGTTATTTTGTAATCATGAACTCTTTAGCCGAATACTCTCCACATGTTTATATCAATGCATTTACACGTGTCTCATTGTGTACATGTTTCTAGCATTTTTTGGAAGTTCTTCTCAGTTCTCAGTCTCATCTTATTACAGACCTAGGGCTGATATTGAGATTTGTTTTACCAAGCTTTGACCTATTTTTAATGTGGCCCTATTACAGGTTTTGGGATGGATATTTCGACTATCTCATCGATAGCTCATCAAACAAGTAAGAATCGTATATACATAGATACTATAACAAGAAACTTCTATCCTGCTTTTCGCTCATATGATACTGAATTTGTCTCCAAGTCTGGTTTTGCTGCAACATACAGTTTTACTCCTATCATTTGAAATTATATTTCTTCTATTGATTGCACTGATGTCTACTTCAATCATGCATCTATTTCCTTCTATTCTTGGAATTTCTGTTGCCTCACAAATTTATAGCTTCTGTGCAATGTGTGTGTAGGATTATTATGATTTCAGGGCTTGGTTGTAGTTTAGTATCAACTTGTTTCTGTGGCTTTTTTCTGAAGGAGAATCATGAGGTGCTTTTTGTCAGTTTAGGTGTGCTTGTACACTTTGGATATCTAACAGATGGTTCTGTAGTAGTTTCATCCAGGAACTGGTTCTCCAATTGAAGAATTTCTTTTGGTTGCTTACTGAAGGTTAATTTGGTGACTCCAAGCAGCACTGAACTGATAATTAATTTGTTTGCTCTTTTTTTTTTTTTTTGGTAATGTAGCTAATTTCCAGACTCCTGTATAGATCTCAACTCAATTTGATTAACCTTACTCCTTGGTTTCATCTGCAATCTGTTACTTCCAGTCAACTATTCTCAAAGCCATTTTATTGGTTTCGCTGAAGACAATCATGCGATTTCTCATGATATCTACCCCTATCGTTCTTGGTCTACTCGACAAACCTTAATCCTGATTACTTGGGTTCATCTGCAATCCGTACTTCTGTCTTTTCCTATGTAAACAATCTTGCATATCCAGGAGAGTGTCATGCATTGTATGGTTGTTTGTAAGGCTGGAAAATAGTTACCACTAATCTGCAATTGTGAAAAGCATACTATTCTGCCATGTTTCCATGTGATCATTCACATTCGTTCTTATGTCAGGTCGGCCAATTATGCAACATTGGTGACAACACAGCTAATATTAGTGGCATCTCACATGGTAGTGTTTTTTATTTTAGTTTTTGGTTGCCTTTCTTTTTCCTCTTTCATTTCTTTTTCTTTTTATTTTATTTCATTACTTCTTTTAATGCTTTCCTTTCCTTTTACTGCTCCGAACTTTTGTACTATTGTTTTTAAGGCTGGATTGGGGCTTCCTGATACTGATGCTTGGTACACCATTGAAACAATTGCAGAGAAGAACAACATAGGATACAAGCAAATTGTGAGTTGTGTTTATATGTGGCTTTTTTTAATTTATTTATCCATGTTTGGGTGGGATCTGAGTGGCCTGTGTGGGGTAGATAGCAGTGTAAGAGTCATCCCACACATTGTTTTGTGCTCTTTGTATACATTGCCTTGTAAGCATCTTTGTGTCCCCTGTTAATACATTAAACCTATAAGGTTAACAATGTCCAGGCTATTTTCAAGCTATTTGTAAAATGACCTGATTACCTAGGTATTAATTATTTCATTGTACTTCAGTTTACACTTGCATCCATAATTTTGAATTCTCATAGCATGTGGAGCATGTTAACAATTACCACCCTTGAGCTAGCAAGGCTATTTTTAATTAGTACTGCTCATTAAAAGTAACTAATTGTGAGATATCATTCCATCTTGAATATTGGTTTTATGTGAAATGCATAAATGGAGGAATATCCAACTTGCAAGAAAGGGCAAGTCTAATATGCAAATAATAACAATTTCCACCCTTGAGCTATCAAGGCTATTTTTAATTAGTAGTTCTCATTAAAAGTAACAAATTGTGAGATATCATTGCATCTTGAATATTGGTTTTATGGGAAATGCATAAATGGAGAACTTGCAAGAAAGGGTATGTCTAAATGCAAATATAACAGTTTTGGACTCCTATGCATGGGGTTCATTGGGCCTGTCTTTGTCCTGACAATAGAGTCTGTAGATATGCTTACATCGTTGGGAAAAAAATTGCAAGTAATTAATCTCCTTTTTTTCCCAGGTTAAATTGGCCTTCGACTCTAGTCACTCTTTTCTTTCATCTTTTCCCGTTGTTATTTATTTGGTGGAGCATGTTAAGATGGGTTTGCATTCAGTGGATGTGTGCATAGCTATTAGTTATGCTGAATATCTCAGCTATTTTGTAGTTTTTTTTTTCCTGATATTCTTTGTTTCTGGTTCTTTGCAGATAAAACTCAGGGGATTCCTGTCACATATGCAGCAAATATATATAAGATATTGGGGAATTCATTCCTTGAAGGTGCAATCTGTGTCACCCTACGGGTTGTCCTCTCCGCGTCCACAAGATGCCAATAATGACAACCAGCAACCAGCTGAGGCTTCTGGTGTTGGAAGGAGCTGGGTGCAGAGCATGTTTAGTAGGGATACGTCAATAAGAGCAAACTCTTTTAGTCGTGTTCGGAAATGGAGTTCGGATAGTGGAAGCTTAGGTGTATATCTTTCCTAATACTCAATGCTTTTGCATTCCAATTTTCTGTGTTCCATGCTTATATGACCTGACATGTTGCTTTGTTTTGCAGCGGCAAATGAAAATGGGACTAAACAAGATTCAGCTGCTGTTGGACAAAAGAAAATGCAAACAAATGTTCGCCTACTTAGAGGTCATACTGGTGCTGTTACTGCTCTACATAGTGTAACCAGGAGAGAGGTGTGGGATTTGGTGGGTGACCGTGAAGATGCAGGTTTCTTTATCAGTGGAAGCACTGATTGCTTGGTGAGTTTGCTCAATTAGTGCTTCTCATTTAAGTTTTTTGTGCATGAGTCGTGATTGGCATTTAATTACAGCTCTAACATGCCACCTTGTGCTGATATTGAGCTTCCTAACAGATAAATGGCTATTTCTTGTAATTCTTTCACTTCTGTTCTTAATGTTGTTTTGTCTCACCCTTCTTCAGACCAAAACTTCCTTTTATAGATAAATCAAGTTTTTCCATGACTGTTAGCTTCCTGTATGTAGGACATCATAACAAGTTAAAAAACATGCCTTGATCTTATTCAAGAGGATGTAAAAAAATCAATAGGCAATGGCAGCTGGAGGACTTTTTTATGCATATCTATCAAGATAATAATTTCATTCAGTTTTATTACATTGGCTTCCGACTGTTCTTACATGAGCTTTCTACAATGAGCCTTTTGTTTTTGTAGGACTTTTTTATCCATGTCTTTAAGACATTTAGTCGTTCAGTTAGATTATGTTGATTTCTGACACTGTTCTTACAAGAGCTTTCTGGATCAAGCCGCCTTGTTTTTATATCATGGTGTCTAAAGCAATGATATTTTTGACTTCTTGCTATTATTATACAGGTAAAGATTTGGGATCCTAGTCTTCGTGGTTCTGAACTCAGGGCAACTTTAAAAGGACATACAGGGTATCAAACTGACTTATGGAAGTTATTTTTCCCCCCCTGATATTTGTGACTTCCTCTATTGCTGTGTATTCAGCTATTTCCAATTGATGTGCCATTAAATATATTTTTTATTTGATTTGCAGAACTGTCCGGGCAATAAGTTCTGATCGAGGAAAGGTGGTTTCAGGTTCTGATGATCAGTCTGTGATAGTGTGGGATAAACAAACAACTCAGCTTCTAGAAGAACTGAAGGGCCATGATGCACAGGTTTCTATTAACGAGCATATTTTTTTGCTAAGATCTAAGATCACATGTTAAATTGTGGTGGGGAATCAGGAAGAAATATGACCTAATGTTTCACGTAGTGGCGACTTGGAGAGGGATGACTTCATATTTTATGCTAATAGTTATATGCTTAATATGCTCCCTCACTTTTGGCCAAATTTTTCCTATAATTAGGCTGAACTTCCTCCACTTCTAGTTAAATATTTATTTCATTCCATTCACTCTCCTCTCAAGGGCCTCTATTGGTCTTCTTTTCTCACATGACCGAACAATTTTAATTGTCTTACACATCTAATTTCAACCACTTGGACCTTATTACGAGTAACCTCATTTTTTATTTTGTCTTTTCTTATAGGGTTACACATGCATCTTAGCATCCTCATCTTCGTTATTCTCATATTTTGCACGTTTTGGTGCTTTATTGCCCAACATTCTACACCATACAACAAAGTTAGTGTTATATTTATCTTATAAATGTTTTTAGTTTTAATGGAGTCTTGCTATCACATAAAATGTTGGATGCAATTTTTCATTTTAACCATCATGCCTTACTTTTATGGGTAACAACATACTTATTTATTTCCCCATCTTTTTGGATGATTGCTCCAAGATATCTAAATTGATCGTTTCCTCGTTGATCCTCTGGTTTTAATATAACATCATCTAGACTTGTATTTTCAGTAAGTTTACATTCCATATATTCAATTTTCTCTCTATTAACTTAAAACCTTTAGGGTCTTAAGTGTTCCTGCATATCATGAGCTTAATATTCGTTCCTTCTTTTGTCTCATCCACCTACAAAATGCCAGCTAAGAATAGCATACGCTACAGCAACTCTGCTTGGATATGTTTACTGATTTCATCCATCACTAATGCAAATAAGTAAGGGCTTAATGTAGATTCTTGAGGTAATCCCATCGTAATTAGAAAAGTCTCAGTGTCTCCTCCACATGTTCTATCACTTCTTTAATAAATTTTTGTATAATCAATTTAAATTCCTTTCTTTGCTAAAGCTCTCAGTAAAAATTCTCTAGGAACTTTATCATAAGTTTTTCTAGAACTATAAACACAATATGTAAATCCTTTTCCCTGTGGCTTTATTTCTTTCATGAATTGGATAAGAGTATATTGATTTCCTACAACATCCAGTCGCATGAATTTCGCGGCATACTCACTATCCACTGGGATTATGTTGTTCTACATACAGGATGATTATCTATAAGATGGGTTAACTTATCCTGTTCCTTTGTGGACAACCCAAGACCAGTCCACACATTCAGTCCAGTCCTCTGCATTTTGTTCCTTAAAAAAAATGCAGTCCCCAATATTTTAGTTGTTTAAGGTGTATAAAATCTTGGCAATAATCAGAAAAAGTAGTTGGGCTAGATGACCTGTGGGGGATAACTCCTCTCATTTATCTTTTCAGGTCACCTGTGTACGAATGCTGTCAGGGGAACGGGTTCTTACTGCTTCTCATGATGGAACCTTAAAAATGTGGGATGTAAGAACTGATACTTGTGTCGCCACTGTTGGTCGATGTACAAGTGCTGTTATCTGCATGGAATATGATGATTCCACTGGAATACTAGCTGCTGCTGGTAGAGACGTGTATGTGATTCCAATTCTTAGTTTTACAGTGATACAACTGAACTGATGAATTGATACTTGTCTTCTTTTGTGGGCTGCTATAAATTGTGAACTTACTAGTTAAAGCCTAACATTTGGTATACTATCATTTGAAGGGTTGCAAACATTTGGGACATCCGTGCTGGCAAACAGATGCACAAGCTTTTAGGCCACACAAGATGGATTCGGTGAGCTTAATAAATGCGGAAATCTTTTGGTTCCTTCTCTGTGCATGTGTTATTTATCTCTTTAGGTTACCTTAGAAATGGTTGGTGGTTTGTTTTTCTTTTCCTCTTTTTTTTTTTTTTTTTTGGGGGGGGGGGGGGGGGGGGGGGTTGGGAATGTGTGAAGCACAAATCTAACTCACGTTATGCCTAAGGCTTGGAAATTTGGATATGTGAAGCTGTGAAATTTCACTTAACCACTTGACTACTTGTCTGCCATTTACAGTGGTCTGGTTCCTTCCTTTTTGTGATTATGGCCTCACGAAATTCATGCGTTTTTCTGTCAACATGCAGGTCAATTAGAATGGTTGGAGACACTTTAGTTACTGGGAGTGATGATTGGACAGCACGAATGTGGTCTGTTTCTCGGGGAACATGTGATGCCATTTTAGGTTGCCATGCTGGTCCAATTCTATGTGTTGAGTACTCAATGGCAGACAAAGGAATAATAACAGGTTGGGATCATATCTCTGCTCTTGCGTTTCTTGTTTCAGACTTGCAAATCAGGGACTTAAATTTTTTACCTCAGGCTCTTCACCAAAGTCAACCTATGAAAGAGGAGGATTGTTTTCTAAAATCTGGGTTCATTTTTTCAGGTTCAACTGATGGTTTTGTCCGGTTCTGGGAAAATGAGGAGGGTAAGAACCCTTGTGATTAAACTGCTACATTATATAGATAAGTTGAATCTTGTTGTGCGCAATTATACATCATACTTTCAGTCTGTCTTCCTTTCTTTCTAAACTACCAAAGGAAGCATCCTCCCCCAACACACACACACACACACACACAAAAGAAAAGGGAAAAAACACATACGCGAAGAGAAAACAAACAGGAAAAGAAAGAATTGGTTAATTTTCCCCTCAACCTATGGTCCAATCATTATGCTAGGTAAGAAGAGCAATTGCCTATAACTTTTGCAGAGTCGTGATATAGTTTTCATCATTATATTTAATAAGTGTTGGTATTGAAGTTGACATTCTAGAATTTCACTGGCTAATTTCTTGCGGCTATACTCTCCTATTTAGGCTCTCAGTAGTTTCTTTAATCTGCAGTAAGAACAAATGTGCATTAGTGACTGCCCAACGATGCTTAAAGCATCTTGTATGAATTGTGTAAGATTTGAATTTCTGAGAAAATTGATCATATTCAGTCAATAATTAACTGATTATTTTCTGACCCGCTTAAACAAATTGACATGAAGATGATAATGCTTCTCTCTAGTGGAAGCATTCTGCAGAGGGGCTAAACCTTCTCTCTCATTTATCCAGGAGGAATAAGATGTGTGAAGAATGTTACTGTTCATGCTGCTTCAATATTATCTATAAATGCTGGGGAGCACTGGTTGGGTATTGGAGCAGCTGATAATTCAATGTCTCTTTTCCATCGTCCTCAAGAGAGATTTGGTGGTTTGTCTAGTGCCGGTTCAAAAATGGCTGGGTGGCAACTCTACAGAACGCCTCAGAAGACAGTTGCAGTGGTACTAATGCCTTCTCTTTCTGCTACTCAAAATTATGCAATAAGTAGCTCAACTTTAATAATTACTATTCACTCACTCCTAAGTTGATGGTCCGCGGAAATTTTGTTTCCAGTATGTTTTCATTTTATTTTCTGTATTTCTTTCGTCATGAATATTTTCTCCATGTTAACTTGATTACAGCTCTGTCAGCCAGTCTTGTAGCTGCCTCACATGCATATAGGTAGACTCCTACATATAGACGCATATGTGAGACATTTTAAAGAAAGGGCTAACATTTTGCACGATGGTAGATGAGGGGAGTATTAATGAATCCTGCCATCACCCCTTGGCATTAGCTTGGTGGGGTATGTTCTCCACATTTGCTGTCAGAGATAAAACTTCTCTGGTGCATGAGTCTGTCGACTTTCGTTTGGTTACTTGTAGCGTGCGTGATTTGCAGGCTATTACATGCACTAGGGTTTTACCTAGTGCACACTCAAAAGAATAGTGGCTGCGAGTTCACTGGGTAGAACTTTTGTTTACGACTATACAGTTGTTAAAGAGGAGAATGCATTCACTGATAATCATGAATGACATCTAATTTCTTGGTAACTATCGTCACTTTTTAGAGGGCTGGCCTAAAGCGGGAAGTTTGATGCACTGGAACGCTCTTATCATAACAGCTTAAAGAGTCATCCCAACCTTGATAATCTCCTCTGTGGCTTTTATTTGCATACTTGTTCATAGTGGGGATGATGCATCTTAAATGGCTTATTCACGGTTTCAGGTACGGTGTGTGGCTTTGGACCTTGAACGGAAAAGGATTTGCAGCGGTGGCCGGAACGGGCTGCTCAGGTTGTGGGATGCCACCATTAACATCTAAACTTCTCTTGTTCTGTATGTTCGTATTTTTGAGTGTTGTATTCTTTCAGATCTCATGCTCTGTATCTAAAGCATAATGTAACAGAACGCAGTTTTGCCCCTTTTGTATTCTTTACCCTTTAGTTTTTGCCTTCCCGAACCATTTTTGTTGTGCGTGCTGCCTATCATCGTGATTTGTGAACTTGAATGATCGTAAAATTTCAAGTTATTATGTTGTTTTGATTTCAACAATTTGTTTGGTTGCTAAGAAAATGAAGCAGAAAACAAGAATTCTTCTCTCATCTTGGAGGTGCTGTCAATTTTTTAATCTAAAGCTATTCATTTTTCCCCCCGTCATTTTACTTTAGGTATAAAATGAAAATTTAATAATATAAACTTAATGTGCCTCAATTATGACATTATTTTGATAATTTTGTTATCCCATTTTTAGACTATCAGAAATTATTATCAAATCTTATTCTAATCTCTGGATGCTAATCTTAATTAAATTAATTTAATTAAAATATCTTTTTGTGTTATAGATTTGTAAGTATGTTTAATTAATTATTGATTAAAAAAAGTATGTTTAATTATTCTATTACCTTTTTAATATATTAAATATATTTTTTAGCATGTTCTACTGTGGGACTTCTTGTATTTTAATATCTCCTAATAATTATATTATGTTCGGTTATTTAATTTTTTTTTTTAAAAAACCGAACATATTTTGTACATTATATCTTTTAATAATCGTCACCTAAGCCACCTTTAAAAATAACCTCTTTTATTCAATTATCTTAGAGCTAATCATAAAAATAATCTTTAACTCTTTTTGTAAATTTGGAATTTTGTCTAATCCTTTTAATTTTGATAATTAGTTTTAAATTAACTTAATCAATGCACTTTTATCTATTGATTTAAAAGAAAGTATGTTGATGTTGATTTGACATGATTAAGAGTTATATAATAATGATATTTATGAAATTATATAAAAATGGATAAGTTTAAAAAAATAAAAAATATATAATTTATTAAACATAATTTATTTATTTTTTATATGTTATATTTTTTTATTTATGTATACATGTAATTTTTATAAATATTATTATTATATGACATATATTATATATATCAAATCAACAAGTCTATTTAAATCAATTTTACATGTTAGATAAAATTGTATATAATTAAATTAAATTATAAATTCACAAAAAGAATTACATTATTTTTTATTAGCCCATTACCTCCCTTACTCTCTAACTTACCATTAATATAAAGAATTTATTAATTATATACATCACGTGGGCAAAAGAAAATAAGATCCCTAAATTAAAACAACTTTAAAAATGATATGATCATCATGGGCAAGAATGATTAATTAGGGTGTTAACATTGAGAACACCAAGGAAATAACAGAAATATGAAATGATTGTTATCTTACGATTGCCAACGAGAAATGAAGTTGAAAACATGAGAATAGATATGGATGATGATCGAGAGGGCAAACCAATAACGAAGAGATCACAGAAGAGAGATGATGAATTTGTCGTACGTTCAAGCCATCATCATGACTTGATTCCCAGGCGGCACCATTGACATGGAGCCCTGAACTTTGAGTTGCTGCTGCTGCTGCTTGCTCACGTTCCCTATCCACCCTGCAATTCGAGTAAGTTTCGTCCCAATTAGGGCACAAATTTCTGTCCACAGAGAAGATCGAGTAGCAGTGTTATTGCTTTGGCGGCTCAATTAATTATCCTACCTATGGAAGGATCGAAGCCCCGGCGGCGAAGCTCCCGGTATTCTTGGCAGAGAGCGCAGCATTCGCAGCAGCAGTGCGTGAGCCAGTCCGGCGCCGGCGACTCCTTCAGCCGGAATTGGCTCCTCAGCTTCGTCCGGTAGGAGCAGGAGATCAGGCACGGCATCGCGATGCAGCAGGCAATCGCTCCATATATCATCCCGCTCGTCGCGCATGCTGTTTACATTTTACACAAAAAGAAAGAAACAATCAAAACAAGCAGTCTTAAAAAGTCAAATCCCGAGGTAATCTATGGTGATTAGTATTATCTTCTATCATCATCAATCACTATATATATAATTTTGTATAATCTTATATAAGTTAATGAAAATAGAAGTACTTATCCTTTATTTATAAGAATCCTATTAATTAAATTATATTAGAAAGCTCGCTTGCTTTACAAGTACTGTTGAAAAAACATTAAATTTTTATATGTAATGAACCTCACCCTTATTTTTACAACTTAAATATTGTGATCACATCCAAAAATGTTACCGAGGATAAATTTTAAATGCATGGGTTGACTTTGAAAAATTATATTATTTTAATGAAGAAGTTGAATAAAGACCCACATGTAAGATAAAAGTACTACTGTCCTTGTGCCTTTGGCATCTTTATCTAATAATAATAATAATAATATAAGGTTTATATTCACTAAACAGATCATTAAGGTGACTTTTTAAGTACCAAGATTGTGTTAGCAAGTTAATTATTTTTTGAAACCGTTCTCTGTGAAGAAATTTTGTAATTAAGTTTG
Source organism: Diospyros lotus (assembly GCF_014633365.1). Taxonomy (NCBI): domain Eukaryota; kingdom Viridiplantae; phylum Streptophyta; class Magnoliopsida; order Ericales; family Ebenaceae; genus Diospyros; species Diospyros lotus. Next base: position 1,253,894 of record NW_026267104.1, read on the forward strand.
ACTTACAGGTCTGGCCTTTGTCGACAATTTCTGCAATCTGCCCAAACGTCACGCATGGGCACAGGGCTGTGATAATTGCTGAAATATCACCCCAAAAAAACAAACTTAATTAGGCATTTAATTATATAACAAGAGACATAGATAATAAGTTCTTAAGTCATGGTTAATTATTGCCATTGTCAACTTTTAATTCTATTGTCTTAATGTCGTATCTTGTAACAATAGCTATTAAAATCAACATATAATTAGTACTTTACTAGTTAAATTGGTGGTTTATTAATTAGATAATTATTAGTTCATGATGTATGGATTTATCTATAAAAATGGAGAGAGATATCAGTAATTCAGTATCACCATTGTCTGGATCAGACATGCAATCGAATAGTTCGGTGCTCCACTTCTCACTGCCGATGGCCGGAATCCCGGCTGCCACCAAGTTCACTTGGCCGCCTGGCGGTGGTGGAAATTGCACGTACGGGCTAGGAGGCTGCTGATAGGTGAGCGGAGAAGGTGGCGGCCGAGGGTATTGCACGGGATACGGGCCCGGGGGATACTGATGATAACTCGGTTGAGGCGGCGGCGGCGGCGGAGAGAAATGCACCCCGGCAGCCGGATGGAAACTCGAGTGAGAAGAAGATGACGGCGGAGGGAACTGCACCGCCTCCGACTGATGAGAAGACCGCGACGGTGGCGGAAATTGCACCGCCTCGGGTTCAGGAGGGTACGGTGTCGGTGGGGGGGGGTTGTTGGTTGTGGGTACGAGGCAAACTGACTGCCAAAGTTTGGTTGTGGGAATTGCGCCGCCGCCTGCATGTGGTCTTTACTCTCCTCGTCGCCGTAAGGCTGAAAGGGCCGCGCCGGGGAGACAAAGTTTTCATCAATGGCGTCAGCCGGGGCCTCGTCTTCTTGGTACAGATACTCTTCTGGCTGCGGCTTAAACGCTGTTTCGCCACTGTAGGAAAGCGGAGAAGCTAGCCCCATTGTCAGCGAGAGAGAGAGAGGGAGATGGTTGTTTGCATCATTATGAATGGGTTTATATATAAAGGAAATCTGAATGGGCAGATACATGGTGGTGGCATAAACATGACCATACTATACAAGTTGGTTTTCTTGTGCTTCTTTTGAGAATTTAAGTTGGTTGGATCTGAAAAAAAATAATAATAATATTAAGTTGCTTTGACTTTGTGCAATGTGACAGGTAATGGAGGGGTTGACTTTGACTAGATTGTAGTGCGGCGCTGGCACTGCGCCCGAACATGACACCATTGACTAAATCTTAAAAACAAAATAAAAATAAATGATGCGTTACTTCTCCCATTTAAGATAATTATAAGAATTAATTTTAATGTTTTATAAAATATAATGACTGTTTTTTATATTTAATATTATATTATAACTTTTTTTTGTTTTTTAATTAACTTCAATTAAATATTTTAAAATTATCAAAATGTCTTTATATTTAACACTTTATCCTTATTTCTCTCTTTTCTTTCTTTATTTCTTTAATTCTTTCTAGAACTTAGACTTATATATTAAAATTAATAAATTATTATTTATACCATTGATGGTCTTAATCTTGTTGTTTTAAGGGTTTAAATTTATAATTTTTGAAAAATAAAAGGTGGACGTTGCCATTACTCTTTACACTATCATAATTAATAAAAATTAAATGATTAGGCTCAATCCGTCTCTTATGTTATGAGAAAGTATACGATTTTTTATATTCATTTTTTTCTGTTTTGGTTAAAAAAAATTTATTCATTTCTTATAAAGCAAAAGAGATTAAATTATTTTAAGTAATAAAATTCATATTCATTTTTAAAAAAAATAAGTTTTCTATTTTAATTAAAAATTTAATAATTTAATAAATTTATGTTGATAAACGTGTAAACCAATCACAAAGCCATACGGTCAAAACCAAGAGAAGTATCAAGATCAAATACAAAACAAAAGATAAAGAACATCCACAATGCATACAAGAACAAGATATATACGTGTTCAGATCCAAATTGAATCCTACACATGGTAGGAGTTTCGCCCTAGTCAATCCACTAGTATATACAATAAGTTTACAATTGATTACAATCAATTACAATTTACTGATAAGCTATCTACAAGAATCAAAGAAAAACCACTTACACTGTCAATAATCAACCAATAATCGAGTACAAGAGCTTCAAAGACACAAGTCATTCACAGTACTCACAACATTTGCATTATTCTCTCACACAATACAATGACATCACAATGAAATGGGCGATACAATAAATTAGGGTTATCTCTTACCATATCGCTTCCGTTCGAGTACATTGTGTCTTGGAGCATCCCAATCTCTCAAACTCTCGCCATTACATTGATACCATAAGGAGAGAATTGAAATTGAGGTTTCAAGATTGAAGAATACCTTTACTCATGGTGAATAACTTGCTCCAAGATTTCCCTCAAATGGAACTTTATATATATGCGTGCCAAATGACATGAATGGGAAATAATATGAATGATATAACTGGGCTTGGGCTTCAAACGACCCACAATAAGATCTGATACCACTCATGTAACGCCCCGTCTTCCCAGAACGTGCATTATCTCGAGATTTCGGGAAAAAAAAAATTTCAACATCATATACACAACATAAGCCTCTCGATATACATATCCTCATCATAATCATCTCTCAACAATCCCGATTGTACTTTCTTAGCATATCAATATTTAAAAAAATTAATAGATTAAGACAGGTATTATCAATCACATCAGCAGAAGCAAGATCAAAACTTCAATGATATATAACCCAAAAATTCCTTTTACAGTTAAATAACCAAATCAATGTTTCACATGAAAATATCAAAATATTACATAATCTCTGAACATTGTAATCATAGACAAAACCTACGAAAACTAAACATAACAACTACATCTCGACGACATCATTTCCCTTGACGCCACTACTTTCACTTGGAACATTTGAATATTCTAGATACATAGTCCAAATTAGATGCTGAATCATCTAAGTGAGAGTTCAAAAGTATTTTCATGAAGATATGCAAAATCATATATAAAATCGACAAATCCTAACATGCCCCAGCCTAAGAGAATTCCACATAGCATTTAGCCCTAACTAGGAAAAATGCAATCTCTTTAAAGACGACATGACCACATCGACCCATTGGCAAACACAATCCGGCTTAAGAGGGACAACCTCGACATATGAACCCAGGAATCACCCCATTGCCATTGTTAGGCATTACGCTCCTACTCAAAAGCATTCCAAAACCCAATGCAACCCTAACCCCAAGAGTATCACATCAGCACTATCCCCGGAATCAATGACACCTCGATATTAATGTTATCCCTCAAAGGAACCTGGGGTGGTGTCCATTCTTAGCCCCGCCACTTGAGCCAACAATCGGGGTGGTGTCAATTCTCAACCTCGCCACTTGAGTACCGTAAGGTGAAGTCCATCTCAGCCCCATCCCAAGTGGGTCACATAGCATTAATCCCCGGCACACATCCCGAGTGCTGTCACTCAAAAGCTATGCCACAGATTAACAACCCACGTCCCACATGGACAACACATAACATGTCAATGCCGAAAATCATAACATGCATAACATAAAATCAACACTTCAATGTATGCAATTTATCATATGAAATTCAATGCATGTGTAAATAATCGTTTGGACGAACCATCGCACGAAACCAACCGCTCACGATAAATCAAAAGTGATAAAAAGTAACAAGAATATGCACAAGAATTGGATTGAAAACCTCACAGTAAATGTAATACCCTAAGAGCCCAAAGAAGTTAGTATATATCGATGATAGTGTAAGGAAGGAAACAACACCAGCTGGATACTTTTTGGGCTGAATGTTGGCAAAGAACTCCCAAGTTAAGCGTGCTTGACCTGGGGTAATCTAGGGATGAGTGACCCCCCTTGGGAAGTTTGTGTAGGCCCATTAAGGTAAATTGTTCCGGTCCTTCCTATCGCTCGAACGGGATGTTACAGTAAACCATTCACATGCCACAAACAAGTTTTTCTGATAGAACCACTAACTTTAGGCTAAATTCAAGATTCCTCAAAATGTGTGCCCGACCTCGATTCTTGTGCTAGGCTCAATATTGTTCAACCTCGAGCCTTAACGATACCCTATACATCATATGTATTCAAAGGAAAATTAATATCTATTTTCTCAATTTTTTCATAAATTTTCTCTAATTTATTCCTAATTTTCTCTCGATAATTCCAAATAAATACCTCTTCAAGAATTTTTTTCTAAATTTTCTCCACAATAATTAATAAAACAATATTTATAAGCCTTTGGAATTTTCTGGAAATTTTTCAGATTTTTCTCCTATTTTCTCAAATTTCCATAATTACTTTTTTCTTGAAAAAATTTATTTCTCATAGATTTCTATCAAATATCCTTCATGAAAAATCACCAAAACTCATAAAATAAATCCTTTATCCTTCTGGAATTTTCTCAGAATTTTATAAAAATCCCTCATATTTATTTCCCATTTATCTTTCCTTTCAAAAATCCAACTATTCATTTTTCTTGAATTTCTGGATTTTTTTCCCATAATTTATTTCCTTTAATTCTATTTTTTCTCAAAATTTCTATATTTTCAACATTTAAAAAATATACAAAAATACCTCCGGTCATCTTCTCCGGCAACGACGACTGGCGACCTGCTCCAATGGTTGATCCAACGACCGACAACCTGCTCCAATGGTTGATCCAACGACACCACCTTGAAGCCCTCCTCAAGACGATCACAATGGAACCCTCACATGGCCAAAAAACTCACCGAAAACAGCCCAAATGGTCGATTTACAGTCCGAATCCGGCGAAGGTTCGCGTTTTCTGGCGAGATTCGAAACACCTTCAAACCTTAATGAAACTTCACGAAATTCTCCATAAATGATCCTTAATACATGGAGAATAAAAGCCCTTTTATCCTAGACCTCTGATTCGCTCCCAAATGTGAGAAATCCGAAGTGAAATTTTTTATGCATTCGGCCACATTCGAACCTCTATTTATACTCGTTTTTGAAGCCCAATCGAACCATACCTGGTCAAATCGACGCCTCTATCATCCTTACAACTATTTAATGGCCTCAAATCGTGATCATTCGATATGAATTGTCATTCCCCAAAAAATTCGGAGATCGCGGCCATGCCTTGCCATTTTCTGTCAAATCACAATAATGCTTGGCCGATCTCGACCCATTTCCGATCCTAATCAAACCCCCACGTGGTGGGGCCCATTTTCGTACCCCCAAACGGCCTCAACGGCATCGCCCGAAGGCTGGCCGGTGATGGCAGTGGGCAGTGGTGGCCATGGCTGAGCTTCCTTCTTCATTTTCTGTTTTTTGCACTTTGGCCCCCTTAAAACTTTCTCTTACATTTTGGCCCTCATTCTCAAGCCCCTGAATTATCCAATAATTCCATCAAGTCCCTTAAGTTCCAAAATCTTCATTTCACCCTTGAAAATCCAGAAAAACCATTGTTTCGACATTCCTTGGCCAAAATTAATAAATTACACTTAGGCCCAATTATACGTAAGATTATATGATGACCGAAAATCCTTATGTTTCTTCTCGAAACCTCTTAAAAGTTGTTTTTTATATTTAATATAGCCCTACTCGGGGTCCCGTTGACTTCCCGAGAATCTCTTACCATCATTCGATTTCTCAATCTGAATCCTAACTGTACCGAAAATCGTATCAAATTTGATTTCTTTCTATGCCATAAATCTTATCTCAGAATACTCGATACTGCTGTACCATTTTCCTTATTCTAAGTCCAAGAGTACTCCTTCCAGTCGATTCGGCCATTTATTTTTACTATCAAGTCACTTTTCGGTATTTTAAACTCATCTAAATTACATGGCAATTTCATGAAAATTTTGGATATTACAACTCAATAAAATTGGCCCATTTTACATAATATATAATGACATGCAAATGCATATGAAATTCAATTGCACATGATCTAGAAATATAAATGACAATATTAATACATTTTGAATCACAAATCCTAACAATTTAAAATTAACAAAATTAAAAATATTTTTTACAATAGGGGAGACGTTCTAATTTTTTGAGATAATTTACCTTAATTTTTTTGTTTAATACATATGAGCTTCCTGAATTATTAAAAAATGTAACATTTAGTCTTTCAACTAAAGTTTTATCATATTCTACCATTCAACCCTCGTTTTTATTCCTATTAGTCTTTTTGTTAATTGAGAATTAATAGTAATAAGTAAGATAAATTTTTTATTACATGTTAGATTATTTTTTTTAGGTTAAATACACAAGTCTTTGAATTATTAAAAAATGTGACTTTTAACCCCTTCACTAAAAATTTGATATATTTCTTCATTCAATTATTTGTTTTCATTCCATTTAATCCTTCAATTAATTAAAAGTTAATAGCTGAACTAATAGTAATAAAAATAAGACGAGACCTCTTTATCATATGAGATTAATTTTGACAAATTCATTTTTGCTTAGATAGTGTTTGTTAATTATTATATGAGTCGAAAAAAATATGTGATATGAAAAGTACTTCGAACAAAAGTATTTTTTTTTGTATCTATTAAATTTATCTATCAATTCACTAAAAAAATAGTCACGTAATTTCTTATTTAGTATTATTTAGATAAATTTTTTTTTTTTTCATCGAGATAAATTTATCTCGAATCTTATAAATAAGAAAAAATGACTCATATACTCCCAAATGCATTCTAAAAAATTTATCAAACAATATAATAAAAATTTTCATATCTCAATCTTAAAAACATTTCAATCTTATATTAGTACAACTTTATTTTGCCTATTTTAACAAACACCACCTTAATGGAATTGTAAGACAAATTTGATAATTGTGCAAAGCTTGATTCCTTGAAAAAACTAACTTGTGATCGTACATAATATATTGACAATTTGAGTATGGAAACAGTGGTAGAGGGAAAAAATAATTTATCAAAATTAATCTCATATGTTGAGGTTTCATTAATTTTCAACATTAATTTTCAATCAACTAAAAACTGAAGGAAAAAAAAACAAATTGTTGAATGAAGGAATATGTCAAAATTTTAGTTAAGGGACTAAGAGTCACATTTTTGAATAGTTTAGAAATCTCTTAGTCTAAAAAATTAATTTGACATGTAATAAAAATTTTATTTTACATGTAAGTGTTAATTTAATCGTTAACTCTTAATTAATCGAAAGACTAAAAGAAACAAAATAAATGGTTAAAGGATGAAATATGGTGAAATTTTAATCGAGATTAAAGAATACATTTCTTAATATGTATGTATTGAGTCTAAATATTTTACAGCCTAATTTCAAAATGAGATAACCCGGAGTGGGTTTTCGATAATCCTTACCCGGGTTAGGGCAGACCAAAACTTGTGTTGGGACGGAACATTGGTTCATTCCCAAACAAACCCTGGAAGATTAATTTCCAAGCAAGCGTATAACTATAATGTCGAATGCATTTCTGAGATCCGTCTCGTCATCCTCCGATCGCCTCTTAAACTTTGGTGAATTGAATGATTTATATGGAATTCGATTGAAAACCAAATATATAATTATATATACGCATAGATTCAGAGCGAGTGAAAGAGATTAGAAAGACGCAATAATCAAGCCCTAGCTTCTGATCAGATCTGTGTTGGTTCATCAATGGAGGCCTCCCAGGGAGGATCGGAGAGAGAGAAGTCGAATTCGTCGTCTTCTGCGCCTGTCTCCGTCATCGCCAATTTCTGGAAAGGTAAATGCGACTTTGGTTCCGTTTCTTTCCTTGCACCGCCTTACTGTACCTCACTGTCTGTTGGTTTTTCGCTGTCGAACGCTTCTAAATTTAGTATTGGTTCCTGATCCAATGTGGTGGAATTCTGAAATTGTTGCTCGTTCTCCTGAAATCCGCATTTAAGTGATGGGAATAGTAAGTGCCGTTTGTAGTTGTGGCGTTGCTTACTTTGAAGTGTTGGTTAACTATCCGTTGATAATTGAGTGTTGGTTGAAGGGAACTGCTTTGGAGAAAGGATACGACATGCTTCCTGAAATGAGTATGATTTTGCGTATGACGCCATTATATTGGTTTTTTTGTTTTTCTGCTAAGGTTTGTGCTGAGGTCGTCGAGGATGTTCATGGGCATATTTTTGGGATGTTATATTGGTTTAGTTTTTGCTAGTTTATTATATTTAAAATGTGCGAGGCAAGATTTATGTTAATTGGATTAAAATGCTTATTTAATGTTGCTCCATAGATATTCAAACTCTAGTATAGTTTCTATGGATGTGAGGGTAAGGTTGCTTATATTTAGCCATTATAGCAGTGGAGACTCATAAGCTACATATTACCCTGCATTGGCAAGTTACATATTTGAAGATCATTAGTTTGTAAGCGAAGAACTTATGTGGTATGGAATGCTTCAACTGTATTAGGGATTTATAAGAAGAGTTGTGGCCTCTAAAAATCAGTAGGAGTGCTGAAATTGCAATGACTTCGTAAGCTACATACCATCCTGCATTGGCAATGGTGCTCATTTTAGATTTCTGTAAGAGAAAATATTGCATAAACCTTGTCATTACAAGAGAAACAGATACTTTCACAGTATAATAAATCCTTTTCTTGGTCACTTGGACATTTCTAATTTTGAGGTGGGGAATTGTCTGAGTCATTTTTCATTTCACTCTGATTTAGTGGGTTTTAGATGGCAAAAAAGATGTCGTCTCTTGTGTTTACAGGCTGCTTTGATTTGATAATAATTTGCTGAAGAATGTGTTCGCTCTTATAATGTTGACCCAGAATGTTTATTATCCTGGCTACCAATTTGGGTTGGAAGTTAAGTTAGTTATCGATTATTTATTTGGGAAAACCGCTATTTTCATATTCCAAAGAAAATAGTCTGGGATGTCATGGCAGAGAAATATGAGAAGAGCTTAACCTCTTCGAGGTGGCAATACTTTTCTTCTTAGAGAGGGAGACTCTCATTTAGAGTGCCCTTTCTAGTTTTCATTATGAGGTTATTGTCATGAACCCACGATGCTTTGATACCAATTGTCATGAACCCTAGGTTCATGACAGTTATTCATACGTGAGAGGAGCTGCATTCATAATTGTACTTTTTCCGTTATGGAGGGGGCCTTGTAAGCTGGGCAGCCCTTTTTGTACCTATTCCACACACTTGTATCTTTTTTTGTTACAGTACATACTTCGTAAACAAGGTTGGGATATGAGCTAACATGTTCTCAAAAGGGGTAGACTCTATTTGCTTGCTCTTCTTCTTCTTCCTCCTTCATCATCTTCTTCTTAAGGATGACTAATACAAGATATATTTTGGTTTTTGTTCTGGGAAAAGTTATTTGATTACAGAATTGTGAACTGAAAGTCTAAGGTGGCACAATTTTCTGTTGTTCCTCTTCAATAAAAGCAAATATACTATCTCTCTGTTGATTGCAGAGTTTGATTTGGAGAAGGAAAGGACTGTGTTGGATGAACAAGGACTTAGGATTGCTGAAAATCAGGAGAACAGCCAGAAGAATCGGCGGAAACTTGCAGAGAGTACTAGAGGTATAGGCTATGCCTTTTCTTTTCCCTTTGCAGACACTTTTTAATGTTCAATGACATAAATTATGAATCATTACCATATCACACTCACATCAACCAGATAGTCTTGTTTGGCAGTTCTCTTGTATATGCAAAAGTATATCCTTTGACTTTATAGACCATTTTACATGAAAACATAAGTTTGCTATATGTATCTTTTTGGGGTTTTATTTGTTTGGCATTCTTCTTAAATTCATGTATTGACAGATTTCAAGAAGGCTGCTGTGGAAGATAAGTTAAGTTTGTTCAACTCTTTACTGAAAGGCTACCAGGAAGAGGTTGATAATCTTACCAAGAGAGCTAAGTTCGGAGAAAATGCATTCCTTAACATTTACCAGAAGCTTTATGAGGCTCCAGATCCTTATCCTGTACTTGCTTCAATTGCTGTAAGTACTAGCTTAGCTTCATTTTTCCAGGTTGTTTTACTGGAACAATTTAATTTAGATTTGAAGTAGCATCAATTTTGACCCTCTTTGGTGCTCACATTCACATGAATGAGGTTGAATGATAGTGGAATGTCAGACATGCATATCTTGGACTTTATAATGTCAATTAAAAATTATGTTCAATTCACATGACTGGTTGATTATATGAGTTAGATTAATGAAAGAACAAAGAAGAATTTGTCATATGTACCACTGATCATATGATAGTATGATAGTATGTGAAACAAGACTTTGAAATAATTCAATAGCTTGCTTAAATTAAATCCGAGAGTAGTAGAAATATATATATACAAACTACTGCTATGTCACTTTCCTAGAAAGTAGGAAAGGATTGCGTACTCTACTCCTAAAAATAGGGATAACTATCTCCTAAAACTTAGGAGATAAAGAAGATGTAAAGTACAAAAGATTACAACAATTATCTACTACTAACAACATAAATTTAAATAATCTGAAGATAATCTTGAGTTCCAGCGTGTATTTTTCTAGAGTCCTTCTCCACTTATACTTCTAACAGAAAACTGATCTCGTCCAACACTCCCCTTCAAGCTGGAAAATAGATGGAAGTTATTCCCAGCTTGCTAATTAGAGCCTCAAAAACTGGTCTTGCAACTGCCTTTGTTAAAATATCAACCACTTGATCATTAGATGGTATATAGGTCAAGATTTTCCTCAATTTCTCTTTTTATAAAATTCCTATCAATCTTCACATGCTTCATCCGGTCATGTTGCACTAGATTTTTAACAATGCTGATAGTTGATTTGCTATCATTAAATACTTTTGTTGGTTGAGATAGGGGAATCTTCAAGTCCTCCATGAGCCTTTCCAGCTAGATTACTTCACATATCCCATGAGCAATTGCTCTACTGTGAGCCACAACTGACTGCTTCTTGCTTCTCCATGTAACAATATTCCCAAATACCTTAGTGCAATACCCTGAAGTTGAACAAATATCTTCTCTAGAACTAGCCCAGTCTGCATCTACATAGCCTTCAATGTTCCTATTTTCAGTTTTCTTGAACATTAATCCTTTTCCAAGAGTTCCCTTTAGGTATCTTAGAACATGTTGAACTGCCCTCATATGTCTTTCTGTGGGTGAATGCATATATTGGCTAATTACACTCACTGAATAGGTTATGTCTGGCCTAGTTAATGACAAGTAAATCAACCTCCCTACCAACCTTTGATACTTTTCTTTGTTCACGGGAGCATCATCACCTTTTTCTTCGAGTTTCCAGCCCTTTTCCAAGGGTGTTCCAGCTGGTTTGCAAAACTGTCATTCCGGTATCTTTCAGCAAATCCAAGGTATACTTCCGTTGTGAGATGAACAAACCTTCTTTGCTTCAAGCTACCTCCATGCCTAGGAAATATCTCATAGTTCCTAGGTCTTTAACTTCAAACTTAGCCTTCAATTGCTGCTTTAGATTATCAATTTCTTGCAAATCATCACCTGTTATAATAATATCATCAACATAAACAATCAATATAGCCCTTTTTCCATTTTTGTTGAGTTTAATGAACAAAATATGCTCGGATTGGCCTTGTTATACCCTAGCTGCCTGAGGGTCATGCTGAATTTGTGAAATCAAGCCCTTGGTGACTGTTTTTGTTGGACGAGATAAGTTTCCTGTTAGAAGTATAAGTGGAGAAGGACTCTAGAAGCATGATAATACCTGCTGGAACTCCAGATTATTTAAATTTATGTTTGTTAGTAGTAGATAATTGTTGTAATCTTTTGTATTTTACATCCTCTTTATCTCCTAAGTTTTAGGAGATAGTTATCCTTATTTTTTAGGAGTAGAATACCAAATCCTTTCCTACTTTCTAGGAAAGTGATATAGCAGTAGTTTGTATATATATTTCTGCTACTCTCGGATTTAATTCAAGCAAGCTATTGGATTATTTCAAAGTCTTGTTTCAGTTTTAAACCATAGAGTGACTTTTTCAGCTTGCACACACTGCTACTTCCAACCTTTTGCTCAAAACCTGGGGGAACCCTCATATAAATCTCTTCTTCCAAATCACCATTAAGAAAAGCATTCTTAATGTCGAATTGGAAGAGAGGCCAATCAAAATTCACAGCAATAGATAATAGTACTCGAATGGAATTTAGTTTGGCAACTGGGGCAAATGTCTCCTCATAGTCGATTCCAAAGGTTTGGGTAAAACCTTGTGCAACCAACCTAGTTTTGTATCGCTCAATGCTCCCATCAGCCCTATGTTTGACTGTAAATACCCACCTACATCCAACCACTTTCTTGTTAGGAGGCAATGGAATGCATTCATTTCTTCCATTACAACCATTCTCCACTTAGGATCTTCCATAGCAGCCTGAATATTTTTGGGAATATTAATGCTGTCAATCTGGGCCAAATACCCTCTGAACTGTGGAGCCAATTTCACATAGGTTAGATGATTAGATATTGGGTACTTAACACATGATCTTATCCCTTTTCTCAATGCTATTGGAACAGCCCAATCTAAGCCATATTCTTCTTTAGTATTGCTGTCACTTTCTAGTGCAGCTATCCCCTCATTGCTACCCTTTTTTGCTAAAGGATCGGTCTCTGGAGATGGCTGGTTTTGCTTCAGTTCTGTATGACCTTTAGATTTTCTTGAGTAGACAAATAGAGGAGGATTTTTGCCTGCTATAGGACTAGGTTTTTCCTGCTCAAAATGATGAGAGGACTCAGAATTTGCAAGATTTTTTATGTCAGGTTTAGAATTTCTAGCACCAAATAGTATGTTGTCATGAGTCAACAATGTGTTGTCATGAGGCACTAAGAATTCTCCCCCTTGAGAACACACTGGTAGATTTGGATTGAAAGAAAATAAGGGAGAAATGGGCTCATTGGAACTGTTTTGGTGGCCTGTGAGGGAATAATAGGGAAGATCTTCATAGAATGTCACATCGGTGGAAACCAAAAATTTGTGATTGGTAGGACAATAGCATTTGTAACCCTTTTGAGAGGGGGAATATCCCCACAAAAATGCACTTAGTGGCTTTGGGCCAACTTGGTCCAAGAAGGGGCATTGTTGTAAACATAGACGATGCAGCCAAAAACCTTAGGAGCAATAGACAAGATGGTAGAGATGGTTGGATAATAATACATAGAATTCTGAGAGGAGTTTGGAAGCAAAGTTTTGGATGGGAGACGGTTAATTAGGTAGGCAGCAGCGAGGATTGCTTCTCCCCAATAAGAATGAGGCACATTCATAGTGATCATCATAGCTCTAGCCACTTCTAGGAGGTGTCGATTTTTTCGTTTGGCCACTCCATTTTGTTGGGGTGTATATGGACAAGAGCTTTGGTGAAAAATACCATGCTCGGCCAAGTAATGAGAGAGATCATTTGAAAAATATTCTCGGCCATTATCAGTGCGAATTATTTTGATGGAAGTTTGGAACATATTCAAAATTAATTTGTGGAATTGTTTGAATATGTTACCAGCTTCAGGATTTTCCTTCATCAAGTACGCCCAATAAGCCCTAGAATGATCATCGATAAATGTAATAAACCATCTAGAACCAGTGATCTTAGGGCATTTAGAGGGTCCCCAAATATCACTATGAATTAATTGGAAGGGAGTAGAAGGCTTATACATTTGCGTAGGATGATGAGATCTAGGTTGCTTAGCAAGAGTATGATGTTCACATGAAAGAAACTGCTCTTTATTACCAAACATATCAGGTTATAAAGATCTAAGGTGAGGAAAGCTAGGATGTCCTAAGCGTTTATGCCATAACAGGACATTGGCATTGGATTTTACACTTAAAACAACTTTATTAGAAGAAAAACTAGAAGGAAAAAAAAGATCTACTACAAGACAATAAAGGCCATCCATTATTTTAGCATTGCCAATCATCCTCCCCGAGGCTCAATTTTGAAAAACACAATAAGAAGGGTGGAACATTACAATGCAGTTCATATCTTTAGTGATCCGGCTCACTGATAATAAATTATGTTGCAGTCCAGGAACATGTAACACAAACTTCAGCTTTAGATTAGAAATATATGCAGTCCCCATACCCAAAACCGGTGAAGTGGTTCCATCAGCCATAAATATATTGAGAGATGAGTCACATAAGGTATAATCAGTAAAAGACCATGCTGAATTTGTCATATGGTCTGATGCTCCTGTGTCAATCACCCATATATTCTTAGAAAGCCTTTTAGAAACCAAGGAGTAGGGCTGGAAATTACCTTGCAGTGCTAGAGAAGCAGAGGGCTGAAGATTAGTTTGGACGGACTGATTTGTACCTTGGTTTAGAAGCCTATACAAGGCTTGAACTTGCTCTTCTGATAGATTCAGATTGGACTTATTTTCTGTTGGAGCCTCAGCATTATAGGCTGCTGCTTTGGGATTATCTCTCCTTGGCTGTGGCTTCCAATTTGCTGGTTTGCCATGGATTTTTCAGCAATTTTCCTTAGTATGGTTGGGCCGCTTGCAATGGTCACACCATAACTTCTCCCTTGCTTGACTCTTTGCAAAAACATCCCCGTGTTTAACAGAGGCAAGAGCTGAATGCTGGTGGGGTAAGATTGAATCTGATGGGTTTTGGAGCATCACTTTTCTCCTGCTTTCTTCCCTTCTTACCTTTGAAAAAACTTCCGTGAGTGATAGAAGAGGCTTTGTACCCAAAATCCTATCTCGAACTTCATCCAAATCAGGGTTAAGATCATATAGGAAGTCAAAAATTTGCTCTCTTTCTATCATCTTATTATATTGTGTGCTATCTGTTGGAGACTCCCAAGTTATTGCATAGAACATATCCATCTCATGCCATAATCCAACCAAAACATTAAAGTACTCGGTCACACTGTTCATACCTTATTTAGTGTTCTTGATGGCTGATCGGACTTCAAAACATTGAGAGAAATCTTCCAAATTTGAATACATCTCTTGGACTGATTCCCAAACTTCCTTGGCCGTTTTGTAAAACAGGTATGTTCTCCCTATTTTTGGCTCCATGGAGTTGATTAACCAGGCCATGATGGTAGAATTTTCAGCCTCCCAAAGGCCATAGTTGGTTGCTGTAGCAGGCGGAGCAGGAATGGATCCGGTTAAATACCTGGATTTTCCTTTGCCTTTTATCACTAACATCACCGATTGAGACCATTCCCTAAAATTACTCCCATTAAGTTTGTGTTAAGTAATTTGTAGGGGATGGTTATCAATAGGTGTTGTAGTGAGGTGCGAGGGAGATGGAGATGGAAGAGAAGCACTTGGAGATGAAGTGGTTGAGACTTCGGTTAGGGTTGGGTTGAGAGTGGCGTCGGCCATGAATGAAACCAAGAGAAGTCACTGCCGTTCTTCTTGATCGAACAGTGCTCTGATATCATGAAACAAGACTTTGAAATAATCCAATAGCTTGCTTAAATTAAATCCGACAGTAGCAGAAATATATATATACAAACTATTGCTATATCACTTTCCTAGAAAGTAGGAAAGGATTGGGTACTCTACTCCTAAAAATAGGGATAACTATCTCCTAAAACTTAGGAGATAAAGAAGACGTAAAATACAAAAGATTACAACAATTATCTACTACTAACAAACATAAATTTAAATAATTTGAAGATAATCTTGAGTTCCAGCGTGTATTATCATTCTTCTAGAGTCCTTCTCCACTTATACTTCTAACAGAAAACTGATCTCGTCCAACAGTATGATAGTTCTTGACTGCTGCATCTCTGGTTTCTGTCTATAATGGTATTTTTGGGACAAGTTTTCATTGAAATTTTTATGGGGTGGAAGCTAAAGTCATTTGTAGTACTTATATTGCAGATGAATTTTGGGATAAGGACTTTTTTCAACATAGGTGTGTGGATGCAATAAATGGTACAAATAATACACATATGTGACAGGAAAAGAGATCCAAGGTCTTCAGTTGCATATCTTTAATAAAAAGAGATCTAAATTCGAGTCCGATTAAATTACTACAGCTGCTACTCCTGTTCTCTTGTGTTCATTCTTCCTCTTTTTAGTCCCATTCGCTTGGGATTTATAAATATTTGTAAACATTTTCTTTTTTGATATCAAAACGAAAACTTTGATCACATTTTAAAACGGGTCAGTTATACTAAGTTGGTATATAAAAAACTTGTTACAGTTATAAAAGTTGAAATTGCTTGGTTTAGATGTTGGGATGGAGGTCTTGGATTCACGCACACATACATGCACACATATATGTCTTGGGTGAATATACATACATATATATATTATCTCAACACTTCAACATTAGGTCCCTTTTCCTTATTTTTGTCAATACAACTTATAATAGATCATTGTGACTATAGTTTGCTGCATCTTCTTGTTTCTATTCAGGAAAAAGATTTGAAATTGTCCGAATTAGAGTCTGAAAATCGGAAAATGAAGGTTGAACTTGAGGAATTCAGGACAGAAGCAACTCATCTGAAAAATCAACAAGCCACGATAAGAAGACTTGAAGAGCGCACCCGCCAATTAGAACAACAGGTAATGTTTCTTTTACATGGTTACAGTATTGGACTGCTAAACTTGTGATGGGTCTTTGTTTGCTTGTTTTTGTGGACTGGGTAATCATGTTATATACTTCCTGTGAGAGTAAAGCAATGTGAACATGCCATTTAAGCTTCACAATCTGTAAACAATGGCTGCCCAAGATCTAGTCAGAGATGTGCACCATGCCTTTTGGCTTGATGTGGTATATACAGCCTGAAAGAAACCAAAGAGTTTTTTTTTTTTTTGGGAGGGGGGAGGGGGGGGCTATGGTAGAAAGGAACAAGGTCAAGGTTGATACAAACAAAATTAACCACCATCAAAACTAAAATTAGCATCAGCTCTTCAAGCGGCCAAAACATCTGCAGGAAGGTGAGAAATAACAGCTGAATTGGAAGCTCTGACATGGGTGGCAAGGAGGTGAGCAGCTTGATTGCTTTCCTGAGGAACAAATGTAATTAACCACTGATCTTTTGTCGATAACGTCAAGAGTTTTTAGATGGTACAAGAAGTTCAGTGCAATAGGTGGTCAAAAGTTTCAAGATCTGAATGCCCAAGGATGTTTCTTGTTATTGTACTATACACTTTGGGTACTCATGTATAGTTCGCACATTTATGTATCTATACATTTTTGTGCTTTGCAAGATCATTCTGCCAAGAAAATGTCTTTTCTTGTACTTTGATTTATTATTTCTATTTATCTAGGTTTCTTTTTATGTATCATTATCAGAACCAAACCGGCCATTGAATTGGCTAAGGAAATTGTTCAATGGTTCATTTGTTCAACCATGGTCAACTGGTTCAAACAAATTTATAGAAGTAGACATGTTTTGATTCATGCTATTTGTATATATTTGTGCTGATTCTCAGTTGAACTAGTTCTATTGGCTGTTCTGGTTTAACTCTAATAACTATCCCATGCTGGATGATGTGAGCTTAAAAAAACCCATCTTTCAGTCTACTACCAATTTGATCAAGTATAAAAATCTTCTGAGTATTTTATTTATTTGTTTGTTTTTGCTAACATCTGCTGTTAGTGTGGGAACTCAGTTAGGGAAAAACAAATTCTTCCGGTTTATTATGCTTATTGCTTCTGATGCATAGATCTTCTGCTATGAGTTCAGATGGAGGAAAAGGTGAAGGAAATTGTGGAGATAAAGCAACGCAATTTGGCAGAAGAGAACCAGAAAACAATGGAGGTCTTAAAAGAAAGGTATCATCTTCTCTGGCAGCAGGGAAAGTTATATCCCTAGGTGATTACCAGTGGCTCCTGTTAATGAATTGGATGTTGGTTCTAATCAGTCAGAAGATCCAGACTTGGCAATGGATTGATCCATTATCATATGGACTTGGGTAGTGATTGAAACTGAATATTATCCAGCCCAATTGCAAAGATTCTAATTTACATTGCACTTCTATGGTGCACACATGATAATCATCTATTGATGCATTTGAAAAAAAAAAAAAAAGATCCTATATGGTTATGGTGCTTAATAGTTATATTGGAAAATGGTTGTAGAGCCCTGACTTTTGAAAAATTATGTTTAATCTGATAAAATTCTGGTTGTTTGTTAGAGTTTTGTATCTATTATTTCTTGCTGGCAGTGATTGGATTATCAGATTGCTTCTTGTTGACAGATTCAGATTTAGAGTATATTTGTATTGATCATCCAAACATCTGATCTGCTCTAACTAATAGTCTCATTGGATTGGATCAAATCAACCTTGATTGGTTTCAATCCAATTTGCATAAAGGTCTAATTGCCCATGGCCCAATTGTTTGATCAAGGATACTTATTTATGTTATTCTCTTTGCCCCTTACAGGCATGCTTAAGCAAGAGCACACTAGCAACTTATTATATTTTGATTTTTACTTGCTTTTTTACTGTCTTTGACATGTTTTATGGTTTATGCTATGTTGATGCAGGGAGCAGCTGTTGCAGGAACAATTACGGCAAGCAAAAGAAAGTGTTTCCACCATGCAACAATTACATGAACTTGCACAGAACCAATTATTTGAACTTCGTGCTCAATCAGGTCACATGTGAACATGTTTTCAACTTCTTGCAAATTGTCTTCAGCTTCATGACGTACAAACTATGGCGCCACTCATATTGCAAATGTTGTGATTACTTGTAATAGACTATCGTCTCACTTACATTTAATGTCTCAGATGAAGAGAGAGCAGGAAAACAGTCGGAGGTCAGTCTTTTAATGGATGAAGTTGAACGAGCTCAAACTCGCCTTTTGAGTCTTGAGAGGGAGAAGGTGCACTAGTAAATCTTTATTTTGATTCATAAAAAATAGCCTACACCTGCAACTTTATTGTGTTAAACTTTTTGGCAAAACACATTATTTTGCTCTCTTTTATCTTGTACTATAATATAATGGTTGTTATCTTCATTAATTTCTTCATGGATTTACTCATTTTCCTATCTGCCATTTCTTAGACAGGTGCAGAGCTACTGTACAAGCAGTGGGGTCAGTTGAACCCACTGAAATTTGTTTTTGCTTTATAATATATAGGTAAAATTTAAGGTTAATTGCAATTTGACTCCATTAATGAAAATTTTTAATTAACTCACATATTAAAAATTATAAAAAATAATGAAGAAAATTTAGTATTTGCAATTGGTCCACTCCTTTGATTTTGATTGTGTGATGTGCCAAAATGCAAGTGATTCGATCTCAGCTTTTGATAAAGCATAAGTTGATTCAGTTTGCTCAATTAGTCAATTTTATCTTTGACTTTTCAACAAAAATCTGCATGTGGGCTCACCCCTTAAAGAAGGAAACTATGGCCTCTTACCATCATGGCAATCATAGGGGTTGCTAAGAAGTCAGTTTAGACAAAGAAAAATATTGTCTATGCCTTGGTACTATTATCTGGATTCATTACTATCTCAACTACTTTTCCGTGCCTTCAGCCAGTGATAAATAGGATTCTTAATCAGCACAGATGCTGGTGATTTAAACTGAAAGAGGCAAAAACCTTATGGTTGATTAAGACAGCATTAGATTCACTAAGACAGAAAGTTCGGGTAACTGCAACTAATTTAACTTTAATTACTAATTCTATATTAATGAAGCCTCATTTTTTGAGCTAATGGACTGATTTCATCTTATTCAAATGTTATAGTTCCTTTTTTTTTCCTTGGTGGAAAGAGCTGTATATCAGAGTTGTATAATTATTCTGTCATTCAATTCCTTCACAAGCAGATTCCTGAATCCATTCCAAACATACCCTGTATGTATAGTGCTAGAAACTATATCTTGTTCTTGCAGTAAAAATATATAATCTAGCTCTACATGTGAAGCATCTTTGGTTACATTGACTAATTATTCAAAAAAAATTAAGGATTCAAAAGCACAAAAAAAAAAAAAAAAAGGATTTGCATTTTTCTTTTAAGTAATTAAAGTAATTTTTCACATTGTTGGTGTTAAGAAATTTGTGTTGTTTTGACATTGGTGGAATTTTAAGTGCGCTTATCCTAATGTCTTATCCATAACGTTGATACATAGCCAGAGTTTCCTACTATAGCCGAATACTTTGCATTTGTAACCTCCCATGAATTGACTTGCCTAAGCAAGAGTCTCTTTTTTCCTCGAGATTCTTTCTTTCTTTTTTCTGTTGTACTTATTGTGTTGTCATAAACATAGTCAATACCCTCAAACTTTGTTGAACTTCTATGCAGGGAATTCTTCGTTCCCAGTTACAATCAGCAAATGATGTTAAAGGAAATAAGCAAAGGTGAGTTCCAATTCATGTGCCAGAACTGAACAGCAATAACAACGGTTGTTTTCTTTCCCTTTTCTCTAATTCTACCTTCCTGGTCTGTTATTAAACTTTCAAATCTTTCAGGAAATGGAAATAACAAGGATCTTGTTCTTTTTCTACCTTGCCCCCTGTTATTGATTGTTCAAATCTTTCAGGAAAATTACTATAGCAATATTCTTCTTTTTCTTGTTCATATTTTGATTCTATTTGATTGTGATCTCATCACAAGAACTGGAATTGCAATATAGTGTTGTCTGTGATCAATATTAGGCTTGATTTTGTCAAAGAACTAGAATTGCAATATAGTGTGGTCTGTGATCAATATTAGGCTTGATTTTGTTGCTTGAGGCATGGACACATGGACTTAAAATGTTGAACCAGAACCAGTTGAGTCTGGCTAACTCTTCATACCAGGTTGATTTAATTGCAATTGTGAAGTTGAAATATTTGGTTTCACAAGATTCTGGATTTAAGTTTTGTTATCTTGTCGTTTCTGTGTCATATTTGTTCTAATAGTGTAGGCTGTTCGGTTCATTTGTTTTCCCCTTCCATCAACTCTTAGACTGGGCTATATGTAATGGGTGTTTGTTGAAAAGCTTGATATATATAATTGTTAAGCTCCTTTTTCTTGCACAATAAGCTTTTGGATTATTGCTGGCTTAAGACCTGTCAAAACAATTTTTTTTTTTTGTAAAAAAGAAATCTTTGCTTCCATGCATATTTCTTTTTCTTTTTACCCTTCAATGAGTACTTCTGTCTTTTAATTTGTTAAGAATTGAAAAAGGTGGTTTCGATGTATTAGACATTGGATTGACACATTTTATTGCAAGCACCTAGCTTTGAGTTGTTAAGCTTTTTCTATATTTAAGAAGAATGATGCAGGAAATACTCTCTCTCTCTCTCTCTCTGCATGATTGCGTCAGATGTTTTAATGTTCCTAGTGGAAGAATTTTCTTGTGGTCTGGTATATCATTCCTTATTAAGCTGCATATCAGTTTTCATCATCATGCTGATGCCATTTTCCTCTTATATTGAAACATTCATCTTTGTGTTTTTGTCATATGGAGCACATGCCCTTTTGGTTATCTATCTAGTCTATATCTTCATTGTCTTTTGCAGCGACAATTTTGATTCAAACACCATCCTTGAGAATTCTTTGAGTGCAAAGGAGAAGATAATCTCTGAACTGCATGTGGAGCTTCACAATCTTGAAACTACCTTATCGAATGAGCGGGAACAGCATGTAAATGAAATCAAGAAATTGAGTGCATCACTCAAGGAAAAGGTACATTATTCTGTTGCTCCAGTCCTTAGTCCCTCAAATCTTTTATAGATCATTAACACTTTTAAAACATCTTAGTTGTTACCATTTACCCTCCATAAGGAGTATCTTCAGTATACTTAGTGCTACATGAATGGAAAATGTTAGAATCCTTTTAAATAAAAAATATTATATTAAAAATATAATAAACTATACAAATAAGGTTAATTATATTTTCATTTTTTTCTTTCCTTAAAAATCATTTCATAAATTGATGTAATGTTCTTGACTTGAATGGCAATAAGGCCCTGGATGGGTTTACTTGAATCAGGCAAAGAAGGAAGTCTTGCTTCTTTTTCCTATTCGTTTGGATAACAAGAGATGTGTCTTCTCTTATTTCTTTCCTTTTTTGTTATTTTTTTAAACTGAATGTTGGATATTTTATATGCTTATAGATATATAAGCTTTTTTGCATAGGATAGCAAATTTGTTGGGGAACTTAAACCTCTTTTTTTTTTTGGCTGGGTGAACCCTGTTTCTAAATAAGAGTGTCTTTTATTTGGTGGACATTATCTCAGTTGTAACACTACAATTCTTTTTACCCAACAGGAAGCTGCTCTTGAAGAGATTTGGAAAGAGCTTCAGGCAAGGCCTACAGCAAAGTTAGTTGATGATTTGCGGAAAAAGGTCAAAATTCTACAGGTAATGTGACCCTTTCTCGACATTTATATATTAAATGCTCTTTGTGATCTACTTAGTTTTGCTATCAACGAAATTGCTTGCAAAAAATGTACTGAAGTCATGGTTTCAGTCAACATGTACTGTGCTTTTACCTCATTGAAATTATGAACCTACCTTGTGAGTCACTGTAAAACTGTTTTTACCATGGTCTTTTTGAGGGTTATAGATATTCCAATGTTAAATGATTGTCATGGATCATCAAATTTAATGTTTAAATTGCATTAATCCTTGGTCAAAGTTTGCAACATGTTTGAAGCACAGTGAAAAAGATGCTTTCCAGTTCCCAGTATCCTTGGAATTCTTAGTATGTTTGTTGTATGATTGTATGGTCTCTTGTAAAGTCTGATTCATCTTTTAATGGTCTTTCTGATTGAGGTGAATCACTTTCTAGGGTAGTGGACTAAACTTAAGTAAAATGAAATGTAGACCAGTCTGTCTTACTGAATCTCAACTTTCAACCAGAAGTTGATGTAACATTAGAAGGTTGTAGACAGGTTTTTGGGTCCAAGAAAATTGTTCTTTATTTTCCATCCCGTTACTAGTGCATGATAGCACTAATGCCTCGATTTATATTATTCTGTCTCACTTTTTTCTGTATAGGCAGTTGGTTATAATTCAATCGAGGCTGAAGATTGGGAAGTAGCCACTAGTGGGGAGGAGATGAGCAAGCTTGAGTCTCTTCTTCTTGATAAAAACCGGAAAATGGAACATGAACTAACACAGTTGAAGGTAAGAAATCCATGGGATACGTGCTTCATTGATGAGTTTTTCTTTTCCTAGTTTTCCAGACTGACAGATTTAAGGATTGCCATCTATATCTGAGGGCATAACCACTAGGCAATAATGATTTTATAGTTATAGGACCATTATGTTAATGTTTTGAACTTGTCAATGTAGGTTGAACTTTGTATGGTTTTCTGTTAATTTGATGCAGTTGTATTAATGTTGCACATCTTTCAGGTCAAGCTTTCTGAAAAAACATCTTTGCTGGAAGAAGCTGAAGGCAAGATAGCAGAGCTTACAGCAAAGGTTACTGAACAACAAAAATTGATACAGAAACTAGAAGATGATATACTGAAGGTTTTTATCGATGACTTTTAAGATTCTCAGCATTGCCTTTTGTTTACTGGACTTGTTATCTGAATGTGGCAGCAGATAATGAATTAATCTTCCACTGATTTAGTCATGAATGGTTATAATTTATTTAGCACCAGACCTGAGTTCTTTTGGTGCAAACATATTCTGGTAGTTTTTTTTTGGGGGCGGGGTGGGGGGTGGGGAGGGTGTCTGGGAGGTTGATGGTATATATGTTTTTCCTGTAGTGATAAATTAGATTGTCAAATATGTCCTTGTTGTCTGTTACTAACTTTTTTTTCTCATGCAGGGTTATGGTTCTAAAGATCGGAGAGGCACTCTGTTTGATGATTGGGATCTTTCAGAGTCTGGGGCAACAGAACCTTCTGAAGTATGCCCTCTTTCTTTACTATTTCTCATCTTCTTTATTCAAGATTTTGGACAAGCAATCATGCTGATTGATTATTCTAGGTTCATACTTATAATAAGATGAAAAAATAGTTATATTGATTAGGATCTTGAAAATGATGGAGGAAAAAAATAATAATCATGATGACAATAAGAATGTTAACGATGGTGATACTGATCATAGCGATGATGATGATAATGATAATGATAGTCAACAGTTAAGTTTAAGCTGAATTAAGATACTAGAATTGGCAATAAGTAGTCCTACTTGTTAACTTTGGGGAATAGATCCTTTTGTCTATAAGCCAAATCCAAAGGTGCCAAAGACTAAATATAATAGATTGTAAATTGGATGGGTCTAACTTTATAGAGTTGGCTGATTGGAATGAAGATACACCTGTATTTTCATGGTTTAGTTTATAAGGCATTTGACAACGTCTTCAGTTTTTTTTTTTTCAGTATTAGTGTTCATTTTTTATTGTGCTGATTTTTGTTTTTATTTTAAAATGAAACCTTAACATGATGTTTGATAACTTTGGGTTTTGGTTTTTATTCACCCCCCTCTCTTTCGCTTCTCCTCTGTACTGCCACTAGAGTTGTTGGGCTCCTTTAACTCACAGAAGGTGTCACCAGGAGTTTGACAACTCCTCTGGCTATGACAGTTGCCAGCAGTGAAGGGGGGAGGGGAGGAGAAGATGAAAATGAAAGAAAAACATGGAAATACCTTTTTGTTGTTTTCATTTTTTTTTCAAAAAAAAGTTCTCAAATCTTTTGAGATGAAAACAAATAATCAAATGCCATTTCCAGTTTTCTTTTCCAAAATAATGAAAATGAAAATCAAAAACTAAAAACAAAAGCCTACCAAATGGGCCCTTAGAAGTCCATTCTGGAGCTAATTTGATGAACTACAATTTGTAGATATGATTTTTAAAATGCTTGCATATACAAAAATGAAGTCGAGGACTCCTTTTTCCCAACTATTAGGGTTGACTACATCAAATCTCTTTCATAATTTTGCCTTAGGCTATAGTTTGAGTTGAATAATTTTGTAACACGTGTTTCTCTACCATCAAGATCAAAGTTAATTTTATCCATGCTTATCCTGAGAATTACCCAGAATATGGATGGTTGTTTTCTTTAGCTGGATGCTGTTGGTCTCGGTTTTATCTTGATTGAAACATCTAGCTCTATTGAAGAAACTTTATTTGTTCCAGTAACATGTAAACCGTTTCCAGAAGGAATAAATACTGTTATCATCAATGGTAAACTTGCTCCTCTGTGACCGGACGGTCAGGGGTTTGAGTTGTGGAAACAATTTCTTTGCAAAAAAGCAAGGGGAAGTCTACGTAGAAATACGATACTTCCCAATCTTGGCAAAGCAGGGAGCCTTGTGCACTGGGTCACCCTTTTTTATCAATGATTTGATTAATCAATTATATTTTCAGTTGACCAGGACTTGAGTTTATTGCTGTTATTATCCTTCCTTCTTGTTGTATTTATAATGGCTGAATTTGATGATACATGGATGTTTAATTTTTCCACTGTTAATGTGCCTATTTACCAAGTAATTTTTATGGATCAGAATGCGGATCATAGACAAGCTTCCTCAGATCAAGATCAAAGCTCAATGCTTAAGGTGATCTGCAACCAGCGTGATCGGTTTAGGGCACGGTTGCGAGAGACAGAGGAGGTCTGTCATTTCAGTTCCCGCATCTCATGTACTGCTTTTGTTTCTTTTTGAGGGAAAAAGAGTACCTCTGATATTCCTTGTGTGTGTGTGTGTATCGCAATTGCACATGTTTTCTTAGCTACAGTATGGATTCATTTGTTTGACTTTCTTAACCTTTGCCAGGAAATAAGGCAGTTGAAGGAGAAGATAGGAGTATTGACTGTGGAACTGGAAAAAACAAAGGCTGATAATGTCAAACTTTATGGGAAGATCCGTTATGTTCAAGACTACAATCTTGAAAAAGTAGTTTCTAGAGGATCAAAGAAGGTCTCTGTGCAGCAACTACAGTTTATTTTACTCTTGTGCTTTTAATATCTTCTTGATTAAACTTTTTCCCGATCTCAGCCTGCAGAAGACATAGAAAGTGGCTTCAGCTCAGATGTGGAATCCAAATATAAGAAGATATACGAGGATGATATAAATCCTTTTGCAGCGTTTTCAAAAAAGGTTTTCTATTTCTTCTTGCTGAGCTTCTTATCTGATTTGTGGATTTCATTGAAGTTAAGAGACTTTGATATGTGGTTGGATTGAGCAAACAATTGGATCATAAAGCACTCACTTTATGACCCAATATTTCCGTAATTCTGCACAAATGTGTTGCAAATTCTGCCACTTAGCTAAATTTACAGCTTTTATTTTGGAAACTTCCAACATTGTTCAGAGAGGCACAAGCATGTGTCAGTTGTACATTGGCAATGGGACACCGTTAAGAGTCTTTTGAGGAGGGTTTGTCCATAGAAAATGAACGTAATAGAAATCAGAAATCTTTATTAAAGAAAGCATTCTTTCCAAACAAAATAAAGGTCTGATGAGGTTTCCAAGTATGTAGATATAATAATGTTTTCTATGTCCTGCAACATTACCCATTGTCAACTTAAGATTACCATAGATGTGCAGTTAAAAATTATGTCAGACATTAAACAACTTACCTGCACAACCAACAAGAAGTTGAAAATATGGTATGTATCAGGAACTCAAAATTCAAGCAACAGAGTGGAAATTAGACAGATCTAACAGATAGACAAACTAGCATGTATTTCTTGGTCATGGAATTTGGTTGCTGAATTTTTCAGATCTTATGTTAAGATGGTTTTATTTGTATGTATTTCTTGCCACTTGTGTAGGCAATATGCGCATCTGTTTGCTGTCAACATATCATACATAACCTGTTTGTAGTTACCTGATTCCCTTATTTACTCTTTCCCCAAAACGAGCATGCTAATCTCATTTTATGTGCTAATGTTTGCATGCCACAGACCATGTTCTTACTGAATTTCGTACTTTTTGATCAGGAAAGGGATCAGAGGTACAAGGAGTTGGGCTTAAGGGATAAAATTACTCTTAGCAGTGGTCGTTTTCTTCTTGGCAACAAGTAAGCTTTTATAGTTCTGAATATAATTTTATGGAGAGGACATGAAGGGCAATGACAAACTTGTTCTTTTGCAGATATGCTCGAACTTTTGCCTTCTTCTACACCATTGGGTTGCATATTCTTGTCTTCACATGTCTGTACAGGATGTCTGCCCTAAGCCATCTCAGGTAACCCTCTCTTAACTGCCCCTTTTTGTTTTGATTCTACTTGCAAGGGATGCTGGTCGCTGCTAACTGATAAATCGTCTCTTCTGCAGTAACGGCCAGGATTCGGTCATTGCGGACAACAACCTTAGCAACCTCCCGGGTGCTCTTTGAGCCTTCATATCATTCTTGAGTTTTGGCTTCCTGATTGATTACTAGAGATGGAAAGACAGATCAAAATATCGATGCAAGTTCTTTGTGTTGTATATATAGATTATAGAGGTATCATGTTGATTTTTCCCCCTCACAATCGGTGAATTCCAAAAGGACTTTGCTTTTTGTCAAATATATGTTGGTGCATTTTTAACGTATTTTTGTGACATCTTACATAAGTTGGAAATGGAATACTTCACGAGTATATAAGATTTTGGGAGTTTATAACAAAATGGTGTTAAAGCCCGAACGAATTGCGATGTTTCTATGCTATTGCTATGGCTTATGGAGACCACTAACTAGCATCGACATAAGCTCCAAGGCTCAGGAGTAGGAGCGGGCCTCTCTAGTCCTTGTGGAAGTGGGAATTAGCGTGCAAGAGAAGTAACATGATTGGGGGAGGTAAAATGTCAAAGTTTTACCTCGGTCAGAGATTAAGGGTCAAGGTTTAGACTCGTGATTGAATTATATGATAAATGTTGTTAAAATATAATAATTAAATTTATAATGTAGGAAAATTAGATAAAATCAAGGTGATTTGCATATTAGAAGAGAGTGGAGGGTCTGAGGAAGAACTTAAACTATTGTTCACTTGGGAGGAGAGTTTGTACAACTATTTAGGGGAGAAATCAACAAATTTGAACTTTTTCTAGAAGAAGAACACCGTCTTTCCAGAGAATAGAGTATAACAATAATAATTATTTTTATCTAATTAAAAATAAAAATTATTATAGTAAGATATGATTAAAAAATGTTATCATTTTTTTATCAGTAATTTTGTAAAATGTGACTTCTTTAGACAAAACTTAAACTATACAGGTCTTTTAGGTTCTAAAAAATAATTTTAATTTTTATAAAAATTTCTCTAACATAAAACAAAAAATTAGAAAATTTGTTTAAAAAATAATAACTTTTTAAATAAAAAATAGAAATTCGAATTATCCTCTTCTCTATCGGCTTGGCTGCTCGCATCATACGATAGAATCTTCAGTATTTCACAGATGAAATCCTATGCATGTGCATGTCACATTGAAATTAAAATTATTGAACTTTTCCTAAGAATTGTGGTGTCAATGTCGTTGTAGTATAGTGGTGAGTATTCCCGCCTGTCACGCGGGTGACCCGGGTTCGATCCCCGGCAACGGCGAATTTTGTATTTTTTAGATGTATTATGGCGGCAAGACCATTCTTGTCGGAAATTTTGGTGGATGATTGGGGATTTGATTTCTTTTCATTTCCATATAATCAATCAATCGTCTTCTTCTTCTTCGTCTCTCTCTCTCTCTAGAAAACTACTCGCTTTCCCTACCCCTATAATTCTCAAAGCCCTACCTCCATTGATCGCGGCAAGACGACTTCCAGTCTTCCGTCAAAGAAAGGGCAATGCCTCGCGCCGCAATGTTCGGTGCCCCCTCTTCTTGTCTTGTTATTATTTATGTTTTTGCTTTTCAATTCGAGTTCATTTTTTGTGCATTGATTTTGAATTAGAAATCGAAATTACTCGTCGCGGTATGCCATCCTGCTCCTGACCTGACAAATCCATAGCTTCTGTTCTTCGTTAGATTTTAGTATGAATTGGGATTGTGTGAAGAAAATAACCGAATCTCTTCTTAGAGTAACTAAATCTTGAAACATGCGTGTGTAAGTTTGTGTGTTCTTGTACAGTTTAGTGTATCATTTTTGTTGATAAGCAAATTGGTTTGATTATGTGAGTTCTTTATAGGAATATGATTGATACGATAAAAATTACATTGGCGTATTACTTACACATGAATGGCAAAAATTGTAGGTCGGACGCCTCCATGTGGCATACATTCTTTAAGCATCCCCAAAGGGTGGTGATTAAAATAGGGAACCCAGGTTCAAACTTGCTCGGGAAATATAAAAATGAATTATAACTGGAAGTATGGACCAATCCATATAAGATGGGAGAACCAAAATTTATCATATAATGACAGAACTCTTGGAGGTACAAACTCCTATCAGAAGCAAACCTTTACTAGGATAAAGAGACAGGATGTAGCCAACTCTCGATTAATTTTCATCTGAATATTTTGTCCCATAACTATTTTGCAAGTATTAGTCTGGTTCTCCTCTCTTTAGTCTGGTCTGATTTAAGCATCAAAAGCCCTCGTAGATAAACTCAAAAACACTTTTTGTTGTAATCGCAAGCTATTGAAACTTCAAAGCACTCGCTGAATCTCTCCATTGGATCTGGTCAACATTTAATTATTATTAGTAATTTCTTGAATCGTTGATGTTGTTTTTAGAAAAAATTATATAGAATGTGTCGTTTAGCCATGGGTTCTTTCTTATTTTTTCTTATTGAGTATAAAAATAAAACCACACAACACATACCATAAGAGGACCCTTATATTTGCTTCCCTCTTTTGTTATTGCTTTATAATTTGTCTATGGAGAAAGAAGGTATTTGTTTAACCTATAGAAGGCCCCCCAGCCATTTATGCACATTAGTTGTAACTTGTAAGCTGGAGTAATCAAGTAGGGGGTCTCAATCCTTTTCCTTTGGATGAAAAGCTTAATAGCTCAGCTCATATAAAACTCTATACTTAATACGAAAAAAGGTTGATAACACACAAAACTGTACAACAACTAGGTGATAGCAACATATCAGAGAAATAAACTCTCTCTCTCTCTGTCTCTGTCTCTCTGTCTCTCTCTGTCTCTCTCTCTATATATATATACTATGCCAACATTTTATGGATCTTTTAAAAAGTGGAAGAAAATCTTTTGCCTTTTAAAAATTAGTTTGGCCTTCCTTACTTTTTTAAGTTTTTGTAACAGTAAAAAAATCAAACCAATTAAATTAGCTATGATGACTGCCTAAAACATAAAAATGCAATCCAAAACATTAAATCTGCAATATATGTGTGTATTCATATTGCAAAATGGGTGTGGATGTGGCATGCTAACATTGTTAATGAATTATTAGTTATAGAGGTGAAGAGGGGAGTGCCATTGTTGTGGTATATATTTTTTATATATACATATATGTATATATGTATATAATGATATAGATTCTAAATTAGGTGTGAGAATGCCCAGTGATAATGAGAGGGCATGACGGCCACTGGGAGGAGGAGAAGCCAAGCTAAAAAAAAAATGGAAAAGAAAGTAAGAAAAATTCAGAGTAGGATTTTAGGAAAAATCAGGTAACTTACTCAACAGATTAAAGGAAATAACTTATGTTAAAGCAATCTAAGTTTGCTCCTTTTTATTTATTTGTTTTTTGAAGCTGAGACAAGATAGTGAGTGATGTAACACAAGCCAAATGGTATTTTGACAGCGAAGGTGCTATTAATTAGCTGATTATCCAAGCTACCAAACATGCCCTCCATTAAACCAGCCCCGTGAGATTATTGCAAAATGACGATGGGTGACCTTAATTATATTAGGACCCAGTTAGATGGATTGGATTGTCATCTTCCTCCTTTTATTTTTCCCTTGTCAAGGAGCTGTATGAAGATAGAGATGGAATTGTCTTGTTTCGTGCTTTTTCTAGATTCCTTGTTTATAGTATTGTTCAGAATCAATGCCCAATACCAATAGCCGCTGTACTTATTTATTTTACTGAACTGTATACATAACACGGGTTGAAGATTGTGGGTGACAAAAAGATACGAGGAGCTTGGACCCACCCCAAAAGACACTGCTTCCTACAGTTTTCTAAGTATGCTCATTTTGAAAAGTCTAATTATATGATTGTGGGTCTAACTTTGCCCGGGATGGTGAAGTCCAGAGGGAGATGTTGCTATAACCAGAGATTTACCTATCATGTCAACTGTTCTAACGACCCTCCAAACCAAAATAAACAGCCATTAAATAGGAGAGATGAGAGATGGAAGCCACTATTATAGAGGTACAATGGGAGACTCAATGTCTTCTATGACACAGAGATAATAGAAGGGTTCAAGAAGAAATAATACTAGTTGTCTTATTTGATTCGTTTTCATTGTATAACTGATTGGCCTAGAGGCATGTGTTAGCTTCTCTTCAGTGGGATCAGCAAGTGACAATGATAGTGGCTCGGAACACTCGATTGTTATTTCGTGACGTGCGACAACAGTAGTTCCCCACGAAGATAACATCAAAAAATGCGACGGTTCTACTATATAACAAATCAATTGTAGATAAGACTCCGTGACTGTTTGAAAATGAACTCGTCATGAATCATGACATGATTGATAACAGTAAACTGCTTTCCTTTCATTAAATTATTTATTGGATGTTCATGTAATTTGATTGTTGACACTTAAGATTTCTTTTCAAGTGGTAAGGCACTGTAGCACTAATGTGCAAGAAGAGACCCAAAGACCCAAGTCAAGGGCCAAAAATGACAACGGCCATGACCAAGGAAAAATCATCTCGTGTAATCTATGATACACAACGGATTATAGGCGAAACATCATTTATTTGCCTCGAATATCAGAAACCAAGTAGGCATCAAGATACATACCCAGAAGCCAGACAGTTTGGCAACCTTAACCTTCTCTCTTCTGTATCCTCTTTTCACCCACATATTCTCTCTTTCAATATCAATGTAATCAACTTAAAGCATTAAAGACTCATTTTGGGTATGCCTCTTACAAAATTTCTTCAGAATTCATAACAACAATGGCTAAAGGCTTCCGAATCCTCAACAGTTGCCCTTCAGTCTTCTTCTACCCCTTATTTTGGTTACACCCCGATTTTGGATGTGAGGAGACCTCTCTTTTAAAATGGATTTTTGAGAGACTCGTTTGGTTCCAACATCTTGTCTAGCTTTTTTGGCAAAATGTTAATGCTGACAATCATATCAGAACTTTTATTTGATCTGTACTCAGGAACCTAAGTTTATTTAACTAACTTTAATCTTAAGTCAATGGACCAATTATCTTCCTTTTCTTGCCAACTAAGAGTTGGTAATGGAATGAAATTTTTGTTTAAGGAGAGATGAATTTAACTCACTCAAATAATTGAAGCAATCACGGGTTAGGTTACTTTTTGAGTTTTATATAAATTTCAACTTGAATTAATAATCATTAGAATTCTGGGTTAAAAATATTGATTACCTTATTAAGAAAATCTGAATTAGCCCATCCCAATTAAAGTCAAGTTGTATCAGATTAAGTTTTGACTAAATCGTATTTTTGTTCTTATATTTTTTTTTTTTGTATTCACTAGAACTTTTAATTATTTTAATTATATTTATAAATTTATATTTTCGAGTCAATTTAATTCTTGTGTTTTGACTTTTTTTTGTGTGATAATTTAATTTTTTTGTTATTTTAATTACATTCTTGTACTTGTATTTTTTAAATGAATCAATTTAACTTTTTTTTTTACACGTCAAAATACCGAGATCAAATTGACTCGAAAATACAAATATAAGAATATAATCGAAACAACTAAAAGTTTGAATTATCACATGAAAAAAAAAAATTAAAGTATAGAGATTAAATTAATTTGAAAATATAGGTACACTAGTGTAATTGAAATAATAAAAAATTTAAGTGATTACGTGAAAAAAAAATATTAAAATGTAGGGATTATATTGAGTTAAAAATATAAATATAAAAATGTAATTGAAATAACGAAAAATTTGAGTAGTTATAAAAAAAATAAAAGTATATAAATAAAAATATAAATTTAACCATTTAAGTTTTAGTTCTAAAGTTTATAAAATTCTATTAAACTTGACCAAACAAAAGTTAGAAAAGAAAGACAATTCTTAGGAAATGCACTTTCTATTAGTTTGGTTGGATGATGATATTTGTAGACCATCGGATATGAATGAGTTCTAAAACATAAAAGTAAAACTAAAAATAACTACGCTCAATCATGATAGTTTATTAATTGGATCTCATGTTTACTCCAACCTAGAAATATCCTGCGTAACTATTATATATATATATATATAAGGCCATCTCCAATGCAATGGCCAAATCCTAGCTAAACCAAAATTTGAAGAGAAAATCGTTGAAAATCATTTTCAACGGACCTCCCTATTTAGCAATTTTCTCTTCAAATTTTTATGGAGCTTCAAATGACTCTCTACAGTTGAGGAGTAAAAATTTGCTCCTCAACTCTATTTATCCATCGGCTCTCTCTTGTAACTCTGAAATTTGAAGAATACACCAATGATGAATGGCAGTGACGATAGCAATGAGGAGTAGCAATGGCTACCAATTACAGTGGCGAGGAACAATAGCAGTTACTGGCGACGACTAGCAACGACGACGAGCAGAACGACGGCCAGATCTAGTTTTAGTGACGAGAAGCAGGTCGTCTTCTCCAACCTGAACAAGAACTAGATCGATTTGTGTATGTATATATTTGAACGAGTATCAGAAATTGTTTGGAGAATTTATGTGGAAGGAAATTTTTTTGTGTATTTATTTATTGGTTTGTGTATTTAATTATTGATTTTGTATATATGGATCTTTGATTATTTTGTGTATTTAATTAATTATTAATTTTATTTATGTGTGTATCCAATTATTTTGTATATTTAGTTATTAATTTGTGTATTTAATTATTAATTTTGTGTATGTGTTAAAATTATAAATAAAATAAAATAAATAAAATTGAAGTTTATAAAATAAATAAATAAAATAGAGAGTTTGAGTTAGAGCACTCACAGTTTTTTAGATAAGTTAAAAATAGAAAATGATTTATTTATAATATTACAGAGTGAAATAGGAAGGTAGGTTGAAAATGGCCTTCAAGATAAGTTAAAAATAGAAAGTGATTTATTTATAATATTATAGAGAGTGAAATAGGAAGATAGGTTGAAGATGGCCTAAAAGACAACCTTTTAACCTTTTGTTGGCACTAATTGACCAATTTGGTTTATACAGCACTCGCCCGACGCGAGATAGCCGGGAGTGGGTCCCACTTTCTATGGGTCCATATATCCCTTTCTAGTTTGTCCGTATCAAACATATGTTAATGTTATTCGATGCGAGTAATATAACAAAATTGATAATTTATATATTAAAGCCATAATTTGGGAGAGCAATATATAGGTGCTGCTGCTAGCCATGAAGAAGGAAGAAGATGACTTGATTGGAGTCATATATATATGTTGATGCTGTGGTTGGATTGGATTCATCCAAGACATGTGGATGAGAATTGGGAAAGGATGGGAACTCAATCCACCGAACGTACAAGTTGGATTTAGAGTTTTATAAAATTGAAATTGACTTGTGATTTAATACTATAACCTCAATTGTAAATTTGAAATTCACATTATAATATAAATTAATATTTAAAATTTTAATTATGGATGAATGATAACAAATTATGGATTTAATATTTAAAAAATTATATTATTTAATATTTTTAAAATTAATAAATAAAATTATTTTGAAATAAATACATATATGTATTTTATTTATAAAAAAATATGACTATAAAATATAATAATTATGTTATTCTAAATAAATATTTATATACATTAAAGTATATTTTTAGTTGTATTTAAAATCTTATGATATTATTGTTTTTCTTCTCTAGACTAGACTAGATTCCTACTTGCTTGCTGTTGCTTTCCCACAGCCACTGGCTTCATTCATGCACGTGAACTCTGTTGGTTAGAATGAATAATTAACTTCTCCATCTCCATCCCTATCCCCACCTCCTTTTCCCAAACAATTAGCCTTTAGTTGGTTAGAATGAAAATGAAATTTATATTTATATTTATATTTAATTAAATAATTATTTTTATAATCTTTATATTAATATTTTTTTACTTGCATGATTTTTCCATACCTTTTCATTTTTTATTTTTTTAAAAAAATATTATTATTTTTATTTTTTATTTCGTATGTTATCCATATTTTCTATTTATAATAAATTATTCTTTAAATGTAAAATTATATGAAGAAAAATATTAATAATGTTAAAATTATTATTATTATTTTTTTTTGTTAAAAGATTATATGGAATTTAAGTTTTAAAAGCCAAGCAAAGAAAAGGAGTAATATTTGTGGTGGAGTTTACATTTCCGAAGCAATTACTTGTGACAGTACTAAATGTATACTGATGATAAGAAGTTGCTAATGTAATAGGTGGTACCGTTAGTGGGGGTGGGGGGGTTCACATTCAATTTCAACCCACCCATTTATGAGTTCAAACCTGCCCAAAGGCAGGACCATGACCCGGTTGACTCCTTGTTATTAATAGATAGGCCCCACCTTTCATTCATTTCCAACTATACCCCTCATAAATATCAAGTATTACAACGCAAACCCCCTATCTGTCCTGTCCTGTCCTGCTGCTGCTATTGCTTCATTTGATTTCACAATTTTATAAAGAGGGCAAAAAGAGTAAAATTACACACACCCACAAATCCTATTATTTAGATTTTCAGACATCCACTTTTTCAGCAATTATGGGGAGCGAACCCGATCACTGAGTTGGCCATATCGTAGCTGACACGTGTCCCCTGCTGCTGCACGTTTCCGATAATCGAAATCGGAAAATCCGTCGCCGCGAACGCCAAACACACCGTCCCACTCTCGTCCACCGGCACAATCGTGTTCTTCGCCGGCAATGCCAGCTTCTTCCCGCCGGGAAATAAGAACGCCACCTCCGGGATGGCCACCTTTCTGTAGGCCGACAGGTCGTAGCACGTGTCGAAGATCGAGATGCCTCCGGAGCGCGGCAGGTGCTGAGTCATCGACCGGAACGCGTCGCGCAGCGAGTCGTAGGCTTGTGAGTTCAGTCGAGTCACTGCGGTTCCCGAGTCCACGATCACGCCGCCGTGGCCAGCCTCGTCCACCGCGAAGAGGGATTCGGGGAGGTTTAGGGAGTGGCCGCCGACGCTGATTCCGGTGAAGTCCACGTAGCGGTAGGTCCGGACCCGAGGGTTCCGGAGCAGCTGGGCGGTAACAGAGCCTCCGGGTAGGGCGGCGTTGAACTCCAGAGTGGACGACGCGGAGGAGTCCCGGTCGACGAGGCAGTACGAGAAGGACGTCGCCTTGAGCTGGGACGTCAGCGAGAGCGGGCCGCCGCCGAGTCCGAG
The DNA here is from genome assembly GCF_014633365.1 of Diospyros lotus. Classification (NCBI taxonomy): domain Eukaryota; kingdom Viridiplantae; phylum Streptophyta; class Magnoliopsida; order Ericales; family Ebenaceae; genus Diospyros; species Diospyros lotus. Next base: position 1,290,194 of record NW_026267104.1, read on the forward strand.
TAACCCGGCCGAGGCGACGAAGAGCCCTTCGTTGTCATGCCCGCACCCGATCGCGACGTTGTTGGCCGACCCGGAGCTCCCGAACGTCAGGGTTTCGGTGGCGAAGTTGCCGACAGTGAAGGAGCCGTCGCCGTAGGACACCTCGTAGAGGCACTGGCCGGCGCGGCAGGCCTTGTCCTGGAGCGCCTGGCACTCGGGCGACCCGCAGGGGAGAGACCGGTAGCTGGAGGATTTGGACGGGTCGAATATCGGGTCGGACTGTTGGTAGCAATCCGTGCAGGCGAGGCACTGGAGCCAGCTGACGTCGCTGCCGGTGTCGACGACCATGTAGTAATCCTTGGCCGGCCGGCCGACCCCCAGCCGGGAGAAGTACTCGCCACTGCCCATCCTGACGCCAGAGGTGAGCGGCGACTGGAAGTCCTCCGGCCGGAAAACCGTGGTCGTTTTTTCGGGCCGGAGATGAGAAGTGTTAAACCCATTGATGGCGAACTCGATGTTCAGCCGGATGAAATTGAGTCGGGCCGAGTCGCGGGCGAGTCGGGAAAGCGTCAAGGCCTTGTAGTCCTTGTGTGTAGGCCTGTGCAGAGCTGAACGGGGATGCACCGACACCGAGAAGGAAGAAGTAGTAGTAGTAGTAGTTTGGGTAATGGTGGGAACTTCTTGGAAGGATTGTGGGTCGAAGGAGAGGACTTGGCGAGTTCCCTGGATGGAAGCGGAGACATCGAAGACGGTGGTGGTGAACGGCCAGTCGACGCTACGCGAAGCAGCAAAGCTATGCCGGAAAAAGAGGGCGGAAACGAGGAGAATGTGAGTAAGCAAGAAGGAGAAGGCGGCGTTTTCCGCCATTTCCGATGGTTGAGAGAGAGAGAGTGGGGGTGCTTGGTCTGATGGAAGATAGAAGTGAATGCGAGGGACGCGTTTTATGGTGGTGGTGGTGGCTGTGGCAGATATATGGATTACATCAGCTTTAAAGTTTTTTAAGCAAACCACTGTCTGTCTCTCTGTCTGTCTGTCTGTTTATTTATTTATTGAGAGGGCATTTAAAGGAGAGAGGCGAAAAAGGGCTTTCTTTTTTTTCTTCATAATAACCCTATTTAGTGGATGTTTTAAATTTAGGTGACCCATTATTTATTTTATTAATTTATTAATAATTAATTACTAAAAATAATTATTAAATATATTAAAATATAAGGCTCTAGTTGTCATCATTTAAGTAGTACAATATCTACAATATACATATATATATATTCTAGTAAATGACAATCCTTATATATAACATTTAAGAATATTATGTGATCTTTCCTCTTTTTTTACTTGTATTCCTTGTAATATAATATTTCTTTAATTTATTCCCTCTTTGGCTGTATACACAATCGTATATGTCAGTGTCTCTCTCTTTCAATTGTTTAGTATTATTCCCTAAAAGGTGTGACTACGAGTGAATCCTCCATTTTGTTAATATATTAATACATAAATATTATAAAAAAATGTGTACAAATAACATTATTGATCGTTACAAAAATACTTTCCCTCTAATTTTAGACAATAAGTTCGGAGAAAATATTCTTAAGTGTGAAAGATAAGGTCATGATTCATAAGTCAATATATTTAGGGAGAGAGACTTATCAAATGATAAGAAATTTTCAAATATTATTGGTAGATCAAATCACTTTTATACCTACATTAGACATGGAGCAATAAAGTAAACAAATTTAAGATGGTGATTTAGACTTAATGTTTAGTTTAGATGAAATTCTTCTTTTAGGATTAATTTTTTTTTTTAAATAATGTTTACGATTAGTTATCTTAAATAATTTTAAGGAGATTAGCTCTATTTCCTAAAATAGTCTTCGTAAAATTTAGAAAATAAATTTATCGACATTGAAATAAACTATTAAACTATGAAAACTAATTTATTGATTTTAACAAGAGTCTTAACCGAATTAGATAATCCAACCCAAATGCAATTCATTTGTCATCAAGTTTGTTAAAACTCTTTTGAACCAAGTTAGGTCCAAAAAGGACAACGAGGTTGAGAGTAGTTAGTTAGTACGTTAAGATCAATGATAATTTAGATAATGAATTCAGATGAAGCCAATAAGTATGTATTAATTAAATTATTATTTAAAAAATAAAAATACATCAATTGTTTAAAAAATGTACGCTTGTATACATCCATCGCTTATGAATAAAATTTTGGATACATAATTTCTTAATAATATCATAAAATTAAAAGAAAAATCTGTATGTTCGTGGGATCACGAACATACAGATTTTTTTCCTCTTAATTATAGAATAAATTTTGAAAAAAAAAAATATTAAGTTTTCTATTGTTGGTTTAAGAGATGTGTATAAATTTGATAAGATGAGTCATTTTCATTGGTGGGACTGCTGATGCTGGGCCCAGCCAGGCTGCCCTGCCCTCGCTAGTGCGGGGGCAATCACGGTGAAAAAGTATTGGCCCTGGATTGTCTTTGAAATTGAGAAAGAATCTATATAATGCGCGTAACAGAAACTAGAAAATATATTATATGATATATCGTACCATGAGTTTGACTGGGACTGGGACTGGGACTTGGGGACAAATATTTCTACAATCCCGAGGAGGATAAATAGGGGCTGCTTGTTTCCCAAGCAGAGGGTTCTTTTGAATTATAAATTAATGAAAAATGCTACTTGTATAGAAAGTATTAAAGAAAGATTTATCGAAAGTTTTTTATTTTATTTTTTTCATCATTTTCTGAATTCCACGCCCCCCCACCCCCGCCTGCCACCTTCACTTTCACTCTCTTTCAACCTCTCTCCTGCCACAGCAGTCCGCGCCATAGTCATCGGCCAACAACTCTGATGCTGCCGTCGCCCTCCATTGCCGCTTATACCGCCATCGCCCCCTCCAACAAGATTGCACAGAAATTAGTAGTCGCACCCGCTGCCACCGCTCGATCTGCCGTCGCTCCCTCCACCGCCACTCGTTCCACCGTCGCCTCCGCCTTTGCCATTGCCGCTAGATTGGCTGTCGCTCCTGCCACCATTGCTTGATCCGCCATCCACTCTTTGCTGGCCACTATATATTTTGATTAAACTATAGCCTTGCACGTCAATTTGGGCGATCTCATTTTTTTTTTCATTTTCTGTTGTAGATTTGCCAATGAAATGTAGGTAGATGAACCTAAAATTTATTAGTAGTTGGGAGTATTAGGTATTGGGTGCATTTGCATTCAAGTGTATTTTTTGACTATTGTTGTAAAATTTCGAACGTTTCGTTTTATTTGTCTCTGTTTATACCTTTTGAATATATGTGTCTTTTTGGTTTTAGTTGTGTGCATTCAAAATTTAAGAAAGATAAGAGGGATGAAATTACAGAATTGGTACAATATTTAAAGAATGAAATTTGCATTTGGGCACTTATTACCTTTAAGTTCTATGCCTTAACTAGGCATAGAACTTGTTTATGTGAAAGATAAGATTTTTTTGAATCTCTCTACTACTGGATTCTTGTTATATTCTTGTTATAGACACCAAATATAAATATACAAATGTCTTGAAATTTTGCAACCTGCCCATGATCTTCCAATTTCTTCATTATATTCAACTTTAAACACCCGAGCTCTGTTTATTACTTTTAATTGTCTTAAGCTTACAGGCGTATTGAGTTGCTCGAAGTTCACCTTATGTATTGGCTACTTCAACTAGGCATTTCGAGATGCTTTTATTAGCATGGATTTAGCTTTATCTCATGCCTTGTGTCCGGATAAACAAACAAAAAAAAAGGTGATTTAAAACCCATGAGCCCGATGCTCGATCCCCTTTAATCTTGTGTGTTCTAAATAGTCTTCAAGACAAATATACATAGCAATATTTCATGTTGGATCAAGCAAACGTTGTATAACAAAATAACAAAAAATAGAAAATTTTAATCCCTTTGATCAAAATAGAGTTGTAGAAACGGGTAAGGGGTTGGTGGGTTTCTATGACTGACGACTATGGGGAGGCTGGCAGTGTTGCGTTTCTTTGGCCGGCTGGGGGGGTGATTTGAGGGAGGGACAACGGCAATGTGAATGGGGGGAGGGGGCGACGGCGGGTGGTGTCAGCAGGGGAGACGACGATGGCGCCATTCTCTCTCAAGGACAAGGTTGGCCGAGTGTGGGGGACGACCGTGCAAGCAACGATGGCGAGAGTGACGACGATGGCGGTGGCACGTTCGTCCCTCAAGGCCGAGGGTGTGTGCAAGAGAGAGAGAGAGAGAGAAAATAGGTGAAGTTTGGAGACTGTGGGTAAGTGAGAGAAAGAGAGAGTATGACTGTATGAGAGACAGTGGAAGAGGAAGAGAGAGGGACAAAGAGGAGAGAGAGAGTGTGAGTGAAAATGATGTTGGGCGGTTGGGCGAGCCTCAGAAAAAGAAAATGAGAAAAAAATAATTTAAAAATCGATAAACCCTTCTCTGGATCTTTCTCTATGAGTAGCATAACTCTAAATTAATTGGTGCATTTTATTTCTTCTTTTATTTTTGAGTTTCATTTAATTAATAAAAATTTATATGATATATGTTAATTTTAATATTAAATAATTTTTATTAACCTATATTATATCAATATTTGTTAAACAGTATTTGATAAAAAAAAAAAGAAATCATTTAATTATAACAAAAATTAATATATAATCATCTAAGTTTTGTTTTAAAGAAGTACGAGAGAGGCGGGTAAACATTATTATGTCACACTGTCAAGAGGCACCAAACACATTGCCATGGGCCCCCGTAGTAGAAGAATGATTATGCCATACAAGGATACTAATAAACAACAAGGTCTTCATCTTCTTCTACTAATGTTTTCACAATTTAAATTCATAATTTTCTAATCACAGAGAAATAATTTTGTTCATTAATGTCAAAGCTCCATCTCTAAGTTCTTCAGATAAATTTAATTTTCTATTTTTGTCATTTAGCTTCTCCATTACATATATGTACCACATGGTGTTGCTATTCATGACTAATAAATAAAAGAGTGGAGTGGAGTGGAGGTGTGGCATGGACTTCCCCAAAATGTGTAGTACTTGGGGGTAGCTGCCTGACACTTAATATGAAATGTCTAACATGATTAGGTTAAGACATTGCCTCCATAAATAAAATAGATGATGATCTTTTAAGCATCATTTTATCTTGAATAAATAAAAAAAAAGAAGAAAGTATCCTCAGTCCCTTCAAACATAGGAATTGAATGAAAATCCAATGCTTGAACTTAGTTATGGTGGAGTCAATATTTAAGGCTGGATAACACAACTAGGGACTTTTTCTTTTTCTTTTTTTTGGCTTGTTACCGAGGCAAACTTCAATGGTAATAATAAGGTCTAGTAAGGTCACAGGCTAAGCTGTGAAAACAGCCTCTTGGTAGAGAAGTAAGGGAAAAACTGCCACATTATTGGGATAGAGAGAACCATGTTCTAGTAGAATAGATGTTTTTCCTATCTATGTTTTTATCTTAATCACAGACATGGACATACAATCCACCCATATTTCCTCCACCTATGTACATTGAGACACAATACTGGTGTTGAAAATTGAAAAGGGTGAACTTACTAGAGCCATGCAGATATTGTCTAACAGCCTCCACTTGCAGGCTCTATCGAGCTCAGAAGACCATTGCCCCTAAGCTGCATGCAATGATCTTCTGCATCTGCTTGTGCGCATATAATCACCACAGACAGGCCGTTGTAATGAGCCTCTTGCATGATATTAACGGCATTGTCAAGAGTCATCCCGGGTATGACCTTCATCAGTACTTGGACAACATACTCCCTCTTATTGTAGTTGTCATTGTGTAGCAAGACACGATAAGGAGGGGCCATTTTCCTTGATTTCCTGGAAACCAAACAAAACGAAAAGTAGGCAGTTGAATCTCCATATCATCTCCCATGAAAAATTAAAAACTTCAATGAAATGACACAAAGTCAAACCAACATTGTTCAATGACTAGGAAGCCAGAATTCATATAGCTGACCCCATGAGATTAAGGTTTGATATATAGTTACGAGGTTTAAATAAATAGACTAAGAAAACATTCCTAGAACTAGAAGCAAAAGATAAAATAGCAACACAAATTTTCTATGGTAAAATTTTCATAAGGCGAACTATAGTGTCAAGATATACCAACTCATTAGGGTTGATGGTACACCCCAAAAGGTAAGCCCAATCAGGTTCTGAACCCAGAACTTCCTCCAGGGATATAAGACAATCTGACATAAGCTAGTAACCCAATGATAAGCAGGATATGGGCATCCTTATCCTGCTTTCTTTGAGCAAATCAACCACCGACCTCCCCAAAAAAATGCACGTTGAGTGCACACCCAGCCATCCAACCCCCCAAAAAAAAAAAAACAGCTGAATATAAATTTGAAAAGTAAAGAGCACAAGAAAGGCAGAAGAAGGATTGAATAAAAACATTCATTCATCCAAAAGGAGTTCCCATGCCTCTAATTAGAAGAACATCTTTGTTGGTATTGCCGGAGTTGACATGAGGCCTGGTAAGATGATATATCTAATCATAAAAAGCCTTCGCTAGTGTTTTTCATTTTCACTCATGACTCACCTGATCATTCAAATGTGTGTATGAAAGAAGAGAGACAGCAGAAGAATAAACAAAGCAAGAAAAAAAAAATTAGAGACAAATTCTCAACTACAAGAAGGCACATTGTACATTCATATATTCCACACACGCACAGTAAGCCTTTAGATTTTGCCATGCACTACCTCAAATCAAATTCAGACTCACGACCAGGTGTTGTTTTCTCAATGGTTGGTTTTTCCAATAACCCGCCACCTTTCCCTGATCCCATAGTTGATCTTGACATCAATACACTCCGATTGGTGCATTGCCTTTGAATAGAATATTTATCCCCTGTGGTGCATATCATTATGGAAATGAAAATCAGAAGATACTCTTAATGCATTCTGAAGAAGCAAGGCTAATTCACCACAAAAAAATCAGTCCAAGAAATCAACACTAACTACAGATATAATTAATTAATGAAGAGAGAAAGGTGAAAGTTTTATTGTTCAGAAGAAAAATTGCTAATCTATGCAAGCAGCCTATAAATTCTATTGGAATGTAACAACTGACAACAAATATATTCTTTCCCCATAGCTTATAAATAAGTAATCACCACAAACTTCAAAAAATTCTGCCCATCCTATATCATAAACTGAAAAAGAACTTGGTTGACCTCCTTGAGTCAAGAAATCAATAGGAAAGAAGACATGAGATGCTAGTAGGATGGACTCAGGCATACAAATGGGCAACAGGGTATCCTTGCCAGGAAGACCCAGAATGCTAGTTGTCAGAAGTGCATTTTCCTCCAATTGTGATTTTCATGGAACAGAGCTTTCTCCTAATGCAAAGGTGCTGTCCTCGAGGAAATATTTACATAATATGTTCTATGGAATAAACTCATATACAGCAATCACATACTGTAGCAGGTACAACCATGCATGTAGATAACACATGCATAGTCGCAGAGAGCAGAGTGGACAACATAGAATCAGAAAGAAAGCAATCCTAGACTATCTCTATCTAATTTATGACATCACACAGCATAGAGACACATTATTGTGTTAATTGATTAGTTGATTTGATTTCCCTTTCAAATGGGTATGACTAGAACACATTAATTTGTGGATCACGATTGAATAGTTTGATCTTAAGCTTTCTAGCAATGAAGCAAATCTGTGTAAACTCCAAATATTCTCCTAACCTTCCTTTCCAAGGATTGAATTATACACTGAATAGAAGTTCCCCCAAATTAACAAGAAGGAATGAACTCCATGAAGATTTTACAAAACGTTAAAAAATACAGTATACTTCAAGGCTTAACAAAAAGCTGAAGAAAGAAGCTAGTAGGTCTGGTCATTCAACATTCAATTTTAACCTTTGTGTCCAAGAACCTATATTTGCTAATCAAGAGATTTCACATGGAGAGGGGACGTAGGAACAATCCTGAAAACCATATGGTAAGAAGTTCTATTTATGCTTGGAGGAGGGAAGGTGGAACAGTGAAAATCTAGGACTATTACTCTTGAAGCACCACCTTCATCAAATTTTGGTGCTTGAGGCTGCACATGGCTCCACATCTCAGATTTTTAGGGTGCCCTCCAATGAGTCTCTTCTTTTAGGGAAAGCTTAACTAGGCAAACACAATAAGTAAGATGCCCATCTCTATGATGAAACCTTGGAAGAGAACTTTTCACTTGCTTATAGAAAGGCATTTGGAGCATCCTAGGCACAACAGCAAAGTGACCATTCAACTGCACACTTTTCAACCCCAGATAGGCAGCTGGCTCAGCTACGCTACCTCAGATAAAGAGCCCGTACTCCCAAGTGTTATCCTTCCCTCCCTGAAGATGCTTAGCCATGCATGTGTTGAAACCCTACATTAGAGGCAAGACCTAGACATTTCACAAGACCCTCAAGGATTAGTGAACCTTTGGCTAGAAACAAAGATTTTTATCAAGGTGCTTCCCATCATCTCTATAAGGAGGCTTTGTTTTGATTGATCATAGAAAAAGACCACAGTGATAGATAGAAGAAAACAAATTGGCACACTCTACACATCTTTGTTGCTCATGCAACTGAGCAGAACCAAGAAAACCTTAAAGTTGCCACCCAGCCAACTTCAAAAGGTCATTGTCACGGTCCTAGGGTTAAAACAGTAATGGCAGTTTGTTGCAGTTAATGTAGTGTACCTTGTTTGCTTCTGCTACAATTTGTATCTTTCAGTTAACAGTTGTAACTGACTGAAAGCAACTTGTATCTTTCAGTTAACAGTTACAACTGAAAGCTAGAAGGCCTATAAATAGGCTACTACTTGGAGGATGGGAATTATGTTTTGAAATAACAGAATTCTTTCCCTCTAAAATTTCTCACTTCTTCCTCTCTCTGTCTCTCTCTGTTCTTTATATTCTCTCTTTTCTCTCTCTCTCTCTCTCTTGATTACTCTCTCTTTCTCGATCTCTTCCTAAAGAAACCCTAGGTTAAGTCTAGGAACTTGACATTTTGGTATCAAAGCAGCCAATCCTCGGTTGCTGCATTCAGAATTGAATTTCGAAGGGCGAGCAATGGAGATGGCAGAAGGAATTCATATGAAACAATTAGAAGCGAGATTGGATAAGCTGGAATTAGGTTTACGCCAGACTCAGGAGGAGGTGAGTCGTGGCAGGGCAGAAAATGTTGTAACCAGGGAGATTGTATAGACATTAGAGAAAGGAGTTGAGGGTGATTTTGCTAATTTTGGCCAAAGGCTGGACGAATTTTTGAATATGTTTTCGAAGATGCCTTTGGCCGGTTTACCAGTGAATTTTCCACCAAGAACCACTGCAGATCCAATTTTAGCTGGTGCTGGAATCCTTCCTCAGACTTCTGGTTTGCAAGAAGCTGAGGAATTACCTGTATTGGATCAGGCAATTCAGGTTAGAGGTTCCTCTCAAACTTCTCATTATACTCCGATGCCAAGGCTAGACATACCAGTTTTTGAAAGAGTTCAACCGAGGTGGTGGATTAGAAGATGTGAGCGATTTTGCCAGTACTACAATGTAGCTGAGTGCCAGAAAATAAATCTGGCAGCAGCCTATCTCAATGATATGGCTGATGCTTGGTATCAAGGATGGAGCAAAATGAGAGTTGAGACAAACTGGACTGAATTTGTGGGGGATTTATGTGATAGGTTTGGTGAGAGGTCTACGGCCAATGTAATTGAGGAGTTTAATAAATTGAAACAGGAAGGATTGGTGATGGAATATCAGATATGATTTGAAGAATTAAGGTCCTTATTGCTTAATTAACGTCCTAGTTTAATTGAACCTTACTTTGTATCAAGTTTTATCAGTGGCTGAGGCCAATGGTGAAAATGACGCAGCCTGCAACTGTTAAGCAAGCTGCTGAGAAAACTAGATTAGAAGAGTTGGCATTGGAAGCGATCTTTAGGAAGCATAATGTTCAATCTGAAAGCTATCCTTTGATCGGCCAACAGTCCGGAGAAAATCTTAGGACTGCCAATCCAGGGATGTATTGAGGAAATTTGAATCTTAAGGCTTTATCAATTTCAAATCCGGTTAAGCCACTCACTATGGAGCAAAGAAGGCAGCTAGGACTGTGTTTCAGATGTGGAGAGAAGTACAGTCCAGATCATCAGTGCAATAGGCAATTATTGCAAAAGGACGAACTGGATGAAGAAATAGTAGAAGAAGAGGAGAACATTGCAGAAGATACAGAAATTATCAAGGAAGGAATATTGGGAAGGAAGAATAGTGGCTCAGTTACTGTGATTTCATGGGGACAAGAAATCTTTTAAGTAGAGGGGATTGTCACAGTCCTAGGGTTAAAACAGTAATTGCAGCTTGTTGCAGTTACTGTATTGTACCTTGTTTGCTGCTGTTACAATTTGTATCTTTCAGTTAACAGTTGTAATTGACTGAAAGCAACTTGTATCTTTCAGTTAACAGTTACAGCTGAAAGCTAGAAGGCCTATAAATAGGCCACTACTTTGAGGATGGAGATTATTATGTTGTGAAATAACATAATTCTTTCCCTCCAAAATTTCTCACTGCTCCCTCTTTCTTTCTGTTCTCTCTTTTCTCTCTCTTTCTATATCTCTTCCTAAAGAAACCCTAGGTCAGGTCTAGGAACCTGACAGTCAGCTCAGCAGGCATTGTAGGCACTATGACCAATGCTCAATGTTGTCAACCAAGAACTAATTGTCAAGTTGCCATCTAGCAAGCATGGTCTCTAAGGCATGACAAACCCATGTAAGTGCATCTACTCCCTCCTTTAAAGTCACCATTAATCTCTCCTCACCCTCAAAAAGCTAGAACAAAAGCTCTCCATTGCTATTTATAGACCCCGCCTTTTTTGTTCTCGAGCTTCCTCTGTGCCAGAGTGTCCTCGATTGGCCAATCTGGTCAGTAAGCTATTTGTTGGCAGAGGGGATTTTGTTTGTCATTCATGAAGTCCTAGAACCAGTTTGCACTTTAAAGTTGTTAATGCTGTCAAAACACAAAAATAGGTTTTTCATCCACTTTCATTCTATTCATTCTCCCCCAATTCAGGGGAGACAAAAAAATAGGGCCTTGGATGGAAAATAGATAGAAACATTTTCCATTCTTAGTTCCATTACTATTCTGTCCCAAACGTACAAAGCGCCTTTTTATCCTCCGCCAGAGAGAGAGAGAGACAGAGAGACGCGGTAATAGACTGGGGCTGTGAAGGCTGGCAGCAACCAATCTCTATTTTCAACTCTCTATCCCCAATCTATTTTCGAATTGGCATTTAGCAGTATAACCAAAAACACTTCCAATCTCACGTTCAGAAGCTAAACCTACCAAATTCAAACCGGAATTGCCGAAAAACACCAGTTTAGCAAGCAAATTCCGATCATGACGCCATAATCCAACACAACACACAAGCGCAAAACACAACTCACAATCTCGATCAAACAAGTAGGATTCAAATATCCCGTAGATACATGTGTGCGCAGCGCGCGAGTGCTTGTAAGATAGATAACGACGAAACCTGGCTTGGGTTGGAAGACGTGATTTGGAGAAAGAGCGACTCGACCGCAGATGGCAGTCTCCATGCTCCCTCGTCTCGCTGCTCTCTCTCTCTGAAGGGAAGAGAAGAACAGCCGTCGGTCCTCTGATTTTTCTGGTTTAGGCCAAACCTATAAAATATCAAACAATGAGCTCTATAAATTATTATTTTACTTATTTTGAGTGGTGTGGATTTTTGTGGATCTGCGTGGCGCCAATCCTATGGGCTATGGTTGAAACATAAATTAACTAAATAAATATTCCAAACCACACACCCAAATATATTTCTTGTTTTTAGATAAAATATAATTATTAATTGTTTCTTATTTTTAGTATTTATTCATTATCTAAAATTAATTTAAAATAAATATATTCATATTAATTTAATATATCGTGTGTCATATAATAATAATAATAATAATAATAATAATAATAATAATTTATAAAACTCACATATATATATAAATAAATAAATAAAACTTATAAAAATATATAATAAATTATATATTTTTTGTATATATATGTAAATTTTATAGATATTATTATTATATAAAATTTGATATGTTAAATCAATATAAACACGTTATATTTAAATTGATTTTACATATTAAATAAAATTACATTCAATTAAGTTAATTTAAACATAATTATTAAAATTAAAATTATTAAATAAAATTATAAATTTATAAAAATAATTTGATTATTTTTAAAATTAACCCTTGACTTATTTTGATAACTTGTACTATGTTTAAAATTTTTAATAATTTTTCTTTAACGTCTCATGTAAGTATAATCTTAATTATTATTATTTTAGATGGAGTGTTAAATAAATTATTATATTTTGACTTGAGAATTAAATTAATTATTATATTTTATGAAAATTCACATAAGTTGTTGTCCTTTCAAACTGGATGCCAAATTAAAATAGTCAAATAAATTATCTTATTTTTAAATTCATAATCACATTAATTATTATGATAGATGTTAATATGTTATATTAATATTTTTCAATAATTAATACTTTATACTTAATAAAAAAAAATTACACAGTCGCAAGCGCAAAAATATAGATTTGAAAAATTATAAACACTTGATTTAACCATTTTCAAAGTAAAATGACAAATTTAACATCAAATTTAAAAATATAATAATTAATTTGAGTATGGACCAAATTATAATAACTTATTTCACAATTCGCCCCCTTAATTTTGAAATTTATTAAAACAGTTCCATTCTCCACGCTTTCATTTATCATGTTTATTGCTTTCTTGATTCGAAACAGAGCGCGGGAAAATTGGGGCAGAGAAAATGGACAATTCAGGAGCGATTCTTTGTCAGATTTCTTCTCTGAAGGACATGCTTGATCAGGTTCCATCTCCTCCTCCATGCCTATACAAAATCTAGGGTTTTTGCGATGTTATTCCCGTCAATTCCGGGTTCGTTTGGTCTTTTGCAGGTGAACGAAGAAATCGAAGCGAGTATTCAGGTTACCAGAGAGATAGAATCCGAAATCGTCAAGTGTTCTGAGGCCGAGACCACTTTGAAAGCCAGAGAATCAGAGCTGACGAAGTTGGTTTACGAGTTGGACTTTGAGCTCGCCGGATTGATTGCAGTGGCTGGTAAAAGCATGCTTCCATTAATTCATTGTATCATCAAGGGTTTGAAAATTCAGCTCTGATGATTTTAGGCTCTTCTTGTTACCTTTTTCGATGCGTTTGGTTCTTACACTTAAAAGCTTTTTAGCTTGAGACATTGTACAATTTTCTAGAAAGTTCATATTCAAATGAAGTAAATGATTTGAATTGGTTAGCCCTGCTAGGTGGTAAACGAGATAAAAAATTCAATTGTAGTTGTTATAGCTATTTCGCGTGTACTCACTCCTATTAGCAATTGAAATCCTGCTCACTTTTACACCAAATTGAATCCTACCAATTGAAGAGCAATTGTGCTGACTGCATTTTATTTGAGGTATGCAATCATATGACAGTCCACTGCCCTGGTAATACTCTGCAAGTTGGACTTAGAAGTAGAATGTTAGCGAGCTGCTTATGAAAGCTTACCTTAATGCCCATGATGGTTCTGTGATGGCGAGTAAAATAATCTCAATGAATATTCTTCCCATGGTTGGTTTTGAATATCAGTTATTCTTTTTCCCTGATCTTCTTCTAATTCTCTTTTTTTCCCATTTTCTGCAGCTCATTCAAGAACCTCAGTGAAGCTCTTGGAGAAGGAGGTGTCTTTTTTAAAAATGAAACACAACGAGATCATCAAAAGAATGAACAACATGAGGTACTGCTGCAAATCCACACGAAACTCTATTATTTTAACTTGATAAAACAGAGATGATATCACCTCATCCTTCTCTGTCTCCCTCTATATAGACACATTTATTGTGGGTAGACTGGTGGCTTATATTACACTTCTGTACATGATTAAGTTGTTCAACTGGAAATTCAGATCTAGATTTTCACTTTCATTTATCCGCTGTATAATAAATATTTTCTGCACTTTGTACTTTAAAACATAAGATTTCTCATCTTTAATAATTTTCAAAGCTACCACTATACTTGGTCTGGTCTTATTAAAACCTTACCCTTATAATTTTAGATGTAATAAATTCTTCTTCTTTTTTTTTTTTTCCACATGCCAGTATGTTGTCAGCAGAGCTATATTGTTGATATGGGAAATTCTCTCCTACCTGTTTCATTGCCTGCAAACGTTTATAATGCAGTAGATTAGGCAAGACACATGGTTATGGCTCATACATCTAACCCATCCATACACTTAGCAAATTAGCAAGTCGTCATAGCAAATTGTTCAAAGAATCTACAGAAAAGTATTTAGCAGCCATCAAAACATCTAATACTATTCCCTTCACTGGAATTTAATAATCTGTTTCAAATATAATCTCCATAACGTGTGATATTTTCTCAAATTTGTGATGTTTCTCATAGAAGTAATACCAACACTTTGTTCTGTAAATTGTTTAGCTGATATCTGTGTGTAACTTACGGAACTGTTTCATCACAGGGATGATTTTACCACATCATGCCTAGATTTCCAGAGGACCATGGAAAACACGCGAACTGATGAACTTGAGGATTTATTGTCAGAAAAGGAGTTTCTTGAGAAGGAACTTCATCTTTTGAATGAGAAAAATAATGTGCTGCAGAACTCAATGTTGGCATTCATAGAGGAGATTCTTGAAGAACTTCATGGTTCCAATTCTGGTAATGTTGATTTGCTTATCATACAATTGGGGACTTATGAGTAAAAATCAGTGACCACAACCTAATTTTCTAATTTCATGTTGCTCATATTAACATGTCTGACAATTCCTTCCCTGCAATTGCATGCAATTTTTCATAAAGCCATTGCCTCCTCTTTCTAGTGCTAATCACTTATCTTGTTCCATTTCACAAGGACTCAATTTCTATTTATAAAATTTATATCATCTAGTTGTACCATTTCCTTTTTGTTGAAAGAAACATTTGAATTTTCCTTTGACAATTTCTTTTATTTGTATTTAAATATATATGGATATAGTTTAAAATGTATGAAGACTATGTGAATTCTATCCACCTATTTGGGCAAAATCCTGGAGAGACTATGCTTTGAAATAGTTTCTCAGTGAAGTTGTTTGACATAAGCAAGCAAAAAGCTAGTGCTAATGGAAAAAAACTTTATGAGCAACGAGAGCAGAGAGTTGCTCAGATTAGTTGTTAAATTACTGGACTTGTATAATTCACGGGTGACTTGACTGATAAGCAAAAGAATTTTCTTTCATTTTCTGTCTATTAAGTGTAGTCTCAAATTTTCAAGGTCTTTGAAGATTTTGACACTAAACTAAGGTTAGTTAAAGAGAAGTGACGGTGGATCTTGCAAATAATTAGTTTTCCTTTTCTAATGTTTAACACTGTGCAGATCTACCATTTCTCCTGTTCAAATATTAAACCCTAGGGAATTTGTCACAAAGTTTAGCCTATTACTATCCCTACTGTAGTTAATGTAGTTTATCTTTGCTAACCTAATTGAAGCTTGACTTGTGTTGATATGTTTACTCATGCATTTTTAGTTTTGGGTGCTTAAATGTTCACAAATCATAAGATTCGTGTATTGAACTTTCAAATAGATAAATATAGAGCCTTAATCTCACTATACGGGCCACATGAATTCTAACTTGCCAACCATTTCTATCTATGGCCTTATCCAAATAAACTACTTGAATGATTTGCGTAGGCAAAGTTCCTTGGATAAAATTTAATGGCATACATATTAGGCATGGAAGGGATATTATCACTATCTAGAGTTACATTTCTTCTATTTATTTATTTACTATTTTTATTATTTATTTATTTATTTATTTTTTTTTTTTGGAGGGGGGGAGGGGGTAGCACAGAAGAAAATCTTGTTCACGTAGGGTGCTGCAACTTCATATTTACATATGTTTGTGACTTGCACCAGCTCTACAATCATAGCATAAAGTGATGATAACCTTACAGAGGATATGGCCACAAATGGAGATGACTAGAGGCCTTGAATTCATGTCGCCAACTCACCCAGCAAGATTAAGGCTTGTGATTGTCGTCGTTGTCGTCATAAGACATGACCCTGTATCTATCATGCTAGTTTGCTCATTTATTTTTATTATTGTAAATTACATTTTGAAAGATATTGATGTTGCCCTATATTTGCTCAATTTAGTGGTTCTCAGGAAATATTTCAACAATTTTGTGATCTCTTGCCTTTTGTTGTGAGTCACAGCTTTGTATCTTCAGTTAGAGATCAGACAGATTGAGAATGAGAAATTGCTGGACATTAATGAGTTAAAGACCAAAATGCGTTCAACTATTCAATTCAACAATTATCAGTGTTAAAATTCTATACTAATCATTTGATCTCTTGCATTGTTGTGAAACACAGCTTTGCATGTTTTGTTAGAAAACAAAAAGATCGAGAATGAGAAATTGCTCAAGGACATTGATGAGTTGAAGACCACACTGCTTTCAACAATTTCAATTCTACAATAAGAGGTGGTTAAAAACCCCCAAGTTTCGATGGTTAGACTTTTACCTAAAGAGTAATTTCAAATTTTAGTCAGTTTTTTCATTTCTGAGAAACCATAGAAATTCATGCTTGCTTCTCAAGCTTTTACCACTACACCAGGCAATGCTATATATAATTGTGACTGATAAGAAAATTTAACATAAATGTAACATGGGTCCATACAAGATCAGAAAATTGTTGAAATACCTTAAGTTATTTTTCTTGTATACACGTTTGACATAAGGGTTCCAATTAATTGGCGATAAAATTAAAGGAGGCAGCTTAACACTTTTTCTTCTCTCTTTTTTTGTTCAGATATGCCTGACTTGACAGGAGGACAACTAGACAAGTGAAGGGATGAAAAGTTCTTGAATTATGCGAGAGAAATATATGGTTCCAGTTAACTTGGCTGAAAAGTGAACCCATCTTATCAGTTTTCTTTTTCTTTTTGCATTCAGATGTATGATTGACTTGATGGGGCAACAATTTTAGACAATTGAAGGGCTGGAAAGCTCCGTAGCAGTAATGCAGAGACCATAGACATGAAAAAGGTTATGATTTAACAAATAAAAGGACGTGGCTCTGTACCAAATTGTGAGCTAAGTTGTGTTCCAATCACAGAGTGACCGTATAAGTTTTGTGATTATCATGTGCACTTTGACCTACAAAGGCGGTACAGCTAAGACTTTCTCCAGTTATACATTGAAGGTACATTCAGCACAATTCTCGAAGAAGCTCAGCACAATTATCATAGGGCCTTTTGTCAATGATAGAGTATGTGGAACCCTGCACTGGATTTGTTCCTCCTGTTTTGATTTGATCAGCACAATTCTCGAAGAACTTTTCTGTTTACTATTTCCTTAAGGTTGCTTCTTGTAGGGAAAAACAAGAATTAACTGATGCATGAACGTGCCACTATGTGCACGAGCGGATCTGAAAATTTGATCTGAGCTGAGTTTTGAATATTTCAGATCAGCAAACTATGGGTGCTTTATTCAAATGGAAGGTGAGATTTTGACACCCTAAATCTAACATAAAATAGCAGAAAGATTATATAAGTGCCATGATGAAGATGAAGGGTTTTCAGTTAAGAGTTTTATTGATTTAGGAACTTACAGGAATATGAAAGTTATGTCTCTCTTTCTCTCTTTAATTTGAATTCGTAGGTTGGTAGGGTTAATTTTATTTTCCTCTCCTCTTTATCTTCATCTTTCTTAATCTTCTCTTATTCCTATATCATGCCTTCATCAACCCATGTGGTCATCCTACCAAATTTGGAATAATTCATGAATTTATTATGAGACCAGCTACTCGTTTTTGCTAGATGATTGGCTAGTAAGGAGCTAGAATACTTCCAACATTGGTTTTATCATTAAGTATGCTGTGTGATGTGCATCTGGAAGTTCATCTCTTGTGCTGTCAAGCGTACGTAGAATTGTATGTCCCATATTGAAAATTTTTGGACTTACGTAGTGAGAAAAGGAACCTTCCATTCCTGAAAGTGTGTTCCTCTTATTGTCCCTCATATAGTCCCTTTAGTTTGCAATTAGCATAGAAATAATAGGCACAAAATCTACAGGATTTGCATATTTGGCTATTTGAGACCAAAATCATGACTGGTCAATACTTGTGATAATCCTAGCTTTGATTGAGTCCTGAAGTTTCAAAATCACTTTTCAAGAAGTATCAGAAGGGGATAGAGGAATAGTTAACTTGGACTTTTGGCATTATGTTTGAGACAAGAACTGTGGTTCCAGTTAATTTCGGATAAGGAAAAGTAGTGTTGTCACTTCTTTTTGGTATTCTAATATGTTGATTCTGTAGGGCAAAAATTAGGCAAGTGAAAGGATGGAAAGCTACCTCGCAGCAGTGAAGAGGAAACACAAGTAGAGATGAGTAACTTTAGCAAATAAAAGAATGTGGCTGAGAAGCAAACCATGGACTAGGTTTGGTTGTCTTCCATGTCAAGGACAGTGCTCATGTATGTCTTACGAATTTCACGTGTACCTAGACCACCTTTGTACCCCACAGCTCGGACTTTTCTAATCGTCCATTGAAGTGCACTCAGAATGGGGCCTCCAGCTCATAATAGAATGAGATAATTCTCTTTATCAACTTAAAAAAAAGGATAAGATAATTTATTATCACGAGTATGAAATGATCCTGATTAGACTAGGTCAGGCACCGACTCTCTCTTTTCTATTTATTTATTTATTTATTTTTTTTGTGTGGTTGATAGCAAGCATCAATTCATATGTGAATGTGCTAGCTTGTGGCAGAAAAAAGAAAAGAAAAGAAAATCCAGCCAAGGCTCCTTTGTGGTTCTCCTGAAGCAGTCACTGCGAACTACTAAACTTGTAAGACTACACTCTTACATAATTGGTTAGTTTCCTTTTTGTTCATTCAATTTTCCTTTCTTTTAAGTTACATTTCTACAACGTTCATCAGCAATTTTCCAGTCTTGAAAATTTATTCTTGATATTTTTTTTTCTAAATTGTTTTGGGTTCTCATATCATGTTTAGTAACTGTTTATTCTAAGGCAATCAGAAAATTTGGAGGGCAAGTGGTGGGCCCAAAGTGAGGCAGGGAAACTTGTGTATCTCCTTTGATTTGCCCTATCTGGCTCTTCACTTCGCCCACCCTGGGCCACACGACCTATTGCTTTCCTTATAAGAATACTCACTTATCCCATCAAAATCATTGCCACATTTCTATGCACTCCCCAAACAAAACCCAAAAAGGTTGCCACACTTTTCTTTGATCACGCAACACAGCTTCTTTCCGGGGGGAGAAAAGGCAGCAGAAATGAACAGAATGGGGGGGATAAAGACCAGTGCTTCCATGGAAGGCTCTAAGGGAAGGCTCACATGCAAAGGCCTGGGAGAGCACCTCAAAGAGCAGAGAGTCAAGGTTTACATCATCAGAAGATGTATTGTCATGCTTCTCTGCTGGCATGATTGAATTTTTCTGCCGTTTCTATTCCCAAATCAGTTGTACATTACATGTCAAGTTTCTGAGGTTGTGCTTTGCCATTTCTTAGAGGTCATAACCCTTTTCATTCTGCATTCCATCCCAGAGTATTTTCTTTCCTAGGCTCAGAATTCTCTCTGCAGAAGATGCCAAGCAAGTTCTTCTCGAAGATCAATGAACTCAGACAATACTTTTGGTGATGGGGGCCTGAGATTGTATCTAACACGTGGAAGACGAGCGCTACGAAGACAAGAATGTTAGATAGATGTGATAAGGTTTGAGCAATTCTTTGGTGGAATGTGATTTAAGAAGATTTGGTTGTGGGGAAAAATCATAGATTGAGGAAAGAAAATGAAATGGAAGACATTTTTTCGATGTGATATAAATTACAATGATTTTGTTAAAAATATGGTAAGAGCAAGAATAATTAGTCATACAGAATTTGGGTAAATTTATATTTTTTTTCCTTATAATTTTAAGCTTTTAACAAAAAAATATAGGGATCAGATTGACTAAAAAATATTAATTTAAGAATGTAATTGAAATAATAATAAAAATTTAATAATTACACACAAAAAAATATTAAAATATAAGTACAAAATTAGGAGTTTTGCCCATAAAATTTATTTAACCAATGTTATGTGACCTTGAGAGTTGGACGTGTTAATGAATTTGAAATGGTGTTTAGTCCATCAGTACTTGCTAAATAAAGACAAAATTTGCAGGGTCGCGTAGGCTAGACGGCAATCCGGCTGGCAGCTCTGTTTGGTATTTTTGGGGATGTAGGAATTCTGTTGGCTTATTGCCTGCTGCGTGATGGCCCATTGGGCCTGTCTTTGAATGAAAGCGGGGCCCACGTTCGTCTGTTTTTTCGGCCCATGTTTGAACGGGACTTTGACTCGCTTGAGACCATCACCCTAAATTGGCAAAATGCCTTCCCTCCTTCTCCTCAGCCTTTGCATATTCTTTTTTTATTCATCCCCCCAAAAATAATTTTTTTACCGGCTTCTAAATAAAGGCTTTTTTGTTGTAATTTTTTACCCTAAAATGGCAATATGATTTTTTTGTTATAATTTTTTTTTCTCTTCATAAAGTAAAAAACTTGAGAGGTCCTCGATTATAGATAACATTTAATTCAAACCGTCTCATTTTTTTAAAAAATTTATAATTTGTCATGATCTTATTTAAAAATAATGACAAATTTATTATAAGTTAAAAGTTTCAATCTTAACCTATAGATATAGACGATTATATAGTTTTGTATGGGGATAGAATCGAATTTATAATTTCGTAGTATTTCAAACTCTTGAATACGTGTGATGGATTATTTGCATTATTTCTAAGAATTTTGTTAGAGTTAAAAGAGATAGAAATAAAATTTATATATATTGTTTTTAATCTTTTCCTTAATTTTTATGTGTAATATTTAAATTATACTTATTTTATGTTACAATATCAAGCATGAAGGCTATTTACACCAGCAAACATAAATTTGAAATTTTTTTATTTTTTTTGTTTTTATTTGATAATTCGAGAATTTTGAGGTTAAATTTATTTTAAATTATTTTTTTTGTAAAAAATATATATTATAAATTATTTTAATTATTAACGATCATGGACTGGGTTTAAGGTAATGAAAATACTATTTGGTTACTCATAATATTTGTAATGAGACTCGTGTATTAATATATTATATATTTATAATTAATAATAAAAAATATAATATATGGATACCACACAAAAAGACGTGGGACAACGGAGAAAAAGAAAGGGCGCAACCATAATTAAGAAGGGTGAAAGAAAGAAAATAACACCAAGACTTTGGGTGAAATTGTGAATATTGGGGAAATCGAGGGGCACCGGAGAAAATAACCCGTCTACTTTCAATCCGTTGCCCAGGTGGCTTCCTGGTCGCATCGACGTCACATACATTACAGCAATCTCAGTGTCGCCCAAATCTAGTTCGAGGTCGGCCCCATTCGATCCAATCGGGTGAGATTCTTGATTCTCCAGTCACGCTTCATTCTTGATTCTCTATTCACGCTTCATTGTTATCGTCGTCCTTCGATCCCCATTCCCGTTTCCATCTCCTTCATTATCACTGTTTCCTAGGGCTTATACAATGTGTATGCTGTGTAATGTTCGAGCTCGTAAATTCTGCTTGTCTATGGGGTGCGTGTCTGTATGGGTGTTCTACCGTCGATTCGAATGATGTAGGTGATTGTTATGCGTCTTGAGTGTACTGGTGGAGTTCGAATTTGCTATTAATCACTCGACGGAGTCTTTCACCAAACCCTACAATTTGATTCTGAGTTGAAAGGTTATTGGGATGTAATCGCGGTTTATTGGGGTTAGGATTTACTTCGAATTCTATTTTGAATCCCCGTCATATGTTGACAGTTGATACACCCAGATGAGCAAAACTTGTTCTGAGATTAAACCATTCATTTTGCTTAATATTTGTTATGTGGTTTCTTTCGGTCTTATCTGTTTTCCCAAATAAAATAATGTGTAATGTTTTTTTTCTTCTGGTCGATTTTGGAATTGCAAAATGAGTGGACAGAAGCTTGAAATATTGCAGCAATATTCCAGATTTACCACATTTTGAGATTCCAATTCTTTTTATCCTGTTCCGTATTCTTAGCAACAAAAGGGGATTTAATAACATGAAACCATAACATTCTTGGGTGTTTACTTGTGGAATACTTGTCTGTTACTATATAGGTGATTGTTTATTTGTACCCGTAAGATCTATGCCTGCCACAATTCTATGACTTGTCCTTTATTACTTATAACTGCCACTTGTTTATTTAGTACTTTCCTTAACAAGTTGTTATGCATACAAAGTTACTCATAAAAATATGGGTTTGGTTAGTCTGGCATTTGATGGAGAGTTACAAACTTAAGGAAAATGATAGCACTCTTAATTTTCTGACACACATGGATTTATAGATGGCCTTGCTGTATGTTATATTTCATTCTTTTAAATTACCTGTCTTGTATAGGACGTGTGTTTGCATCCCTGTTTCGGTATGCTTGTCCAAGGTTTTTTTGTGCTCTCTTCCTAGCCCATGCATATTCTATTGTCAGTGGGTTTGTGCTACTGATATTGACCGTATACAGTGCATGTTTTTCTGTTGCTCCCTCCCAAATTGCCATGCTTTGGTGCACAACCCTTAGCGCCCAAGAATAGATCAAACACCTCCTGATAGAATTCACCTGCAATAGATACTTATGTGGTGATATCTAACCAGTTATATGTCCATGTAGAGAGGATATATTCATTGATATTCCTGTTCTATATTATCATAATTTCTAGTTGATTAAACTACAATAGAAGTCTTTTCACTTTCATTTTGGCTGAGGTGGTTTGTGCACAATCTTTCCATGTTGCGTTATGGATGAATTGAGTTTACTGCTTGGCTGGATGTCTATTCATTTGTTTCTGTCTCTTTTATGCTTGTAGATTGTTTTTTCATCCCTTTCAATGTGCTTGCTTTTTGTCTTTTGACTTAGTTTTTAAGGCTTCCCATATTTGTGTCTGATGACTGGTCATAATTGAGGAATGATTCTTGCAGATAATTGCTCCATGCCCTGAATGCATCATGGTCTCAGAAACAGTTCCAATGAGTCGTTTTACAAATGGAGACGCTGAATACAATCTTCACAATTCAGGAGAGAAAAGTCCATGGCAAGGATATGATGGTAGAAATGGAAACATGGCTTCTGCTGGAACCAGTGATACTACTTGTCACGGTGTAACTCATGGGGAGGAAAGACTTCCAGGATCTGTCAGAGATACACCAGACAATATTAATGTGAACAGAGAAATATATTGTGCACCAGTATGTTGGCATAATACTAATTCAAAACTTCTAGCTCTGGCTGCGTCCTTAGTACTTGACACTGTTAACTTTGCATTCTATATTTATTGCAGAAAAAAGCTAGAGAGCATACCGAAATGACCTTCCAAGCTATGTACAATCAGGAATATGATTTTGATGATGATGATGATGATGATGATAGTGACTGGGAACCCTTAGAAAAACCTACAACAGTTGTAAAATGGTTTTGTGTCAATTGTACAATGGTTAACCTAGACGATTGTGTCCATTGCGATGTACGGTCACATTTAACTTCTTCTCCCTGCTCTGTTCTTAATATTTCAAATTTTTCCTTTGCTTTTTGTCTTTCCTCATTTGGCTGAATAATATATCTTCATTTATGAGTTGTCAATTCTCAACTCAATTTTCTGTTTGTTAATGGACATATGTGACAGTCCACAGTTAATACGAGGCCATCTCCTGTATGCAGATTTGTGGAGAACATAAAGAATCTGGAATACTTAGGCACGGATATTTTGCACCTCCTTTCCTAAAAGAATCGGGCCGTACGGAGGATGAGTCTGAAAAAATAGAAAGATGTAAAGGTAGTCGCTTGTAGTTGGCTGTTTTATTTGTTCGTACGACTCCTTCACTGAGACTAATGTGCAAAAACTTTTGTTGGAAAATATCTAGAGGATAATCTTGTTCGCTTGGCTAATGTGTAGGTTCCTTTCTGTAAATGAAGCTACCAATGTTGTTTCGTTGAGTAGTTGTTTATGTAATGGATGAAATCAGGGTAATTTATGTTTGCAACAAAATTGGCATTGCATCTTATTATTATTTTTTCCTCTTGTTTGATAAATAATGGCTTAAGCTTGATTTAATTGTGTTAAACATATTTCATCATTCCTTTCCTTGGAAAAATTTCTCATGAAATTGGATTTTCATTAATTTCTAACTGCAGAACTTAGAAAGCAATAATAATTTACTGAAATACCCATTTTTGTAGCTTTGACAAGGATCACATTTTGAAAAAAAAAAAAAATGCAGGGTATCATTCTTGCCAATAATTGATTGGTTACACACATCATTTGGTTGAATTTTTAGGCATTTGTAGCAATTTTATATTCATTAAACATTGAAGAATGCCTCTCTGCTAATTAGCACTTCCCTAAAAACAGTTAAAGAATCTAGCATTACCAATTTTATGAGTAAGCATCATACATGGTTTGATGGGGCAAATGAGATCTTGAAACAAAAAGGAATTGTAGGCTAGGAGAATCTCTTGTCGAAGCACTCAAAGCCTACTAAACGGGTTTGAAAATAAAATGATTTTAAGAAATTTGTTCCTATGTGATGATACTCATCGTAATTACATCAATAAATAATTAGAATCTGCTTTTAAATTTTTCCAAATTGTACACGATCATAAAACCTCTATAAGGTTGGATAAGTTGGCCTTATATATTTGAGACCTTTTTATTTTGCCTTTATAGATAAAATGCATAACGTTAAAGCACCAAGTAGTCTTGCTTATACTTTTGTTTTTACAAGATGTGGTTTTATTTCTCTTTTTTAAATAATAATGTATGAATACATATTATCTGTTAACTTTTTGAATATGGTAATCAAATGACACCATTTTTTCATAGCCATCGTACCATGTTTGATCTTATTTTGTAGATTCATCCTCACGAAATTTGGTGTCAGAAAATTCTACTGCAGTGGGATTTGACGAGAGAATGTTGCTTCACTCAGAAGTATGTGTTGTTTCCCATGTGTAATTTTTGGAATTTCTTTTGAATTGAACTTTCTTTTAGTGTATAGTGATTTACACGTGCACATGTATTTTGGTTACTTTGTTTTATAATTGATAAAACATTTTTGTTTTATGCAATGAGTGGGCTTGTCTATATGTGCCATTTGTTGTGGATAGAGGTCTAGCAGTGGTGCACAAGATATTGATATTTAAAGCTTATGAAGAAAAGATATTGATATTTAAATATGGTCTCCTTAGATGCTTAACCAAAATACATAATTTATTTATGAAAAGAGTCAAAAGGATCACTTCAATGTATTATATATGTATATTTATATATATTTTACATGGATGGCCAAAATTTGGATATAATGTGAGGTGAAAAATAATGGCCAATATCTTGGATTTGGGTGACACTTCATTTTCTTATTCTGCTTTTTTGAATGTAGACAGAAGGTTGAGCGTACTCTTTATAAGAATCTTGCAATATGCAATTGTTCAGGTGTTCATAGTTTCATTTTTTTCCCTCCTAGCATTGGACATAGATTTGCCCATTGTTGTTAGAATCTTACGATTTACGATTCAACTCGATTCATATAGAAATCGAGTCGAATTTATAGGGTGAATCTAAAATTCCTTAGAATCATACGATTCATTCGAATCGTACGATTCGACTCGATTCATATAGAAATTGAGTCGAATTTATAAGGTGAATCGAAAATCTCTTAGAATCAACTATGAATCGGACAAATCGACCGTGAATCACATGAATAGCACGATTCGTCCAATTTGTGCGACTTCATCTGCATGTGCGCTTTAATCAAATATTCGTTCGATTTGGTTATCTTTGAAAACAAAGAAGATGATGATGCTCTTGAACTTGAAGATGAAGATGATTGATAACTAGTGAAAATTATGGACAATGGAGTTTATTAGTAATCTTATAGTTGTAGGCTTTTTTTTTTTTTTCTAACTTGTTATTTTGAAAGTGGTTTGGTTTGGTGCAATTTCAATTTAAAGGCAACATGAATATACCTTTTCCTTTTGATATAATTTTAAACTTAGCAAATATATTTAGAAGTTTATTTATCTATTTATATTTAAAAGAATTGATCATGATGGGCACATTATTTATTTTCTATGGATATATATTATTTATAGTTGAAATTAAAAATGTGTACCGAATCTTACGATTGGATTCGATTCTCGATTCACGATTCATAAAATAAAGATTTCGATTCTCAATTCGAATCTCGATTTAACAATTATGGATTTGCCACAATTATCTTTTATTTGTTGTTTGGACGACTTGTTTCAAAGACAGATGACAAGCTCAATTATTCAAATGTATTAATGAAAAAACCTACCCAAAAGGCCTAACTGTGAATATATATATATATAAGAGGTGTATATATAAGCAACTTCTGTAAGGCTTTGTGTACTAGGTTGTGCTTATTTAAACACCATTCCTTTTCTTCTTCCAATCCTCAAGTAGGACAATAGTCTAGATATCTACTGTGCAATCATAAAGTTCTCCTTCGTTACCTACATTATCCAGGTCACAACCTCAGCAACATCCTCTTCCTTTTGTTTATCCTATGATCACTCATTCCAAATCTAAGCAACTTCTGGCCTCTTCACCTCATGCTCTGGTGAGTACTATAGAACCTAGCTTAGTTAGTGATGCTCTCTTGGATGCTAGGTGGGTTAAGGCTATGCAAGAAGAGTTGAATGCTTTGCAGCATAATGGTACATGGGAGTTTGATCCTTTTTCTCTTGATATGAATTTGGTTGGCTATCAGTGGGTGTTTCATGTTAAGTATAACCCAGATGGGTCAGTTTTGAAGTTTAAAGCTTGGTTAGTGGCTAAGGGTTTTCATCAAAATTCTGGTATAGACTATGCTGAAACATTCAATCCAGTGGTTAAGACATCTAGTATACATGTTCTCCTTTTATTAGTTGTGACTTTTCGTTGGGATAATCAACAAGTTGTGTATGTTGATGATATTCTTATCACCTATTAAGATTCTAAGACTCTTTAGTCCTTTATTCATGATTTGGACACTCATTTTGCTCTCAAAACTTTGGGTTCTCTGTGAATTATTTTTTGGGTTTTGAAGCCTATAGGGATGGCAAAGGTCTCTATCTTACTCAGTCCAAATATATTGTTGATTTGTTGAAAAAGGCTAGTATGCAAGACTGACAATATGGCAGTTAAAAGTATTGCTGAAAATCCTGTCTTTCACTCATGCTCCAAACATATTGTAATTGATGTTCATTTTGTTAGAGAGAAAATTGAAAATGGTGAGGTGGAGATTAGATATATGTCAGGAACCAGAGCTTGACTTGTGATTATCTTGAAGATAGAACCGAGAGAATAGGAGAAATAGGGAGAAATGGGGAAGGATCAGACAAAATGAGGGAGAATAATAGAGAGAGATGGAGAATTAGACAGGAAAATAGAGAGAGAGATAGGGAAATAGACAGAAGTTGAGGGAGAACAGAGAGAATTCAATAATCTTGATAAGTCATACATTGATATCCTCAGCCATGTGGGTTATGGCTGTATATATAAGCAGCCCACAATTCTATAGAGCAGTTACCACTACTCCACTGCTAGTAACTGCTCCTTAATTACTACGTAACCTCCTAAATCACTCCATAACTGAGAATAATCAGATAATAAAAGCAATAACTAACTATTTCTACAAAATAAGTAAAAATAGAAATAAACATAACAAGCTGGTCATGACAATATATTCCCGCACAATATCAAATAGCTGATATTCTCACCAAAGGTTTGCCTAGAGACAGGTTTCTCTTTTTATGTAATAGGCTTTGCCTAACATTGTCTCCTAATTGTGCTGTTCAAGATAAACTACAGTGGACTTCTAAGAAGGATGATTCAAGAATAATACTCTTGTGCACTCAACAAAAGACTCTCAGATCTGCACAAGTTCCAGAGTCTAATTTGACCGAATGTTGAGAGAAGTAGTTCTATTCGTCCTCTACATGCAGTTTTGTTAAATATAGTTACAGTTTAGTTAAGTTTGTTAGTTAGGATTTGTCCGCTTGTCTTTGTACAGCTGTCAAGGTTAGTTGTATCTCTAACAGAATCAGTTGAGCTCAGAATCATTTTCAGCAAATTTCAGTTTCAGTTTCAATTTCTTTGTTTTTCTTCATAGAAGCTCACTTTAAAGTCCCAAGTTTGGGCATCATTACAGTGATTAGGCATCTTCAGTCCTGTTGGCACGCCTTATGCAATCAATTTATACTGACATCTTTTTAGAATAACATGTGTACTAACAGAAGTTCCATATTTATTTATTTGCTTCACACAATAAAGTTATGCATGTGTGCTTACTTAGAATAGTATATTCATAATTTATGTATCTTAATATGTCATTTCCTCATCAAGTCTGCCCTATTTGTTGTGTGTTGTCTTACCTATATGTGTTCTAGTTAGGTGGAAAGATGTAATAACTGAGCTGAAAGCTTTGGACAAGATTTACTACTATCTCCATAAATGAGAAGGCCCAAGATATTCGCCAAACACAAGGGGAATGGAGGATCCCTCCACTTACAATGGCTTTGAGGTGCATCTAAATAGGCATGGGCAAATATTTTGCTGGATAATGTATAATTTAGAAATTATGATCTAAGATTAGCCTTCTCTACTTGGCATTGGACCCTTTCAGGAACATACTGTTAAAAATACATGATCGTAAAGCTTGCAAGTTTGCTTTCCTGATATGCTCCAAAATCAATTTGTGTTGTGCTTTGCTATTTTGTTGGAGTTTCACAAAGGGCATCCCCGGTATATGAGGCTCTTCACTTTGTGGGGATTGGGGGAAAGCCATCTTGTATGCAACCTTACCATTGCTTTGCGAAGAGGCTGGTCTATTTCCAAAACTTGAACCCATGACCCTCCAATCATTGGAAAGTTACCTTGATTGACCTTTTGACCTTCTCACTGAGTGTGTGTGGGCATGACCTGTGAAGCTTCTGATGCCTTCACGCTTTTGTGGTGTGAATCATGTTGTCCATAGTCAAAGCTTCAAATTTTTGATAGAAAGGCACTAAATCTTAATATTTTGTTTGAGTTTGGTATATAATGATGACATTGTAGCATGGCTTTGACACAGATTAAGAATACTACAATTTTAATATTGCAATTTTAGCATTGTCAGAAACTTTGAAAAATGTGGAAGAGTTACTATACCACCAGTCTTGTTATAATTCACTATCAATTGGATATGAAGGCAATGGAAATGGTGTCATCTTCATCCTGGTTGGTTTATGGTCCTCGACTTTAGTTCCAGCATAGCCTAAAAATGGAAAATCAATTTGGGGAGCAGGGTAGGATGTGGGGTGAAGATACTTAAGCACTGTGGAACATACAGTTAAAGCTCATGATACTATGGTGTATTATTGGTTTCTCGCCTATTATATGTTTTGAATATGTATTTATAACATATTTTTATAATTGGCCAGCAAGTTAACAGAGCTAGGGGCATACGTGCTATGCTTTATTTTTGTCATTAGTCTTTATTTAGCCTTTTACAATTAAATGTGTTCGAGAACAATGGGCATAATTCCCTAAGAATAATGCAGATAACTTGCAGTTACTGTAGTGATTATAGAAATGCCAGACAGATGTTAACTGCCACATGTTAACTTTTGTGGTGCAAATTTATTAATTTATTGCAGCTAATGGAACTGATATATGTGGTAATGCTAGTTATAATCCTCTCTAGAGCAATCTCTTATGGTGATTAAAACTGATACTTCCTTTCTTGTTTTTGTTTGAGTAGGTTCAAATGAAGTCACATCCACATCCAGAAAGACCAGATCGTCTTCGAGCTATAGCTGCTAGCCTTGCAACTGCTGGTTACTTTTGTTGCTTTACTTTTTTTTTTTCCCCCATAATTGTTTCCCATGTCTGGTTTGTGAGTTTGTTTGTACCTTATCTATTACTGGTTACAGCAAATTATAGTTTTTCATTATGTTCCCAAAAATATTGACAATCAATTTTGACCATGCAGGTCTATTTCCAGGACAATGCTTTCCAATAGCTGGAAGAGAAATTACAAAAGAGGAACTGCTTATGGTAGGCAATGGATACCATCTTGAAGAGTTGGAAGGGCTGAACTAAAATTTAATTGGATAATAGTGTTTCCTTGATGTTATAGATCAATCATCTGGCATAACTTTCAGGAAATAAGTCAGAACATAGAGGGAAGATGGCATCTAGACAGACTTTTCTTTTCTAGTTTATTAAATTATTTGCAGGTAAAATAGCTGCAATGCATATATGTGGATGCTTCCCAAAAGAGAGAATCTGCTTTGATGTTCTTCTCATAAGCATCTTCCCTGATGAACCACCACAGATATCAGTGATCACTTTAAATATAGTCTCATTTCAAAGATGTGATAGAAAAACCTTTGAGTCCCTGCCTTCTATTGAAGGAAAGCTAATTGGAAAATTGCTACACCAGGATCAGAGATGTTGATCCAGCAGCCACTTCTCACTTTTACAAACTCGTCACATCTCTTGCAATGCTATTTGATCCACCACATACCCATTTTTAGGGTGTAACCATCAAGTCTTTTTTTCCCCTAATTATGATCTACTTCAACGTCATACTATCCCAAATGCATCTGATTTATCCACATTGGTTTTTCTCCAGCTGTTGGTTACTTTCTGTCACTTCCAAATACCAACCTCCATGTGCCCTTGACTTTTTGGCAACTCGCATCCTTGCATCCTCCACCTCTTGCTCAGATATAAGAAATAAAAAATAAATAAAAATTGAAATGCTTTTGATTTCAACCCATCTTGAGTAGCTATGGATACTTGATAAAACTGAGATAGTTTTGCTCAATGATAGAGGAAAACTGGGTTTGACCCCATCCTTCTTGATTGAAATCCAGTGTTTTCTGACAATTGCACTTGAGCTTCTCTTGTATACTTATTCTATTTCCCCATTTTTTGTGATTATATCCCTAGATGGATTTATTGTTGCCTAAGTCTTTAAATGAGTGGTGGAACACTGATACAAATATTTATGTTGTGGGTTTTTAACCTAGTAAAAACGTTTGATTCCTGACTTTTTATTTTTGAGGTTGCAGGTACACTCTTTGGATCATATTGAATCAGTGGAGATCACTAGCCATTTTCTTTCTAGGTGTGTATGGGCTCTCTACATCTGTTTAGGAGAGCCTGGGTGCATGTGATTGTTGATTGGTTTTCTCAAGATTATTGTTTAGATTGATTAGTTTTGTTAAATACAGCTACTTCACTCCTGATACATATGCAAACGAGCATTCAGCACAAGCTGCTAGGCTTGCAGCTGGTTTGTGTGCTGATCTTACTAAAGCAATTTTGACTGGACGTGCAAAAAATGGGTTTGCTTTGGTAAGATAAACGCCAAGTCCTCTAGCATGTCTGGTAATAAAGCAACAAAAGCTGCCAGTTTATAGAATTATTTTTCTTTCCTCTATTTATCTGTCTTCTCTCTGTTTCAGGTCAGGCCTCCTGGGCACCATGCTGGTGTAAGACAGGCGATGGGATTCTGCCTTCATAATAATGCAGCAGTTGCCGCATTAGTAGCTGGGGCTGCTGGGGCCAAGAAAGTGCTAATTGTAGATTGGGTAATGCCAAGAACTTTATCTTTTCTCCTCTTACTTATTTTTTATCATAATTCACTGCCTTAGGTAATCAGTAACTTTTTTTTCTTTTTTAATTTATCAAAATGGGAATTAATGCATAAAATGAAATAATTAATGATGCCATATTTTAATCTTTTGTTCATTGTTTGAAAATTTCTTCCATAAATATTGAATGTGACACATGCAATTAGAATGCTTTCTAATTAATACATTGTTTTTTGGTCTCTGCAGGATGTGCATCACGGAAATGGCACACAAGAAATATTTGAAGGGTGCAAATGGGTGAATATAAATTTTAAGTCTTTAATTGAAATAATTGTTTCCACTACGAATAAAACGATATGAGTAACAATAAGAAGAAGCTGATTCTTATGCGGCAAAACTTTGACTTTTATTTAGATATTTCTTGACCCTGGATTATTGAGACCTATATTTTATACATTAAATTTTGTTCCTTGTACATTTGGATAGTTGTCAAATCCCTGAACTAGTTTTTTGGCCAATGAGTGTGTGGATTCCATCATGTGGTTAATATTCAAGCTGCGATTTGGAAGTTGGATATTGAAAAGGTTTATGATCCAGTTTGGTAGGATTTTTAATTTATGTCTTGAGTGCAATGGGTTGAGGAGTAAATGAGTGCTGTACATTAAGTTTTGTATTTCCTTTATTGGGCCCATTGTGCTTGTTAATGGTTGAAACAAGGAAATTCTCTTCCCCTTTTTACTTATGATGTTTAACTGTGGCTGCTCTTATTCATTTGCTTGTTAGAGCTGAAAATTTTAGGTTCATTAGTGGATTCATCTTTATTATCTAGTTGAGAATGTTGGGCAGTTAAATACCAGCATGTGCAAATTATGATTTTAGCAAAGACCATAGTTGATATGCGGATATTTAAGAAAAGACAAAATTAGAAACGAGATTATATGTTATGAGATTAGAGTGACACCTATTGAATATAAGATGCTTGAGAGATAATTAAGATGGTTTGAATCTGTGAGGAAAAGATTTTGGTAGATAATTAAAATGGTTTGAATAAAATGGTGGGAATAGAAGGGAGATCGTTGAAGAAGACCAAGGAAAAACTTGGTGGAAATCTTTGAAACATGATAGAAGGTGTAATATCCTTACATGGGACATGGTCAGGAATGCAGCTGGCTGAAGGTCTAGACTTCATGTAGTTAACCCCACCTAATGTGATTTAAGGGTTATGACTATTGCTGTAATAGGTTCAAGTTTGTCTTGTTGTGACACTAAGGCTTCATCTTATTTTTGTTGAAGAATGAAGGTGCTACTATCTTTTGTGATCTTAATGTGAATGTATTGATGTCTCCAAGGATTATCTTTTGTCATTTAAGGCTGTTTCTGGCTTAATCTTTTCAAGAGCAAAAATTTTCCTATTGGTGTGGTGTCTAATATTTAAAACTTTGTAGATATTTTGGGGTGCAAAGCTGGTGCTATACCTACTGCATTGGTCCTTCTTGCTTCTATGATAAATAAAGTCAAAAGTGGTATGGGAGAGGATTATTTACTATTAGAGATGTGAATCGATACTTGTCTTGGAAGCAAAAATATTTGTCCAAATTTTGTAGGATTATTCTCATTGAAAGTTCTTTGTCTAGTATCCCTACCTATATGGTGTCTCTTTCTATGATTCTTGCTCCTGTTGCTAATTGTTTGGAAATTGCAAGAGATATTTTCTTGGGGGATTTTGGCATTGGGCTTAATATCATCTGGTGAGTTTTGTTGTGTGTCTTCCTTTAGTTAGTGGTAGTTTGGGCATGTAGAAAATTGAGGCCATATGTTATGGTCTTCCTGTCAAGTGCTCATGTAAATGTAGTTACTGAATTTTGCGGGAGAGGAAGAGCCCTTGAAGAGAGTACACAGAATATGATGAACATTAAGGGGTAATCAATTGGTCCTATTGAACCTCTTGATTGTGTTGGGCATTGAAAGGGAATTATAAATATTTGGGTTGAGTTTTATACTTTCATCTCTTTTAAGGTAGGAGATGGTGCCAGAGTTAATTATCACGGCCCTAGGCTTATAACAGTAATTACAGCTTATTGCAATTATTGCATTGTACCTTGTTGTAATATTTTTGCTGCTGTTACAACTTGTACCTTTTAGTTACAGTTACAATTGTAAACTAGAAGGCTTATAAATAGGCTACTACTTGGAGGATGGGAATTCATTGTGAAGTAACATAATTCTTTTCCTCTAAAAACTTCTCTCTCTCTCTCTCGATTTCTTCCTAAATACATAAAGAAACCCTAGGTCAGGTTTAGGAACCTAACAATTTGATATCAGAGTTGTCGATCCTCGGTTGCTAACTTCAGAGGCAAAATTCAAGGTGTGATTAGTGGAGATGGCCAAAGGAACTCGAATGAAGCAATTGGAGGCGAGGTTGGATACTCCGGAGTTAGATTTATGCCAAACTCAAGAGGAGGTGAGTTGTGACAGGGCGGAAAATGATTTAATGAGGGAGATTTTACTAACGCTAGAGAAGGAGTCAAGGATGATTTTGCTAGTTTTGGCCAAAGGCTGGATGGATTCTTGAATATGTTCTCGAAGATGCCTTGGGCAATTTACCAGTGGATTTTTCCACCAAGATCCACCGCACATTTGATTCTAGCAGGTGTTGGAATTCTTCCTCATACCTCTGGTTTGCAAAAAGATGAGGAACTACCTGCATTGGATCAAACAATTTAATTTAGAGGTTCTTCTCAAAGTCCTCATCCTACTTCGATGCCAAGGTTAGAAATATTGGCTTTTAAAGAAGTTAAATCGAGGTGGTGGATTAGGAGATGTGAACGATTTTTTCAGTATTACAATGTAGCTGAGTGCTAGAAAGTAAATCTAGCAATAGCCTATCTCAATGATATGGCTGATGTTTGGTATCAAGGATGGAGCAGAATGAGAGTTGAGTTAAACTGGACTAAATTTGTGGAGGATTTATGTGATAGATTTGGTGAGAGGACTATGGCCGATGTAATAGAGGAGTTCAATAAATTGAAACAGGAAGGATCTAATGGATTATTAGATCCGATTTGAAGAATTGAAGTCCTTATTGATTATTTCACATCCTACTTTGACTGGACCTATTTTGTATCCAGCTTTATCAGTGGCTTAAATGAGGAGTTGAGGCTGATGGTGAAGATGATGCAGCCTGCAATCGTTAAGCAGGCTGCCGAGAGAGATAGACTACAGGAGTTGGCATTGGAGGCAATCTTTAGAAAGCACAAAGTCCTACCTAAATGCTACTGTTTGATTCGTTAACAGTCGGGAGGAAATGCTAGGATTGCAAATTTAGGGATGAATCAAGGAAACTTGAATCCTAGGGTTTTTACAAGCCCTAATCTGATTAAATCCCCTTCTATGGAGCAAAGGAGGCAATTAGGACTGTGCTACAAATGTGGTGAGAAGTTCAGTCTTGGACACCATTTCAGACGACAATTGTTGAAAATGGAAGGACTGGATGAAGAAATAGAAGAAGTTGTTGAGGAGACAAAGATTCTCAAGGAAGGCCTACAAGGAGATGAGGGAGGAGAAATCTCCTTACATGCTCTCTAAAAGACTGTCCTAATTGTAAAATTATTAAGGTGAAGGGAATGATAGGAAAAAGAAGGCTGATGGTGTTAATTGACAGTGGCAATACTCATAGCTTCTTGGATGAAGCCACTGCCATAGATTTGCAGTGCAAAGTGACAACCACTTTTCCTTTATTAGTGACTGTGGCTAATGGCTGCAAGATGTATAGTAGATCCAAATGTATTAACTTTAAATGGATGATGCAAGGGCAAGAATTCACAAAAGATTTCGAATTTTGAAATTGGAAGGCTGTGATATGGTTTTGGGAGTAGATTGGATGATGATAGTTAGTCCCCTAATCTTTGACTTTAATAAATTAGAAGTAACTTTTGAATTATAAGGGAGGAATTTGATGTTGATTGGGAGCCTAGAAATTGGTGAATGCAAGGTGATCACCAGAAGGACACTATAGAAAATGTTTCAACAAAAAGGGGCTTAGGTGGCTCAGTGTTATGGTCCATTGCAAAGTATGAGACTTGTCCCGCATCGAAAGTTTAGGCTCTTGGTGTGGGGTTTATAATTTCTTGTGCACCTTCCCCTTGATAGTTAGCTTTTGAGGATGAGTTCTACTCGAGGGTTGTAACAGTGGTATCAAAGCTGGCCCATGTCTCTTAGTTGCAATCGTGTAACGATGAAGGTGACACCGGCATTGCAATGTTCATCCGGGACTAGCCGTGGCTAGTGCACAATTTGTCGTCATGGGCACCGAGATTGTGGAGCGTGGTGGTATGTTACAATCCATTATAAGGTATGTGATTTGTTCCATATCAGAAGTTTAGGTTCTTGGTGTGGGGTTTATAACATTTTGGGCACTCTCCCCTTAATAGCTAGCTTTTGAGGATGAGTTCTACTCAAGGGTTGTAACACTCAGTTGTATTCCATACATGCTTTTAGGTTGGATGGATGGACTGAATTGGAGGTTAGTAGTGATACACCCTTTGATGATGATCACTTAGTGCCCACAATTATTGCTACTTTACAATCCCTTTCTGAGGTACAACACCAGGATTCTTTACAACTACTATTGATTGAATTTGGGGACTTATTTCTAAACCAACCACTTTACCTCCACCCCGATTCTTTGACTATTCCATTCATGTCAAGCCAAACTCAAAACTTGTAAATATCTAGTCATACAGATATTCTCCCATTCAAAAGGCTGAAATAGAAAAGCTAGTCAAAGACATGCTGACTAATTTTATCATCTAGCCTAGCCAAAGTCCATTTGCATCCCCTATCCTTCTTGTTAAGAAAAAATATGGAGCCTGGTGATTTGTGTTGACTATCACCAACTCAACGCCCTTCCATTAAAAACAAATTCCCTATCCTTATCATTGAAGATCTTCTTGATGAGTTGACTGAGCCATTATTTTTTCTAAACTGGACCTCAGGGCAAGGTATCATCAAATTCGGATGAGGCCTGCTGATATACCAAAGACTGCTAAACTCATTAAGGCCTTTATGAATTCACAGTTATGCCCTTTGGATTTACTAATGCCCCTATTATCCTTCAAGCCCTAATGAATCACATTTTTGACTCATTTGAGGAAATTCATACTTGTCTTTTTTTATGATATCCTCATATATAGCCCACCTACAGATAGCATTTGAATTCCTCAGGTTGAATCAATTGTATGTAAAGCTATTTAAATATACCTTTGCTAAGGGGTGGGTAGAATACTTGGGCCATATAATTTCAGGCCAAGACCGACAACAGTGTCACAAGCTGTGACTGAGATACCCAATTTAATTTCTTTTTTTATCTTGCTGTCATTTTTATTTCATTTTATTGCTGATATTTCTTGCTGTTTTAATTTTTGTTATTTCATTTCCTAGCTATAATTCTGTTAGCAGATTGTTAGCCTAGGGGGGCCCACGGGTAAGGGCGATAATAGGACAAAAGCAGTTGTTATAATCACCTGAAAGGTATGATCTGTTGCAGCAGCCCCCTTGCTAAGAGTGTATATACTCTCCAAGGCACTCTTGGATGGGATTATCGATTATCTGAAAGAACAATCTGAATTTTCTCTCAATCTCTCAGTTCTTTTCTCTTCCTCTATTCTCTTTCTCCCTATTCTTCTCTAAATTTTCCTTGATTTTCTCTGTTGCTATTATCTGGTTCTCACCAAATCATAAAAGTAATTATTGTCACCGCCCAGCAGTGACAAATAGTTAAAGAATTGAGAGGCTTCTTAGGGCTGAGAGGGTAATATAGGCTATTCATGCAAAGTTATGGGATGATAAGCAAGCCTTTGACTGAATTGCTCAAGAAGGACAATTTTTATTGGAATCCTAGGGCAGAGGCTGCTTTCCTATCATTGAAAAGAGCTATAACTTGGGCTGCTGTCTTGGGTTTACCTGATTTTGCTAAGTAGTTTGTACGGGAGACTGATGTTTGTGATTCAAGAGTGGGAGCCGTGTTGATGCAGGAGGGGATACCACTGGCCTATATCAGTCAAGCTCTGGCCCCAAAGCACTTGGGACTCAGTGTTTATGACAAGAAGTTAATTGCAGTGTTGGCAGATGTGGATAAATGGAGGCACTACCTAGAAGGAAATCAGTTTATCATCAAAACTGGTCATTAAAGCTTAAAGTTCTTGTTGCAGTAGAGGCTGCACACAGTTACAGAAGAAGGGAATGTCTAAACTGTTAGGCCTGGACTACATAATTTAGAATCGGAAGGGAAAAGAGAAGGTGGTGGATGATGCACTCTCTAGAAGAGAAGAAAAAGGAAATTGTTAGGCCATTACTGCAGTCGTTCCAGATTGGGTGAAAGATATATCTGCTAGCTATGAAATGACTGGTTGGGCGGAGGATCTCTTGGCTCAACTAGCAATTCAACCGCCCAGTAAACCTGGTTATGCACTATCTACTGGCTTAATCAGGTTTAAGGGTAGGCTGCTGGTTAAGGAAGATGAGCAGCTAAAGGACCAGATCTTGTGGTCCTTACACAACTCTCCTTTGGGGAAACATTCAAGCCTAAGAGCTACCTACCACAAGGTGAGGCAGCTGTTCTTTTGGCCTGGCCTTAAGAAGGATGTGACTGCTTATGTGTTGTCATGTGCAGTCAGTCTATCAGCGCTGCAAATATGAGCAGGTCATCTCTGGCTTACTGCAGCTATTGGATATACCTGAGTAGGCTTGGGTGGGAATCTCTATGGATTTTTTAGAAGGATTGCCCAAGTCAGAAGGCAGAGATGTTATTCTGGTGGTGGTCAACAGACTTACAAAGTTTGCTCATTTTTTGAGTTTGACTCACCCCTTCACAGCCCAAGAGGTTGCTCGAATATTTTTGGACTCCATTGTCAAATTACATGGGGTTCCTCAATCTATAGTATTTGACAAGGATAAGATCTTTACTAGTGTTTTTTGGCAAGAACTGTTCAAAAGTTTTGTGGTTGGATTACATATGTCCACATGTGGGTGATATGGTTTACCTGGGGGTGAAACGTTTTCAGCAGCATTCATTTTCTAATTCCCCTGCCTCTAAATTGAGTCCTAAATGCTATGGGCCTTTTCTAGTTGTGGCCAAGGTTGGGAAGGTGGCCTATCTTTGCAGCTGCCAGCTGATGTGAATGTCCATCCTGCTTTTCACCTAGCTAAAAAAATCAATGGGAGCTAATGAAGCCACTAGTATGTCACAACCCTAGGGTTTGGCTAGGGTTGTGATAGGAATTTGGAGGGAATTAGGAAAGAGAAAGCAGAAAGGGGGGGAGATATAGAATTGAAATAGAGAGAAATGGGGAGGAAAGAGAAGAAGAACCAAGAGAGATAATTAAGAGAGAATAGAGTTTGAAATTCATTCTTCAATTCAAGCATGCCAACAAACTCCTAATAGCAGCCTTATATAGGCTTCATTGCCTTCTAACAGCCTAACCACTTGCTAACAATATATCCTAACAGTTATTATAAACCTATTACAAGATTACCCCCTTTATTATATTCCTATTACAGCATTGACCCTCCTATACTCCTAGGTACATGACATAGTACTAATCTTTGATGCCTCGACAAGATAAGGAAGGAGGTCCAACAGAGTCATGATAACTAAGCTTTGATGGCTCGATGCTGTAATTCCTATCATTGTATTGAGGTTCCCCAACAATTAAACCATCTGCCCCTATCAATAATTTTGCCACATTTTCGTCTCGTTCATCAGAATTTTTATGAAGCTCACTCTCAACATTTTTCTCCTCCACATCAGCAACATCTTCTTCTGTTAGCTTATTGGGATTCACTCTTGCTGAATGGTTGTCAGAATTCATCCTCTTCTGGTTAGAATTTTCAGAATGATCATCTGCCACATTCCTTCTTGGTTTGTCGAAGAATTCTGCTAGAAACTTGTAGTTGTACTCCTTCTTCAGTTGCTCTATGTTAAGGAAATCCTCTTTGTTAAAACTCCCATGATAATCCTCAAAGTATTCGGCAGGAAAACTGTAATGATACTCCTTAGATAGTATCATTGCAAACTCTTGCAACTTTTCACGTTTCATTTGGCCGAATTCTTTGCTCGATTCATGTACCACACTTCTTGTTCCTTTGTCCAATTGGCTAATCCCCATCTCCAACTTCTTTTCCCATGCATAAGGCTTCTGGCCAAACTTCCCCTGATGTCTATCTCCAGCTGAACATGCAACATCCTTCTGCTGCAAGTTAGGCTCCCATGGTCTCATGCAGGCTTTGCTCGTCATGGCAGAAATTTCACGAATTGGACAAGCCACAGGCCAAGAAATCGAAGTGTTGTCCATCCTAAATCCCCACACTTCTGTTTTGTAACTGTCTCACCCAATCACCTCTAAAATTGATCCAATAAGTGGCAAATTGCAGCCACTGTTATGCTTCAAGGTAAGTCTATTGTAGCAGCGAAAGAAATCGCACACTTACAGCGATTTGATCGGCCTTCTAGAGTTCCCTAGATCTCCATCCGAAGTGTGAATGAATCACTACAATGGTCACCTTCACAACCGAGATCGCTGAAGTCACGGAATTGATCTAGATCGCCTGCTGATCCTGGTTTCCATAATCGCCTTCAAATTCCGAGAGTCAAGCTCCTTGCGTTGGAATCAATTGGCCAAGCCGTCTTCCAATTCCAAGCCTCAAACATCAGCTAACCTCACCTCCTTGTGCGCTAAACTCAATTTTTGAGATTCAAACAGAAATTAATCAACTAATCAACAGAAAAAAAAACAGTAGAGAACTAACGCGGGTAGGGGGTTCGCCCAGTTGTTGGAAATGACGACCAAGGACCTTGCTCTTGTCAGTCCTCTTGAAGATTGAATAGCCAGTGTCGGGTTACCAATTCAACTCCCTGAAACACCTCCTGAAAGTTCGATTAATTTTGTTGCCACTAGGGATCGCCTAACAATTGGTTGATTTCTGCAGCCTAGGGATCGGAAACCAACGAGCAAAAGAAATCGGAGAAATTCGCCTCTCACAAAGGACTCCACCTACATGTTCGAGCCCGAGAATTACTGAAATCGCAGCCATGGTCAACCTCCTGCTCGCCTCCAAGAAAATCGATCAACTCTTCCCCTTATATGAGTCGTCTAACTTCCCTTCAGAGACGTCTTATGTGTTCTGTGCCTTCTTCGATTAGCTCCGTTGCCGTCCTTCAACGTTGCCTCAATTTCAATTAATTGGCTCGGCGATGAAAATTATCTCCTCGTTCAATCGACGCTAATATGGCCGTCAAAAATCGCTCGAGGCTCTGCTTTGATCGCACCTTCCTTCTCGCTATTTACTCACGATCAAAGTGAATTCAAGATCGCCAAAGGAGTCTCCACCCGATCACCGACCACTGGTTGGAATTCACCTGAATTCTTGAATCGATCTTGATTCCTTTCGAAGGCTTGCACTCGCTTATCACACTGTAACCAATGGAACTCGTCGGAGTCCTTATACTCGCTGGAATCGCCCAAAGTCTTTGCTTTATCGATTCAGCCGAGAGTCGGCATGGGAATCAACTACTACCAATTGCAGGAATTATAGCCAAGGAACCTGGCTAGCTCATCGCCGAAATCCGCCTAATTGCAATCGCCAAGGGAAATCACTCACCTCACAGTAGTCGCCTTGAAGCCTCCTCGATCTAGAGCTTAATCACTGAAATTTATTTCACCGGCCTCATCAACTGAAATCAAACCTACAACCAAGGATTGACTGCTCTGATACCAATTGTTATTGCCCTAGGGTTTGGCTTAGAGTTGTGATAGGAATTTGGAGGGATTTAGGAAAGAGAAAGCAGAAAGGGAGGGAGATATAGAACTGAAATAGAGAGAAATGGGGAGAAAAGAGAAGAACCGAGAGAGAGAATTAAGAGAGAATAGAGTTTGAAATTTATTCTTCAATTCAAGCATGCCAACAAACTCCTAATAGCAACCTTATATAAGCATCATTGCCTTCTAACAGCCTAACCACTTGCTAATAATATATTCTAACAGTTATTATAAACCTATTACAAGATTACCCCCTTTATTATATTCCTATTACAGCATTGACCCTCCTATACTCCTAGGTACATGACACAGTACTAATCGTCCTTCAACGGATGAAGATCTTATAGTGGAAATTGAGCCCTTGGCTGTCCTGGAGAAATGGGTGATTTATCAGAATATACTGCCCATTACCCAAGTTTTGGTGCAGTGGTCTCATTTGCATCCAGACCACACCACTTGGGAATACTTGCTGGACTTAAGCAATATTTGAGGATATTTGAGGATGGCCCAACTACTGTGATTTCTTGGGGGCAAGAAATATTTTGAGGGGGAAATGTCACGGCCCTAGGGTTATAACAGTAATTACAGCTTATTGCAATTACTGCATTGTACCTTGCTGTAATATTTTTGCTGCTGTTACAACTTGTACCATTCAGTTACAGTTACAACTGTAAGCTAGAAAGCCTATAAATAGGCTACTACTTGGAGGATGGAAATTCATTGTGAAATAACAGAATTCTTTCCCTCTAAAAACTTAACTCTTCTCTGTCTCTGTCTCTGTCTCTCTCTCGATTTCTTCCGAAATACCTAAAGACACCCTAGGTCAGGTCTAGGAACCTGACATCAATTTTGGCTTGACAATTGGTGTGGGTATAGGCTGTTGTGTGTGATTTGTTTTCTTACTTTTCTAGTACATTTACTGGTAGAAATCAGCAAAAAGTGAGTTTGGTTCCCACAGTTCAGATGTAATCTCTAGGATTGGAAATCTAATTCCTTTACAGTTCTTTTGACATTCTTAATTCTTATTGGGAGGATAGATGGGTTTTGCTTTGGATGAGTACTGGACTTTTTTGGTTCACTTGGTCTATGAATCTTTATGTGTTCTTTTCCTTTTTATATGTTGTGAGCAATGCTAGATTCTGTGAAACTTTTTTGGATTCTTGGAGCTGGGAATGTTCCTAAAGGAGGTTGATTGCTCTTTGGAAGCTGATTCTTTTTGCATCATGTAACATATTTGGCACAAAAACAACTGAAAGGTTCTGCTGACAGTGAGTCTGAATTTTTGTATTAAGGGTACAACTTCCGTTACCTCTTTTTTCGTAGCTTGAGGATCTTTGTTCTCTCAAGTCTGTTTTTATTTTCATCAATGAAATTTTGCTATCAGTAGTCTTTGGTAGTCTTTTGATAGGGTTCACCCTCTGTCAGTTTTTGTTGTTTTTTTGTTTTTTTAAGATGCTTATTGAAAAAATGTTTTCTGCAACAATTAATAGATGTTACAGATTAATGGGGGTGCAAAAAGTTCTATGAAGTATGGCATGTTTGATGCATTTTTGGTGACTGATTTATGCCTATACTCATTATACATTGTTGTGGATTTTGGATTTTTGTATTTTGATGAAAATTTTTAACTTCCTTCATATGTAGTGTAGTTCTTTGGTACTGATGAGATGGGCCTAATCCTAGGTCTTGTATATCTCCTTGCATAGACATGAGGGCGGGAAGTTCTATCCTGGTACAGGTGCTGCTCATGACGTAAGTTCATTCTTCATTCTCTGCTTGTCCTCCTCTCTTGAAGTACCTGTTTGTGATATCAGTAGACAATTCTTTGTTTAGTTTTTGGTTGAGAACACATTTTTTTTGGCAAGACATACATACAGCCCGGTACTTGTCACAAGACACATTTTTGGCTCCTGGTAAGGCTGACATGAGATGTCTTAATGATCTTGAACATTGTAAGTGTTTTAATTGTTTTAATTTATATTCTTGTGCTGATTCCATGTAGTTTAGAACTCTTGTTTTCCTTATTAATTTTGTTTCACTGTTATTTTTAAGTGAATTCTTAGATACAGATGAAAAAAGATGGGATTATTTACTAAAATAATTGTCAAGAACGTTTTTATTTTATATCTGACATAAAGATTAGTAAAAGTGCATCCTCAACACGAGGCTCCCTGTTTTGTGGGTGTCTAGGACAGGGGTGGTTGTACATAGCCCATCACTCCCGCCCCCCCAGAGGGGCTGATTCCACAACTTTGAACCCATGACCTTCTTGTCACAAAGGAGCAACCTTATTAGTGTTACCAAAGCTCGCCCTCATCTTCCACAAGAGTAGTTTATCTTCTTGTGTTAGGATATTGGCTTATATGTGCGGTTTAAAATTCAGTCACTGGATCTGTGTCAGTATATATCAAACAATGTGGCAATTTCTTCTTGTACCTCGACCAATTTATGGGGTGGGCAACATAAATCTGCTCTTATTTTTTACTTTTTAGCATTTTAAGACATCTCATTGACTCCTTATGAAGCATATTAGAAGATACTGACTATCAACAAGGTAAGTGAATATATAGGGATTGTTGCTCGAAAGCTTTTGGGCTGGGGTTCAAAATTTGGGTTTTGGATATCTGTTGCTCTACTTTTTATATGAAGTTAAAGAAGCTGAGGAGCTACAGAAGTAGGGTGCTTATGGCATCTGTCATGTGTGATGTTGGTAGTCATCTCTTGATGAATTTTTCACTTCATTCCAATGCATGTTTGGTTGGCTCTGCCCAAGATTTAAAAAAGGTCCACCTGCATCCTTGTAGCTAGAGGCCTCAGTGGAGCAAAGAACAGAAAGATCAGTTATGTTATTCCTTGGTATTGCCTTTTAATACCTTGGGAGGGAGGAACATGATAAGGTACTTGTCATTGTGATAACAGTTGAAGAGTTAGTAGCCTTGG
Source organism: Diospyros lotus (assembly GCF_014633365.1). NCBI lineage: Eukaryota > Viridiplantae > Streptophyta > Magnoliopsida > Ericales > Ebenaceae > Diospyros > Diospyros lotus. Next base: position 1,334,778 of record NW_026267104.1, read on the forward strand.
TGTAGGGTTCAAGGAAGTTTCCCAATTAAATGATAGTTCAATATATGAGACTTGGCTCTTATGGCTTTGCGGCTAGATGCAAGCTACCCTCCATCCTGCTCAGAGTTGGTTCCCTTGTACTTACTCTAGCAGGCTTCTATTGACTAAAAAGGGTGTACCTAGTGCACAAGGGTTTCCACTTTGCGAGAGTTGGGAGATGGTTGTTTTTGTAAGTAGTCTTATCCTTGTTTTTTTCCCAACTCAAACCTGTGACCTTTCATTATAAAGAAGCAAGCTTACCTTTGCTACCAAGGCTTTTGTTGGTTGGTTGAATAAATCGTGAGAATCAAACTAGAACTAGATGTGTATTTGTTGTTTATAGAGGATTGGGGGACCTTGGTGCACAGTATAGCAGTTTGGTATCTATTTGATAAGACTGAAAGTATGAATTAAAAAGTTCTAGTATCAATTCTTTTATAAAATAATAGATTTTTTATTTCAAAAATTTCAAAATAAACCTGTTAGAGAAAAAAATGAAAATTTGAATTACCTTCTAGATTTTTCTATTAATTTTAATTCTCATTGTAGAATTAGCTCTCTCTCTCTCTCTCTCTCTCTCTTATTTTCAACTCTTGTAGTCTGAATTCCTATTTGATTAGTAGATGAATGGTTTTATGGTGGGGAACATTGCGCAGAGTTTTGGGTTTAAATAGTAAAAGGGTAACTTTCATGCTTTCTGGCTAAACGCTGAAGCAATGGTAAATTAGTCAAGAACCAAATCCCACTACTTTTTTCCACGAAACAAAGAATAATATATCATTAAGAAATCCCATCAATTTTATGCACACATTTCTAAGGACCTCTAACTCCCTTCCGAGGGAAAATGCAAATCCTATGACCAACAAGTGGTGTAACCTTTGTGCTGGCTTGGGGAATCAGTGCTTCCTTTACTCGTTGGAGTAGTGAGTGGTATAGTTTAGAGAGGGCTTCACTAATTCACAATAGTTACTCAGCTACTATAACCTGGATCGATTTGGGCTTGCTCCTATTGTGTTCCACTGCAACAAAGGAGCCATCATCTTCATTTACCAAACCTGAAGTCTTCCACCCTACCTATTTCCATCTTTTTCATCAAGTTATCGATCAACTAAACATGGAAGAAGAAAATGGCTGATACAACCAGATTACATGCTATATTTTTCTGTACTTTTGGTTAAAGAAAGAATCTTTCCTCTATTTTTTGCCCTCTAATTCTTTTATTTACCGTATACTCCTTTTTTACATGACTAAGCCCATTTTTGGTGGTGCCTTTCTTAGGAATACATTCATTTTATAAAAAGTAAGATTCACACTGAAATACCAGATTGATAGGCCAATGAACATCATCATCTCTGTTACAATATGTATGGTAAAACACAAAGTGTCTAAAATCCTATGACTCCAGTCCCAAACAAGCATGACAATGTTATCCCAAAAGCCTTCGGCATCTTCATACCCATGAGACCTGATTTCTTGTTCTGGTGCTGATGTTTGTGCACCACTTTTATTTTTTTATTTTTTCCCATTTTAAACTTTTCCCGTTAGAGAGTGAGCCTTGGTAGCAACAATAAAATTGCTCTTTTTAATTGAAAGGTCATGAATTCAAGTTGTGAAGACAGTCTGTATAAAAAATAACTATCCATCTACCTTTGTAATGTGTGGAGCCTTGTGCACAGGGAACACCCTTATAGTTTTAACTTCTTCCACATTTATTCTTGCAGTCTCTCATTGAGCCAGTTGTTGCATCTTTTTTTAATCGGTGTTGTATATTTCTTGAACCTTTCAATGTTTGTAGTCTCTTCATGTCTTAACTTCTAGATGTTTGCCACTTAATGCTTATATTCTTGAATCCTTCCATTTAGCCTGTCCTCGAGGATATTTCCAAATTAATAAGCATGCCTGTAACAGTTTCTACCCTGTGCAGGTTGGTACCAAGGATGCAGAAGGATATTGTGTGAATATCCCATGGAGTCGTGGTGGAGTTGGTGACAATGATTATATTTTTGCATTCCAGAATGTTGTGCTACCTATAGGTTATTTCTTCTTCTTCTTTTTAACTACAATAGAAAGAAAAGGATATTGCATAGCTTTAAATGGCATTTAATTGCAGCTTCTGAGTTTGCCCCTGATTTTACCATCATATCTGCTGGATTTGATGCGGCAAGGGGTGATCCCCTTGGCTGCTGTGATGTAAGTACTTCATTCTTGGCTCACTATGTCTTAAATGATTGCCATTTATTAAGGGTGTCTACATAGTCTGTTGGATTATAAGATGTGAGACTTTTGATTCTCTTTCTAGGCATTTTTAAATTTAAATGTCCAGGAGGTGCTTTGGGGACCGTAGGAGTCTGTTACATGGACTGGGGTTGCATGGGTGTCAGGTGTGAGTATTTGTCTGGAAGTGTCAGATTGATGTAATTCTCATGTCCAAGAACACTAGAAATCATATATACTTTAAAATTTTATGTACATTTTTGAGATTTATCTAACAAAATGGTGTTCATAAACTAGCCTACACATCATGTTTATTGAGCCTATGTTTAGTCATGTTGGCCTCAGTATCCCCTTTGTCTCCCAAGGGTCAAGTATTTGGCATTTGTAGTTCACCCATTTAGAAGTCAATGTAACATAATAGAAGTATCTTGACCACTTTTGTTGTCAGACCACATTGCTTGGATGACTTTCTCTGGGCATTCTTTGGATATACTTTAATGTCTAACTAAACAATTTATGATTGGACTCTTGGATGGCCATACTTAAATGCCTAACTCAAAATTGATGGATGACGATTGGTGTATCATTTCATTTTTCAGTAGGATAAACGGATCCAAAGATTATTCTAGGCCACATTTTTTGTTGTAGGTGACTCCTGATGGCTTTGCACAAATGGCACATATGTTGAGTGCTCTTTCTGGTGGGAAGTTGCTTGTTATTCTTGAGGGCGGGTTTGTGATTACATTTTGATCCTTGATTTTAGTTAATTAAGATTTTTTCTTTATGTGAACAATGAATATGCGTACTTGTGTGCAGATATAATCTACGATCAATATCATCTTCTGCAACTGCAGTGATTAAGGTCAGTTATTTTTTTCAATTCTTAATTCTAACATGATTATTACCATTTAATCTTTATATCATCTTCATCATCATCCTTCAGTGCCTTAAGCTGTAATGCTTGGGTGGATTGAGCTATTGTTCCTTAAGAGTGCAAGATTATTTCAGTATATAGATTGAAGATGTGGTATACTTTGTATTTTTAAATATGGTACAAAGAGGTAGATTTTTATAAATTACAGTATTAGAATGTAAGGAATACTTCTAATGATTTTTCTTTTAATAATTAGGTATCTGATAAGATAATCAATGTATTATATTTTTTATTCATATTAAGTTTCTGAAAATATTTTATGGAGCATGATGGTAATTTCATAACATTTTACCAGGTAAAACACACCTTTTCATATTTTGAATTCATTATAATTAATTTTTCACTCCTGAGAAAGCCTTTTAACAATAAATATGAAAAAACTTTGGAATGCTTTTTGGCCACTAGGTTCACCATTTCTGATGTATGCAGTATGTTTGGCAATTGAGTAAAACTGCAATAGAACATACTGTTCTGGAGCCAAATAAGTTATCTGTCCATCCAGCACCAATGCCTTTAGATTTTCATTGATTAAGTTGGTAACTCTGCGATTGCATAGACCCCCCCCCCCCAAAAAAAAAAAAAGCTTCTCAAACTGCTCTTTCTGCAAGCTGTCTGTTGTAAGGGTGGGAAAGTGTAATGAGCTGACATGAAACTGGTCATTTGAAATCTTAATTTAATCATTCATGTCCTCCTATACAACATTTGGTATATGTTTAACTTCACGTTTTTGGCAAGATCTTTCAAGAATTTTGGAGTTTGGTAACATTACATGGTCTTAATTAGTGGAAAGGAGTATAATTTGATTTTTGCAATGTACACTACAAACATTCTTTGTTTTTTGTTTTCTGTATTGTTCTTTTTCTTTTTTCTTGAGGGAGGGATGGGTCTTTTATTCTGATTGAAAAAGGTGAAATCCGTTTACTTAACATGAGTTTTGTAAAAGTTATAGGAGAGCCTTAGTAGCTATGGTGAGGTTACCCCTCTGTGACCAGAAGGCATGCGTTTGAACTGTGGAAACAACCTCTTTGCAAAAAAGCAAGGGGAAGGCTGTGTGCAAAATATGACCCTTGCAAAGCACTGAGCCTCATGCATTGGGGATGCCCTTCTTTATAGGCATGTGTTTGGGCAGGACCACTTAGTTGAAATTCAGGAAAAGGTCGAAGCATTTGGAAACCAACTGTAGGTGATGCTGGTTTTTTAGAATGTTTTGTTTAAGGAAATTGATTTTTGAGTTCTAACTTCTAAAATCACAAAAAATATTTCTGCACAAACTTTCTTGATGCGTGTGTGCTGTGTATTGGAATTAGTCCTGTCCCTGAATGATGTCATAATGCTGTGTTCTTGGATGTGTGTGTGTCCAATACATGGATATTCGTGATGTGTCCTGTGGATTTATTATAAAGTTATGAGTGTACTATCTTCCATTCAGTGCTCTTTTGTGACTTTTCATCTATGCAATGAAGGTCTTGCTTGGTGAAAATCCCAGATGTGAAGAGAATGTTGTACCATCTAAATCTGGATTGTTGACTATTCTTGAAGTCCTGAAAATTCAGTTGAACTTCTGGCCTTCACTGGAATCCATCCTTTTGAAGTTGCAGTCACAATGGGGAACACATGCTCTTCAGGATAGAAGTAAGTGTAATTCCTTTCTGTAATTACACTCCCCCCCCCCCCCCCCCCCCCCCCCCTCTTCCCCCAGTTGGCACATCAAAGAGGATTTCGCTAGAAGATGATGAAATAGTGAAATAGGAGGAAATGAGCACTCTACATTGAGGAGAAGAGAAGCAAGATAAAATCAACTTAAATTAGTCTTATCTGTGCATCTGTTCTGCCGTCCTCTCTAAAGAGGATTATGCCTCCACTCTCAAGGCTTTTGTCCTCGTAATTAGTAATGAGGTATGTGGAGTAAAGGTTGTGTAGAATTTGTGTACAAAGAAATCTGGATTCTAAGGCATCCGACTTGTGAACGTAGGTAGGGAAGAAACTAAACCATTGAAGCCCATGTTGAAATTGCAGGATGGTTGTTTAAGATTCACCTGATACTTGTTTAAATACAAGACCTTATATGCGTAGCTTCCTTGAGGAAGAATGCATATTACCCAGTAAAGAATAAGGGGAGGAAGAATTTGATTTTGTTCCAATGGCTTCTAGAATCAGACCACCTATATAGAAAGTAATAAAAGGTTTGTAAATAATATTCAGTAATTAAAGGTTTATAAATAATATTCTATATGATATTTTCCATTGTGTCCTGCCCTGTAGTATGCATAACGTTAACTGGAATGCAACTGCCATCACTGTGACAGTCCATGCTTAGCATGAGTCGGAATCTTCTCCAACAAGATGTGTATTCAAAACAAAGTTTATAGTTTCAAGCCTCGATGATATTTGACAGAATGTTGAATATGCCTGGAATTATCATGTAAAGCCTACCGCACATTGTGTCCATGATATTTGTTTACACACTTGAGCTCCATCTATTGCATTTTTTTTTATGAGAGCAGTGCATAATGGGGATTTAAGCCCTTATGTGCTAAAAGCAGCCAAGAATCCCAATTAGACATTCCTCTGGTCAATGTTTCCTTTTAGGAACAAGGTGGAAGTCATCTTTATAATTCTCCAGTTGATCTATTAGTTTATATTGGTTAGTTGAAAGTTGAACTATTTATGCAAATTAATTGACCTCTTCTGGCAGTTAAATGATGGCCAAACCTTTTCCTGTTCCATTATAGTTCATCAACCACGTTTTTTGTTCTTGTGGAAAGATGTTCTAGAGAACTGATTCTATATGGACTCTGCAATTGGATGCGCATTGTGATTGGATAGGGAGAAGCCCTTATATTAGTCTTGGTGCAGAAATGTAGGAAGGGTGGAACTGGCAACGCATGATGATATGTACTAAAGATAATTGGTCATGGACTAATTTTTTCCTGGCTTTCATTTTTGCAGAGAAACGTTCAAGAAAGAGACAGCGTGCCAGGGTTCCACTATGGTGGCAGTGGGGACGGAAAAGATTGTTGTTTCATGTCTTCTCCCGGAAGCTTCAACTAAATGTTAAGAGGTTTTGAATACTTATTGTACATAACATGCATAACATGATGCATTTCCTTTTTGTAATTTGGTGTGTTTTCATGTATTCTCAGTATGCTTCAAGGAGCCTTTTTCCTAATTGATATGGGAATCAGGAGATCTCTCATTGTTATTTTTGTTTCTGCTTTGGTATGGAAATGCAATCTCTGGCACCAAAAGATATGCATAACAGAATCTCTCTCTCTCTCTCTCATTTTTTGAATATAGGACCGTAGAGACCTTCTGAATTCACCTTTTTGAAGCCAATTGTTGCAAGCTTCTTAAGACATTAAAACACATCAAGATATTAATGTAATTGAACAGGTCAGTTTGTAGTATTCTGCAGCTTGATGCTGGTGAAATGAGGAGACACAAGAGGATGCAATTTCAGCAGCTCTGAATCTGGGTTTGCTGTGGTAAACGTCCTTTATGTTAGTGGGATGGTGACCCAGTTCTTAATTGAATGGGTCCAGAAGATGTGGATTGAGATATTGTGGAAGGTAGATTCCAGTGGGGTACCTAGCTGAATGACATTGCTTCGCCCATGGGGCTTGCACATGCTTGCGGTGCCAGGAAAGAGAAATTGCTGAATTCTTAGGGCACTTTTGGTCATGAAACTAGTTGATTACCCTGCTGGATCCCAGTCAATTGATGATTTGGTGACTGGTAATAGAGAATTCTAGGTACATTCTAGATCTTGCTTCTATGTCCTTATTTCCCTAGTCTTGAAATGGGTCTTTGATAAGTGCCTGGTAGCAGTATATTTGGATGATGGATTCCAGTGACAAATCAGATCGGTAAGATAGAGATGGAATGAAGGATTATGTTACTGCACTATACAGATGAGCCTTCCCCAAGAGAGATGGGAGGGTTGGATCCATTGTTATTGGTGCATTGTTGGAGGTGCCATTGGATATGCTACTGGGACTACATATGGTGGATGGTGTCCATGAGGAAGCATAACCGGAGTCCCAACAGCTGATGCCATGTGAGCAGGAGCAGCAGCTACTGGGTGCCCTACCGGTGCTCCGTACACACCTAGACCGGTCATGTTTGGTGGAGTCCTATGCTTCATCGGTGGCCCGATAGCTGCTGCATTTGCTGGGTTTCCAGGATTAGTCTGCTGGCCGGTGATGGGTGGTTGGGCCGAAACATCCCCGCTGTTGACACTGGTAATGTCATGGATGCTGGATCTCCTCCGGTCTCTGTTCATCGAGTTCAGTCGAATGAAGTATTTCTGGGCATGGCTTGCCACTTGTGTTGGAGTCCTCGATATCACAAAGTTCCTTGAAATGCTCCTCCAGTCTCCTTTCCCAAACTTGTCCAGACCAAGCAGAAATAGCCTGAAATCACAAGGAGCCACAGGTAAGTCTGTTAAAACATCAAGATTTTGATTGCATTTTAGGAGTATATGAACCACTTGTATAGGAATGTACTGGAAGTCGTAAGTTAAAAGGTTTAACTGACTAGAATTGAGTAGTGATATGTGTTTCTTGAATTTACCTGTGCTCTTCTTCTGTCCATGGAATTCCTTTTCGTCTTTCTTGCTCCGACCTGGATCCTCCCTTGCCTCCATGCCCGGTTGAGTCATGGGCAAGCCCTGAAAACCCGTTGCCGTAGTTGCAGTTTGATTTCTTCTCCGAGGCCGTGAGCCCAGAAAAACCATGGGGGTCCTTGGTTGATGATGGTGAAGCCTCCTCAACTAGGTAGTTTGGAAGTGGCACTTGCCCGGCTTCGATCGCGGTAACATCGTCAACCAGAGCCTGGTAGTGTAGCTTCAACTCTTCAATGGTTTTGGTGGGAACCATTGAAGCAATCTTGTCCCACTGGTCTTTGGAGTCCTCAGCCCAGTGTATTGCGATGGCATTCTCGAAAGCTTTCTCTTCTTCTCTGCTCCACACTGCCGAAGCTGACATGCTGCTTGTGCTTGGCTCTGTTGAGTTGAATTCGATGGCTTGTGTATGAAAGAAAGAGGTGGATTTGGGGTTGTGGAATTGTGGGTTATAGGAGGAGAGAGAGACGTGTGCGCAGGATAAGAGGGGGGGGAGAAGGGGAAAGGGGAGTGTAGGATAAGGATGGTATGGAAAGTATTAATGGAAGAGGACCACCTTGAGGTTGAAGGGATGGGCTGATTTGTCTCCTTCATGGAAAATCACGCACCCATTATATTCTTTACTCTTTTAACCCCCATCACGTCACCTCTCTTCCCTCCCCCACCCTAGCTGGAGTTGAAACAATACATACAACTGGGCCTTTACATATTGGGAGTCATGGTTGGTTCGTGGCATTGAAGCAATGCTCTCATTGTGCGTAACCTTTGCCCCCCCATCTCTTCCCCCCTCCTGTCGCGTCACTGCTTTCATCATGTTTATTTTCACCTTTCTCCCATGCAACTACCCTTACCCCGTGTTGCCGTTGAGCTTTCCTCCACCACCACACTGTCACGGGCCAAATGGATTGCCCTCGTGGCATGATACTACTTAAAATTCAAATTTATTTATTTATTTGTGGGTTTGAGATATACTCAGGTTTTTACAGCCCCCCCCCCCCGGCGGTAAATTGAATCCAATGTCTCTCTCTCTCTCTCTCTCCCCCCGCTGCTGTTACCCGAATGGTCTTTTGGTTTTGGTGTTGGGTTGGGGCAGCCGCAATGATTGAGTGAGAGAAAGGAGGGGGGCACTCGGCAGAAAATTTCTGGTAATTCTAATGTGCCCGCCCGCATATTTCCACTAGCACTCTCACTTTAGAATTGCATGTAAGTCACGCTTTATTATCAGAAAAGGACAAGTGGGCCCCACTTTCGTATGTTTAGGTCAACACATGGGGCCTTTAGCCATAAATTTCCCACTTAAAAGCGTATTTAAGAGGGGAGGGGAGGGGAAGGGGTGAATTGAATGAATCTTGAGGTACCCAAAGAGGCAATCTATGCTTAAGTAGCCATCTCGCATTCCTGCTCTCATTGTATCACACTTCATTTACATACTGCACCCTCAAAGAATGAGTACCCTTTCAATATCCTAAAAAGTTCCCATTGGGCGGCTCATTGCACTCTCTTTAGATGATGGGAGTAGAAATAAGTAAAATGAAAAATAAAAATAAAAGCATATATGTTTATGTTGGATGGCTGTTTTCTTGGTGTTGGGCAACGCGCCGCAGAAGCGCGTTATGGGAAAGCCGTTTTGTTGTTAAGGGCTAGCCTTCTATGTGTCTGTGAACTGTAAGACGTGGCCATCTCTCCATTTCAGGTTTTGAGGTTGAAATGCACCACACAACATCTTCTTCTCTCTCTTTTCTTTTTTTTTGTCTTCTTATCAGTTGCTTGATGCAATGGAATGGATACTCTTCTTCTTCCTCACCTCGTCCTCCTCCAATCATACATTTATAAATAATATATATATATATCCCATGATACACGAGTTTATATTATGTGTGTTTAACAACTAAGTACATATATTTACACATACATAACAAAAATGTCACATGTGAACTCTTATTTACAGTTTGTTCTGAACCCAAATAGATAAATGAAAAAGATTGTAAATTTTTTAAGTAACCCCATATATAACTGGATTAAAGCTTGATATTATTATTAGTTTTATAGACACATAGCAAAGATGTCATACCCCTTGAGATTTGAGAGTGTTGATATAGTAATAGTCTATCTACGGCATCACAAATATATTTAGAGTGCAAAAACGAGCTCTACCTGGTGGATAGGGAAAGGTTTGAGGTTCGATCGATGTGATTTATGGTTAAGAGCGTATTATGTAATTTTAGATTTCTTTGATAGAGTTCTTAAGTTTTGTTGATTTGTTCAATTATCAAATAAAAAAAAAAATCTTATAATTTTGATGGCGCAGGGGGACGGGGAAGGCAAGGAAAATGGAACAAAATGGTAATTGTGAAAATAATTTTTTTGGTTTTTACATTTTTGAATTTTTTTTTTTTTAAATTCTTAGAATCAAAACAAACAATTAAACACAAGTTTGGATGTACCTTCAAGTTTAAGTTTAATGACATACACAAAATGAAAATCATTAGACTTGTTTAAATTATATTCATCGAGACTTATAGTAACTTTGGCTTTGGCCATGCAAGTTCATCCTTTGCTTTAATATCTGGGTATGATTGCTAGAAATAACATCTTCTGCCTAACAACTTCATTTTGTTTTTTTATATATATATTTTTTCTTTTTTGTACGACTGCACATCTAGTTTGGTAGAAGAAACTGCAAAACAAGCTTATACTATTAAATAAGGCCCCCCCACCCAAAAAAAAAAAAAAAAATGGTTTAGCACTCTCTTTAATTTCCCAAGCAATCTAGGAAGCATTTCATTTTTCTAAACTTATTGTGGGTGGTGAACTTTTAGTAGCAACAACAAGGTTGCTCTTTGTTCACTAAAAGACCATCACTTGGAGTTGTGAAAACAGGTCTTTCAGTTCTGCATTCATGTGGAATAACCTAATGTTCCTAACCATAGAAACAACCCCAGTAAATAAGTTTTCCCGGTCAAAATATGTATGTTTCCATGTCATTTTCAACAGTGAGTGAGCCAACAAAACAACATGACAAGAAAATTAAATATGAAATGACACCTGTCACATTAGAAGTTGAATTTGCTGGACATCTTGGCACCTCTTTGTACATTTTAACGCCTACGGTAAAAGTATGTGAACCACTGAATACGGAAATTGATAGATGAAATTAAACAAAAATATCATTTTCTTTGAAAGCTTCATGCCTCCTTGATATTGCAACAAGTCAACATTCTGATGCGGCAGCAAAGATCAAGACCCAGGATTTGAGCTCTACAAGATTCCATCCTGTCTCCTTCATTGATTTTTCCCTGGAGGTTTAACACTAGGGGATATGGATCACACTGATTGTGGTCCATCTTACAACTAGAATAATTTCCTTTCCTTCTCAAGAGAAATGGAATAGTGAAAAAGCATAAAGAACCGGAATCCTCAATAACTAAGATGACCAACTGCCAAACCATCATAGCATTGGTTTTGCCACAGACCTTGTGATCTACTCAAGTTCCAATTAATCCATAATAGGAGTTAAGTTTCTTTGCTTTTAACTGTGGCTTAGTCCTTGGCGCATCTTAGCAGGCAAGTTAATTGCGATAGTAGATGATAGGAAACTAGTTGCAAGAGTATAAACTATTTTCAAATTCTTCTTGACCGTTTTAATCATTCCTAAAAGGTACCAAACTACAGAAACCAGCAGCAAGTAAATTGACAGATGTAGACAAAAATGGAAGTATCTTCTGAAATATGAGATGCATAATCCTAATCAACTTATTCAAATATCAGCTAGGTGCCTTTCAATACTTTAACAAAGGGAATTAGTAACAAAATGCATACCATGTGGCTTCATAGGTCAAGTATCAACTAAGCAAAATCAAAGTTGAGCTCCTGGTGCCTTAATCTGCTATACGTCCACAACTAAAATGCCACTGGAGACATAAAACACGTGATTCCATGCTCAAGTAATTTAATATAAAAAAACGACGATTTTTTGCAAGTTAATTAACAGCAAATTGAGATGCAACAGAACTAGTGGGAGGGGTAGTCATGCAACAGAATGTTAGTTTACAGCTCTTGGTATTAAGAAACGTGAACCTTCAATCTCACAAAGACGAGGACATAAACAATAGTCCAAGAGTTCTGGATTATCATCTTTTCCAGGTTGTTTCTCAAATAATCAGAGGTTAGAATGTAAAAAGAAGTGTGTGTGTGTGTGTGTGTTTTTTTTTTTTACCTCAATGAGCCTGCGGAAAGTGCAGCTCCAATCACATTGTAGTTCTTACAGCATTTTGATTCCTGGTGAAATATGTATCCATGATATATTCCAGTGCGCAAAATGGTATCAGGAGAGGAAAAGAGTACAGCTGAGAGACTGACCTAGAAAGAGAATTGTGCCTGAAAAATCATTAACTTCTCCCAACTTGATGACAGGATGAGACTGAAATTGTTGCAAAACTATTGTGCCTTTCATGCCCTCCAGGAGAATAAGAAAAATCCTCCTTTTATCAAAATCCACCTGATTACTTCCATTTTGGGTATCAACTGTGTGAAGTGGAAGAAATAGTTTCAACATGTACAAGCGGATGATCAGGAGGTCTTGTCCTTCCAAAAAGGGCTGCTCTCTGAGGATTCAGAAGTAGACCCTGCTGCATATCCTTTGGAAGAACACTGACAGTACCTCCAGGTCCCCCTTCAGTTTCTGCTGAGCTGATACAGAGTCTGCATTAGCCTCGCCAGACTGTTGCATCAGAAGATTGTATTAAGTGAAGACTGCTGAGCTGATACCATGTAAGTTGTTGGCTTACATGGTATATAAAATCCAAAATGAGTTTCATCAAAAGAAAAGACACGATGGACATAATTTCTGCATAGAAATAAACATAAAAAAAGGGGCAAAAAATGAAGCTAAAAGGTTTGTATGTTGATAGGTACATTTAAACATTTTCAATATGTTCTCTGTGAAGCTCTAGTCAGAACCCTTGAGGATTATAGAACCATTAGGTATGGGCTTTCTTGTTGGATAGCCACTTCCAAGGTGTTTGTGCGTGCAGAGTGAGTTGAGTTGGGGGAGTCTGGATTTATAATGTACCAATTTTCTGGGTATCTTCTAGTAGTTTTGTATGCTTCCCAGACCTACATAATATCGGCAGAACTTCAGTTAATTTGCTAGGATCATTTCCATAGCAAACATAACTAACAAAATTGGAGTCAAACTGATAGTTTACTTACTTCTGAATGATTTATCTTCTCCCCTTAACTAACTTAAGATGAAAGACCAACGGTTCCAGATTTTTGGTTGAGAAGATGTGCTTGTTTTTGTTTTTACATTCGGTGTGTGCATCAATCCTACATGCACAATGTGAGGCCAGGCTATGGGCCGGAGGCAAGTTAACTTCCATTGTAGCATCCTCAATGGGAAGCCCCAATGCTTTCCAGGCCACATTGACACATAAGCAGCAATATCCTCAAGAGCTTTCTTTCCAAAGTCAAAGTACAAAGGACCAATGATGTTCGACAATGGTTTGAACACAAAACCATACAAATATGTAAACGCATTACTACTAACACCACTAGTACTGGTACTCAATTTATTCAACAGATTCTCATCAACTGACCTTGCAATCGGAAGAAGAGGATGGAAAAGTAGACCGATTGCCGTGCTGGGAAACGGAGCCTGGAAAGGAACCGAAGGCGATTTCGAGCTCCTTCTCTTACCCAGATGGGAAACACTCTTCAACGTAACGACGATGCTAGCCTGGCTTGAGGAAGTGGATGCGACTAATCTTAATAGGGATCCAATAGTCCCCTAAAAGCGAGAATCATTACTGAAGAAGAATATCGTGGGGATAATTATAAACGTCGTAGAAGGCGAAGATGGGTTTCCATCCAAAGTGTTCTTCCATGGGTTGGTCTTTTGCCATAGTTTTAACTTATTGGCAAAAGAAAAATGTTATGGTATATGTTAATGTATATTTTGAGTTATATAAAGGTGTATCAATGACAAAAAGATCCCTTATGAGGCGCATGTGAAGTGCAAGATATTTTGATCATAATACCTCCTTATATAGCTCAAGATGTACAAAATGATTGTACATCTAGCATGATTCCCAAACAAAACCAAGTTATGGCCAACCTTAATTTTAACTTATATATTCTTTTCCTATTTCTTAATCTTTTGCCATAGTGATTGTTGTTTCCTATGAACTAACTATCATACACAAAAACTTCTCAAATATATTATTTCAGTGTTTCCAAAAATAAGAAAATATTTTAAATTACTTTTATAATTTTAAAAATATTTTGTGGTCATTTTGTAATATTAAAAATATATCAAAAATATTTTTTTATTTAAAAATGTATTTTCATTCATAAGATGAAATTATTTTAGTTTATAACTCAAAATTTTTAATTTTTAAAAATTTATTTAATACATTATACAATTTATGTTTATTTTTAAATTGAATAATTATTTCTTATAACTTTTTATATTAAAAATTATATTTATAAAAATATCTCTATATTTTTTTATAATTTTATTTGTTATTTTTAAAAAATATATATTTCTTCATTTTTTTTCGTATCTATTTTTTATTTACCCATCCATCTTCCTCCTTCAAATCAGGTGAGCTGTGAGTTGTGAAATTACTATTATAATTTTTTTTCCTTTTGAAGGTGTATTATTAATATATTAATTATTTTATATACACACAAATATATATCTATTATTTTATATAATTTTAAAACAATCCAAAACAAATCGTTAAAATGTTCCGAAACGATAAAAGGTTAAAATACTTCGAGATTGAAATATTTGATTCTAGTGAAAGAATCCGAAACGGTAGTAACAACTTATGTTGCACGGAAATATCTTATAAGAATAGTTTTCTCGAAATATTTCATATTCCTGTTTTAAGCTCTATTTATGTTTATATTTTAAAAAAATATTCATTTTCATGTTTTAATTTTTTATTTCCGTTCGAGACGATAACAGTAACCGGATTCATTCCCTCGATCAAAGGGGGAAGAGATTATGATTTTTTTTGTTTGGATCAACCTAATCGCGTCGAGCCTGAGAGAGAAGGGGTTTCGCCGGCCAGCTAGGGTTCTGCTCAGGTACTTCCGACCGACAAAGGTAAGTTGATTTCGCCTTTCTTTTCCCCTCTTCTCCGATGATTTCTTCCGGCGGGGCACATCCTGCACCTCTCTGTCTCCATCTCTTTCTCTCTTTCTGTTTCTTCTTACACACACGGACAGAACTCGATCCTTCCGCATACTCTCTCTCTCTCTCTCTCAAATTGAATTCACCTCTACCGTGTCCTCCTTCGACAAACTGAAGCCCTATTTATAGAGCCTTGCCATCACCGAACCTGTCGACGAAATTGCCCTAAATCCTTCAAAACTCACGGCCCTACCAGTAGCCACTTCAGTGATGACTATACTAGGCCTAGGGGGTTGCAGACGCCGTAATGGGTTTGCACCTTTGGGCTAAGCCCGTGGGCTGGCCCATGGGCTGAGCCCTCATCCGTGGGGTTAGATTTTGTAGTTTTGCCTGCATAAGTCAGGTTAGTTCCACGTTGGGCTAGAATTCGCAGTTGGTTTAATTTGGGATGAATTTGGTTAAGAACTAGCCCAGTTTGTCAATGGAGATGCTTTGTGGTATGCTACTATACAACAACATTCTGGTGTGGTGGTTACGATTAATTGTTCTGTTAATTGGGTTGAGCAAGCAAACAGTTCAAGATTACTTCCTGTTTTGGCTGCATTTTGTTCTAGATTTGATGCCTGGGACTCTGAATAATGCATATTTTTGAAGTTATTGTATAATATTTTGTTTATTGACTTTTGATTTTTTTTTTCTCGTCTTTTATTCCAGAATATTAATCTGCCATAAAGTTTATACTGTGGAAAGATTAGATAATTATTTTTTGCAAGAGGGAAAATAGAGAAAAACATGTGATTACTTAGGTCAACTAGGTTTGTTTAGAATGGATGGAATTGGCTCCGGGGATGATTTTGATTCTGGGAATGATCAGAGATCGGCAAAGCAGCTGAAGACAGGGAAGCCTGATATCAGACCCTTTGAACTTTGCACTTATGGGAAATCGTTGAAAACGGCCTTTTTAGATTTGCAGTTGGATGAGAGCAAGGTGGATGGGAATTACATGACCTTTCTGAATCATTTGAAAGAGTATACTGACTTGGAGAGCTCAGAGAGTGAACATAGAAGTGACAATTCTGACTGTAATGGTGAATATGACGTGGATCTTCAATATAAAATGTTCTTGGAGAATTTGACAGTAGATGGAACATCGTATATACTGAATCTTCCAAGAAAAAACATGGAACCTTTATTTATAAAGTATGAATCTGAAGAGGTACATTCAGATGTTGAAAATGATGTCCAACTGCCCATGTCGAGAAAAATGAGGAAGTTTCCAAGTGGGTCGAAGAGAGACGCCGCAAAAACATCAAGGAAGTTTCTGAGCAAAGATAAGATAGGAACTCAAAGGAGTATGAAGAATCCTGTGAGCAAATGTACAATGGATGCAATGGAAAGTAGGAGAAACGTTAAAGGAATGGAAAAAAGGAATTTAGCGGCGGAGGAGTGTTTGAATTCTCAGCCTGAAAATCATGTTTCAGGCAGGACAAATGGATGTTCTACTGGGAAATCTAATGGGAAGGACAATCATTTGTTTGGGAATAAACGTGAGAACAAAATGGGGGATGAGAACTACCAAACTTTCCTGAATTCTATCACAGTAGAAGGGGGGGATGGTATGGTTTTTGCTATGGAAGGTGCTAGACCGGTGAAACATGAAGAATCTGAAAATTCTTCAGATTCAGAAGTTTTTGAGACATCTAACGCTTCGGATTTTGTTGAAGGGAACTACAACCCATTTGGAACTTCAAAAGTGTTTGGTTCACTAGTAAGTAATATTTTCTATTGTTAGTTCGCTCTGTCCTCTTTAAAGTTTCAGTGATCTAGTCCATCTTAGGTATTTCTTAAAATTATATTTTATTTTAATTTGATATATTGTTGGCATTGTTGTGCATTTATAAAGATGGAGGAAAATGAAAGCAATAGCAACCAACATTCTCAGTTTATGGAGAAGCTCATGCTTAAGCTCAGAGAACCATACAATCAAAAGGAATATGAAAAACTTTGGAAAGATATTACTGAGCATAAGCTGAAGGAAGGGTGCAGAGACTTGCGTGGATCATTAATATCATACAGCAAAGATGAGCGCAACCTGTCTTATCTTGAACAGTATAATGGTAAGTTGGATAAGACATATAAGTTTTTCTCGTAGTAAAGTACTTTTTTTCCTGTCCTTCTAGTATGACTCTCACCAAACACGTGGAATGACGGACTGCTACAAAATCACAAATTAAGAAACAGTTTTGCACATCATTATTGAGTTGACAATAGTTGAGATAGGTTAAATCCCTTGCTTTTTTCTGTGATTTTTGTTACAAGATGACATTCCTTGTTTTGAAGTCAAAATTCTAGTTGAATATGCTATATGTGATAATGTGAATAGAAATAATAATTCAATTTGACAACAACAATAACAATCACAAGCCTTAATCCTACTAGGTGGGTTCGGCTACATGAATTCTTGACTTCTAGTTGTCTTTGTCTATGGCCGTATTCTCTATGAGGTCATTATATCCTATGTCATGTTTAAGGGTTTTTCATCAAGTTTTCTTTGGTCTTCCTTTCTCTCTTTTTGCTATGAACTTCCTCCATTTCATCCACTCTTCTTAAAAGGTGTGTCTATCAATATTTTTCTTACATGCTCAAATCATTTTAATCGTGACTCCCATATCTAGGGTTATAAATAGGTCCACCCCATTTAAAGTCCTCTTAGTTAAAATTAAGTACAAAAATTAACAACTGGGGGATATAAGCATGAGGCTTGTTTGAATATATATTAAAACAATTATATTAATGGGGTTAATTGGGAACCCCATTTACATCCCTACAGACCATATCTTCTTTTCAATATGTGCCATTCCAACCTTGTTATACATATCGTCTTTCTTATTTTGTCTCTTCTTATATGGCTACTGATCCACCGTGACAATCTCATTTTAACTTCATTCATATTTGGCACATGTTAATATTTAATTGTCCAACATTCTGAGCCATACAGTAAGATGATAATTATCCTTATTGGTACTAAAACAATTTGAGTCATATAACAAAGATGGTCTTAAAATCCACAACTCAGTTTATTATTTAGGTCTTATTTTGTCTCATCCACCAAGACAATAATGTCTGCAAATAGCATACACCATGGCACTTCTACTTGGACATACTTTGTGAGTTCCTTAATCACAAGAGCAAAGAGGCAAGGGCTCAATGTAGATGCTAGATGTAATCCAATCGTAATTGGGAAATTCTCAATATTGCAATTTTCTTTTTCCTGAATGGTCCTTGGTGGTGCTAATTATGTTCATTTTGTTCCTTCTCAAACTCCTTGAATTTTCTCCATACACAACGGACATGCAGTTTTTGTCAGTTAATTATTGGCCCCTTCAGAAACACGCACTGAATCTGCAGGCTTAAGTTTCCTACCTGGTGTTAATTGTGTTATTGAATTTAGTTAGGGACGTGATGACAAGGGATCAGGTTTTTATATCAGATGCGAACGAGCAGGGATATTTATGCAAATACGCCTTGGAGTTTGATTTGGTCATCATTCAGGAGAGTGATATCTATCATAGGTCAATTAATGGAAAAAACCTTAAATATCAATTACTCTTTCATTCCAGCATTTCAATGTTGCACAAGAATGCTCCACAAGATATTTCTGGACTGTGTGGAAACAAGAAAAGCTACCCACACCAAGCCTTTTGCATGCAGGGATTTGAATATTTGGTTCCATGATCCCAGCTCTACATAATAAACTTTTGGCCATCAGCAAGCAATGATACGTGAATATTGTGTTTAATATTTCTCCTTTCTTTTGCCATCTTAGAACCTTAATAAGTACTAATGTCATCTGGAACAATAGATTCAAATCTACCATAGATTGGATAAATTTTTGCTTGAGTTTTAGCTTGTCCTCATCTAATGAATACCCCTCATTAAGTGTAAAGATTGTACTTATCAAATAGGAACATAATGAGAGATGCCTAAATATTAGTGTTGTATGCTTACACCAGATACGTATTCATCCTTGCAGCCCAATTGGAGTTTGAGATTTTATTCTAGATGTTACTAGTCTTTTTCTATGCATCTTGTTTCATCCACTGCAGATAACTAAATTTTGATTTAACACATTCATCTCTATGTTAAAGATGATGAGTTACCGTGTCACGTGCTTCATTTATTTTCTGTTCTATGATTATAACCTGTAATATGAGGTTGTAATAACAAAGTAGTTTTATATGCTTTATTGGTGATTTCTTTCTTCCTTTTGTTGTAGTTACTCTTTAAAGAGCTTGACTAAGACTGTTTCGCCAGCCAATTTCATAAATGCAAATTTTTGACAATGCAGGGCTTAGAAGAAAGATTGATGCAGTCCAATCTGATAAAAACAAAGTGTTAAATCTTTTACGTGGATTTTTCTTTTGGTTGCAGGTAAGTGTTTTGTCATTATGTTTTGCTTTTGGTTGATTGTGCCATATTCCATCGTCCGTCACTTGTGAAGTGAGAGAGAGAGAGAGATTCCCGAATTGAAGAAATGTTGTTAATCATGAAATCCAAGACTTTAAGACCTTGCTATCAGTATTTTATGGTTAAATAAGAATGCTTTGAGTTATGTGCAGAAAATTAAATGAAGAAAGTTGTTTGTATATCTGAATATACTAATCATCATTTTTTATATATGCAGCCCCTCCATTCCTAGTGGCAAAAAATTGCCTGTGCCGAGGGGAGTTTATTTTTCATATCTTAACGATTTGTATGACTTGTAAACAAATTTCATCACCTCTCTAATTAATTAAATACCCTTACGAATTGGGTACAGAAAAAGGATAAACTTTTTCCTTGACTGAGGAAAGGATGGACAAGTGCTTTTTGTCTTACTCATCAAATAAGAATTTATGCTTGGAAGCTTGTCACGCTATTGGGCTTGTTAGTAGATTGAATTTTGTTCATCTGGCCACTAAAATGATTTGATATAAGAACCCAGTGAAGTTCTCATTACATTATAACTATTTGAAGATTCTGAACATGATAAATTAATAGTAATGATCAGCTTATTGATTTAACCGTATTCAATGTTGTGCTTAATGCTCTAATTAGGATTGACCTTGATCTATTTAATATTCCACTTGCATATTAGAGGTATAGGTCCATGAACCATTTCTACGATGAGTATGCTCCTAGGCATCTCTTTATTGTTTCTCTATTCACCTATGAACATGGACACTAAGAAATAGGTGATGTACTTGGAAATGCCAATATACTCTCTTTTTTCTTTCTTCTTCTTGCTATCAATTTATGATGATTGATGCTTGCAAATTTTGATGATGTATTGGATTATGGCCTTTTTTTCACTTGTGACTTTATCTATTTGTGATGATTACCTTATGGCCAATTGATTTTAAAAGTTTTTACTTTTAAGCATAATGGTGTATGATTGATGAATAGTATTATTATTTTTTTTTTTTGGTTAAATGATGTTTAAATTAGTGAAAGGAAAAGAACACTTATTTTTGTAGGTTGGTAGGGGGCATATGTATATATATATATATATGTATAGTAGAATATATTAAAATATCTTCTCATATATCATGCTCCGCCCCGTATCCCTTTTTTCTTCAATTCACTTTTTCCCCCATCTGTGTTTGTATGTGCCATGTCTATGCTTTTTAGCTATTAACTATCATTTCTATCCAATTCAAACCTACCTTCCAAACCTGTCTAATAACTCTTGTTGGATGAGGGGTGTCTTGGGGCGCGTGCATGTAATGAACAATCTCTCTCTCTCTCTCTCTCTCTGACACAAATTTCATGCTCGTACCTGATTCAGATCTTCGGGGATTGTATTTCGAGTAATTCAGTTCCCTTCCATCCTGTTTACTATAGTTTATCCTTACATCCTGATTGTCTTGGTGGGTTTGTTTTGCCTCAGAATTTGGTTCATGATGATGCATTCCCGCCATGGATGGACAAGGCATGTTTGGCAGTTATGCCAGGAAGTTAGTGGAAGATTCTGCCTGTGCCGATGAATCATAACATGTTATGTGAAGGTTGCATCTGGCCACTTCATCCTGGTGGCTTGAACTTGATATTATCAGAGGAATAATGATGTGACTGAATTTTTCTTTTTGGCTGCTGAAGTATGGCTGCTTATTATGCTTTTTAGTTGAGTTGCATTTTGCTAGTAGGATATCAAAATGTGATGATTTTAGCTGTTTAACATCATAACCATCTTCTTGTTACAGTCGAAAGAGTTACAGCCCTGATAGGAAAGTTTGATTTGTTGTAATCTGTGATTTAGATTTTAGACTTGAGCCCTCTATTTTCAGCAAGATTTTTTTATCAGATTTTAGATTTATTTTTAGTGTAACTTGTTTAGTAAATTGAACCATTTCCAGCTTCCGGCGACTGTTTAGTTTCCCGGCCAGTCAAGAATTAAACCCCATTTGGGTACACCTTAGGGGATGGGATTGTCATTTGCTATAGGATAACCGTCGAGATCTTTGGAACAACCGTGCCAGTGCCAGTTCTTCTGATTTCATTTTAATTTTTATTTCACAATTTTCATTATTCATTCCCCACAAAATATATTTTCTTTTCATGTTTTAATTCTTGCTATCGTTCAAGGACTATTCATGAATTTTAGTTCAATGCATAAAGCCCTGCAATCCAGACGTGACCTCTTATCAGTTGGAAACGTAAGCAAAATGGCTGTCAAGAACCACTCAAAACCGATAATATATTGATGGCAGCAAGGAGCTCAAAAAATTTCTCTCACAGACAAAAGCATACATTCAGAGCAGACTTTTTTATCACTCCTAAGTACCCAATTTCTGTAATTCTATACACCAAACATACCGCATGCACTAATGTTAAAGGTTTGTGTCAGGGCAGATTTATAAGTGAGATTCACAGTTCTCTACCCAGAAACAAGGATATTTACAACAGAAAGAAGCTAAGTGAGCATATTTGATCACAAAATCTGCACTAGGTTTCCTAGTGTTCATGTTTCTATGGGTAGTTCAATCAAACTGATGTTCCCTGTTGTTAAAACTGTCACCAGCAGCCTCTCTCTCTCTGAACATGGTATGTTAGTGCTATACATCATATACAGGTAACCGTTCCTCGATACAGACGCGGCAAATAGGGCATTTCTTGCACTTCTCACAGCAGTTACTGCACCAAATTAGATGAGAAAGTGGTAGGCTATTGCATAATGATAAAAAGGCAGACAAGAAAAAAGAGGATAAAAAGCAATCAAAATTGGTTTAGATTGTACTAGCAGTAAAGCATCCCGTAGGCTCTCACAGAAGAACATACCTGCAAAGGATCCGATGCCTACATGGAAGCAGGACTACACTGATCTCTCTTTCAAAGCAAACCCTGCATAGTACTTTTTCCTGACCAGTCCACAAGATATTTTGTTAATGTAGATTTCAACATATAACAAAAACTATTTCATGTAGAAGGAAACCTTGGAGACACTGAACTGTTTAATTCAATGTATAGGATATATTCTGGATGAGGCTTGAAAATAAAATAGCTAGCTCTGGTTCTGGTCAAGAGGAATTTAAAGGGCTTCTCTATGTCTTGCTGTTACAGCTAGGTTCCTCAACCCTTGTGTGTTTTTTTCAAAATAGGCTAGACCTATCCATTGTCAGGACCTCGGTTCCTGACAGGGAATTTCTCCTCTGGCGAGAAAATTAGGGTTAGGAAAGAGAGAGAGAGAGAGAGCAGTGAGAGAAGTTGAAATTCCTTCATAACATTCCATTATTGAATAGGGAGCTCTTGTACAGCCCTTCCCCACCAATCCTTGGAGGTTAAAAGCTTAACAATCTGTCGTTACATCCTCCATCCGAATCTAGTTACAACCATAGGAAGTAAAATACAATTTTACCCCATGTTCCCGTAGGATCCTGACATCCATTCATCTGGAAAAAGGTGAAAAAGCCTCAATGCCCACATCTACTAGCTTCGGGTGATGGTCAAGTCAAAAGCAAAGGTAGAAAGGGGCATGCATTAAGTCCACAACCATATGCAGGAATGGTATAATGTCCCATTGGAGATCCATTGCCACGGAAATCTATGGAAGTCTTGAAGCACATGATGACATCAAAGTTGAACATGTATAATGCTAGTAGGAAGAAAAGTGGACAAAGAACTTATGAATTTTTTCTTTCCTTTGTCACAAAAAGTCATTTGATGCTTCTCCAGCAAATAACTAGTTAAGGCCCACTTTTCTCACTCGAGCACAAAAAATTAGTAGAAATTATAAGAAGCACAATTATAGTAAGTTTTCTCAAGATCTCTGAGGAGTTTTAAATGGCCTACTAGCTTATATATTCAGAACCCTAGCTAATAACACGAAACTTGCACAGTCCAACCACTTACGTTATTAGACCAAACTCCATGGCCCAGACACTTTTTTTTTTTTTTTTTTTTTGGGGGGGGGGGGGGGGGGGGGGGGGGGGGGAGTACATTTTGGAAATCTTTCCTAAAAGTTTAGTGCATAATTTTATTGGAGTTCTTTCTCCATTCAGTGCAACTTCCTCAACAACAGCCCCCCCCCCCCCAATAAAAAAACAGGAAAAAGAATTTTGTAGTAACTGGGGTTAAAACAAAACCATAGCCTCTAAATGTGCGCTAGATTCCCATCACACAAAATTTGATAATATATTAGAGATGAAGGGAATACTGACGGTGAGAATAATGAAAAAGAAATGCCAAATGGGTACCAATGTGGAAGAAGACCCCTACTGTAACAAGATTTAAAAGGTCTTCTCTCAAAACGAAAAAATGAAAACAAGATTCAACTAACAGTCAAACAATTTACATGACACTGAAAATGAAAGATGGTACTTGAAATAAAAATTACGTGGCTCAACCATGAACTCATCCTCATTTATATATCCACTATATTATACCTTCTCATTTTTTTCTTCAAACATGAAACATTTTCTTTTTTTTGTACTTTTTATAAGAAAGGAAAAAAGAAAATTTTCTTATGGATCAAAACACAATGAGCATCATAATATTGACATTTTTAAAATTTTCCCGCCCATGTTGGTAAGAGATTCTACATATGAGAATTGTCATGACCCAAGGAACAATAAAGGGATAATACGGTAATAGGATAATAATAATTGTTAGGAGATATTTTAGTAATTGATTATGAGCATATAGGTGAGTTGTGTATGCTATTAGGAGTCAGATATGCCTATATAAGGCTATAGTAAATGGATGGAATTTTTTATGTTCTGATAAAAGAAAATATGATCTCTCTCTAGAATTATCTCCCAATCTCACTCTCGTTTCTCTTTGCTCTCTTCTTCTAATTTCTTCCCTTCTCTATTCTGATTTCCCTCTCCTTGTTGTTCTCTATAATTCTCTCCATTTCTTGCTACAATTTCCTTCCCTATCTGTCTAATTCCCCATTTGATTTCTCTCAATTCCCTATCAAAATCCTAGATACATGATAATTGGTATCAAAGCCAACGGTCCTTGGTTGTGGATCCAATTAATTCCAATAAGTGATTCCGATGATTTTCGACTAAGGATCTAGAAGTTTTCTATCAGTGCATAAGATCTAGATTGTGAAGGCATGCGAAGGTGAGGCAGGGCCGGTGATCCTCGACCGTTGAATTCCAATTGAGGCTAGTCCAGATTCTTAAGTGATTATTGATCAATGGCAATTGAGGTCATAGGCGGACAATTGGCCGACTTAGAGCCTTGGAGGGTGATTAGGTTGAGAAGAATTGTTGTTAATCTCTGTGGGGGCAAAATTCCAAAATTGCAAGACCAATTGGGTGGCAAGAGGTGGACGAGTGATTCTAGGCTTCCAATTCCTCTTATCGATGATAATTGTTGTCAGACGATTCCTCGCAAGTAGATAGCAGACAATGCAGGGGTTTAGCTAATCGATTTGGATTGAGTGAGATAAAGGTGTCAATTTCGACGAGAAAGGACGACGTGAAGTGGAAAGAGGTCTGGGTGAGCAACCCAACAATTGCACTGGCCGATCGGTCTCGAGGGTGATCAAAGCCAGTTTGGTGAAAGTCTAGCAATTCTTGTTTGTCATTTGGAGGTGAAGTAGGTCAGGCGAGTTCTCCGACCAAGTCTTGGTGGCTTTGAAGGTGGCGAAATAGGTTTGGGTCTCGGTTAAGAAGTTCGACAATTTCAGTATCTAATTCTAGCAAAGCTCGTAGCAGTTGGGAATGGAGTTTTGAAGGCGAATTTGGATGGGTGATTCTTGGTTGTGAATTTAGGCGATTTCGGCAATTCTAGAGATTGGTGAATTCAACAAAATTGGAAGTTCCAACAAGCAACCCACACTGATCGGCTGGGAAGTGTGGGATTTAGGATGTACAAAGCTCCGATTTATTGGCCTTTGGCCTGTTCTGCTCGTGAGATTTCTATCACAGCGAATAGTGCATGTATAAGACCATTGGAGTCTCAATTGCAACGAAAGAATGCTCCATTTTTAGTGGGATGTCCTGCTCGTGAAGCCTTGGGAAGCAACGCAAACATGAGATAGTCGGAGCCTCAATAGCAGCAGAAGAAGGCTGCATTTTCAATTTGAAACAACAAGAATCATAAGCAGTCTAGCCAGAAGAATCAGGCATGGGGAAAGTTGGATAATGAGTCTAGCCAAGTTCACATAAGCAGTTTAGCCAGAAGAATCATGGGGAAAGTTGGATAATGAGTCTAGCCAAGTTCACAAGGAAACAAGCAATGGGATACATGGAGCGTGCAAGGAATTCGATCGTATGTTACACGAGCAGCTACAAGAGTTTGTGATTATATTGACTAAGAAGTATCACTACAGCATTCTTGCTAAATTCTTTGATAATTATCGCAAAAGTTTTAACCCATGGGAATTCCTTAAAATGGAGCAGCTGAAGGAGAAGTCGAGATGGTGGGAAACCAATTCACTACTTACCTCCAAGGCAAAGTGGAATAAGTATACCAGCTTAGGCAAAATTGACAAGAAAGATGCCAACTCATTACCCCCGTTGGCTAGTGCATGGACTGAATGATTTGGTGGTATTCTGGATCAGAAATTTGTGGGAAATGAAATAACATTGGATTAAGAAAATTTGACTGAAGGACCATCAATCTACACATATATTAGAGCTGGAATCCTTCCTTCAATTTTGGACCTACCGAAAGCTAAGGATTCTTTGGCTTGGGTTAAAATGGGCAGCGAGAAGGTGGAGATAACACTAGCTGGAGGATATCTTACCACCAACATAAAAGGCTTTAGCACTGAACAATATGATGGGTGTTGCTTCCATTTTAGAAGGGGCAACCCAGATTGCAAAAGGTGTGAACCCGTTGTCAATGCCGGTGGTAACAAAGGTAACTAAAGTAGAGATTTTAGGGGGAACGGGACACGCTTGTCGAAAAGAGAGATGTTGATTTCTCTTTCAGTCAAGGAAAATCTTCTACGAGTTATGACCTTGAAAGTAGTTCTCTCCACCAACAACAAATTCAAAGTGGCGAGAAATTTTGGAAGCCAGTTGTAGCTAGGGAAAAGTTAGGGGAGGTAGCTGAAGAAGTCATGGGTTTTGCCAAAGGGAACAAAATTCTTGTTGTTGTGTTGGTTCTTCCTCCAATTAGCAAATTTGAATACTTGTCTATTGCATTGACAGATGAACAGATGGCTGGAGAACTAGTTAGTCAATCCTCTGGGTTTAAAACAGTCAACATCGAAGATGATGAGAAGAGGGGAACATATGTGGTATCTGATCGGATGTGTGAGTTTTAAATGATCATCGTTTGAAGGCTGTAGGGTTGTAGGTTTCAACTGTCACCTACAGCAAGGAGTGGCTAAATTCATTAAAGGTGCTTGATGTGGACATATTGATAGGTTTTGGCATCATATTGGATCCCTAGGTTATGGGTACCAACAATCTTAATTTGGTAGCTATTGCAAACCCAAGGGAAATGGTATGTTACTTCTTGGAGATAGATGCAATCTTGACTACAATAATCATCATTTTTGTTCCAGTTTGTTTATGAGAACCTAAGAACTAAGAAAAAAGAGGCTTAGAAGGAGCAAGAAGGAAAGAGGAATGAAACATATTGACAAAGCGGGCATTGGATGACAAGCCAAGACTACATGCTGCAAGTTCTTGGGGACAAGAACTCTCTCAAGAAGGGGGGAATTGTGATGACCCAAAGAATAATAAATGGGCAATATGGTAATAGGCTAATAATAGTTGTTAGGAGATATTTTAGCAATTGATTAGGAACACATGAGTGAGTTGTGTATGTTGTTAGGAGTCAGATATGCTTATATAAGACTACTGTAAACGGATGGAATTTTTTATGTTTTGATAAATGAAAATCTGATTTCTCTCTGTAGAATTCTCTCCCAATCTCACTCTCATTTCTCTCTGCTCTCTCCCTCTAATTTCTTCCCTTCTTTGTTCTAATTTCCCTCTCCTTATTCTTTGTAATCCTCCCCATTTCTTGCTGCAATTTCCTTCCCTATCCATCTAGTTCCCCCTCTAATTTCTCTCAATTCCCTATCAAAACCCTAGGTACATGACAGGAACTTAGAATGAAAGAATCTCCAAAACTTCATTAAAAACACCACCACCATTGCTCATAATAAAACTTAATGGTGAAAGAGAAAGCTTATAAAGGTTAACAGCATTTTCAAGGAAACACTGATTATTGAGCTATTTGGGATACCTTCGAGGAAAAACCAAGTACAAGAAATTCAGCTAAACATTCATATATCATCTTCAGACCCAAAGATGTTGCCAAAGCAGACCCTGAGCCAGGGCTACCAGGGCCACAGCCCAGGGCCCACAAGTGAGGGGGGCATAATTTTTTTTTTTTAAACTTATGTATATATGTGTATAAAAAATTAAAAAAAAAATTAACAAAAGAAGTTGCCACTTGTACCCTGTCAAAAGAAGATTTCATTGGTATTTTTATTTTGTTGGTACATGTGATGATTGTTTTTACTTCGATTAATTGTGGAGGATAAAAATAGGGGTGTCAATGGTTCGGATTGGTCCGCTTCTATAAGAATCTAGTAACCGAACCATTACATATATAAAACCAAACCATGACCAATCCATCACACCGAACCGATTTCAGTTCGATTTCGGTTCTATCCAATTAACATTTAACTTCTAAACATTTTCGCAAAATATGAAATTACAAACAAATTTGTTAATTAAAATAAACCCATAATTTCATTAATGCTTCAAGTCTTGAAATAAAAGTAGAACAAAATAATTCATAGACTATCTCATCAAATGAGATTACATCGACTATTTAGTATAGCAATAGCGCATAAAAGATTAGAAATAAAAAAGTTCATGAATCTCGCTAGTTTCCTAAGAAGTGATACTATTTATGCATATGTATATATATATACTCAAAAAATTAAAATATATATATAATTATAATATCGGTTCCGGTTCAGTTCGAACCATGGTTTGAAAAAAAAAAACCGATAACCAAACTAAATATATTGGTTCTTAATTTTTTAGAATCAAAACCTAACCATTGAACCATAGAACCAATCCAAAAGGCATGGTTCGGTCCGGTTTGATCCAATTCACCGGTTTTTGGATATTTTTTGACAACCCTAGATGAAAGGAAGATTGATCAAATCAAGAAATGCTTGCGGAGATTCAAGAGAAAATATGTAGACTCAAATATGTTATTTTCGTTTTTTAATGCAATATTTACAATGCAAGGTACTCTTTTTCCTTCATTTGGGGTTTTGTCCCATTGGATTTTTCCCAAATAAGGTTTTAATGAGGTCCCAAATTATTTTTTCTTATCTTTTGCAAATTCTTATAATTTTAATAAAATTAATTAATTGATATTTTTTATTTTTTTTATTTAATTTGTATAAAAGGGCACACTTGAAAAAATTTGCCCCGGGCCTCTGAAAACCCAAGACCGGCTCTAGATGTTGCATGACTTGTGCTTTAAGTTCTCATAGAGAGACAAGTATAATGTCACCTAAGAAAACAGAAAAATAGGATAGAAAGAAAATAAAGCCACATATTTTGCATCTTTAGTTATAAGAATGAGCGGATCCCCAACCTCTCCAATTTGTTAACTTCCTAGTTTAATTACCTCTTACGTTTCATTCACCCTCTAAAAATGTGCTCAAATAATCATAACCAAAAGAAAAATTAATTAGACTCACTAGTAATATGAACCCTTTAGAAAGATCGAGAAATCCTATTGAGAAAAATATTAAAGACATAAAACTAAGGATATTACGTTTTGAAGTCTTTCATACTCCTGCTGACTGAATTTTGTGATTTCTGTTTGCTCACCAAGAGCTGCTTGAAGTCTCCATACCTGAGATGCAAGAATTTAGTTAAAACAGGGAAGAACAAACCAAACCTATAGAAAGCTAATATAATCACTACATTGAAACCAAGAACCAAAGAATTGTAAAGGGAAGTGTGTGATATATCTTCACCTCCTCTGCAAGATCCTTCTTGGGCATTTTCTTCACTATTTCGGGAGGATAACCACAAAAGGTGTTATAGCTGCATGCATGAGAAACAAATATACGGTATTAGCAAATAATATCACTTAGGCAACCATTGTTTTTCACATTTTTAAGCTTTAGACATAATGCAGCAGATAGTGAAACTAATAACTCCATGTTATATTAATACTTAATTATAAAAAAAATGTATAAATGATTTTCATTAAAAGTACAACTAATTTTTTGCAATTAGAAATCAAAATTTTAAAATTTGAATTACACATATCTACACCCCCACCCCCCCCGGGGGGGCCACGTACGTGTGTGTGCATTATGGGGGTTCCAGCATAAAGTATTTGTCACCTTCAAATGTTAGTGCATTTTGTATGTGAACTTGAAGAGATCTAGGCATGGATAAAACTATTGCCATGAAAAAGGGAAGCATGCTAATATTCTCATGTATTAGTTTTTTTTCCTGTTGAGTATGGCTAAAGGCTCTATTGTATGAAATAAGTACAGAGAAGAAAAGGAAAACAACAATAAAGAACTGTAAGAGTGACAATGAATATAACAATTATATTGATATTTTTCCTATTTTTAGGTTTATAGAGAGTATATTCTATAAAATCATGAATACACATGGAAAAGCTGTGTAATCCATGCCCTTTCATTATTTTTGAATAAAAATAAAAATACTTACCTAGAGGTTCCATCTTGAAAAAGACGAGCCTGTTCTTCTCGGCTCCCTTCATCAATTGACCACCAACCAAGAAGCCTGCTTATAGATAGTCAAAGAACAGTGAGATTCATACCAACATGCACCCAATATGTAGATTGGAACAGCAAGTGGACAACCTGCATATTCCTTTTCTTTTTTTTTTTCTGATGCATGTTTTCTACATTACCTGGAGCCGTGGTGCATGTACCCAAAGAATTCACGTGCCTTTGAGGACACGGTGAAATATCTTCCCGTGCTAGGTCCACTGCGTAATAGAAGAATTATTTTGTCCACCAATCCAGATGCAGAAAACAGGACACCAGCACCTTGCAATAGAAAAAGGGGAGAGAAGAGGGCTAGAAGCGGGATATTTTTGGCAGCAGCAGGTGTACCCTGAAATATAAGAGCACTGACAAATTTCTTAATACAAATTCCAAGATGGGAGATTCTAGGTCCAGCCAAGTCATATTGGATACATAAAAGCATCATACCTCTAAGTGCATACAAAGGAGGACCTGGAAACTAATTATTGGAACTTTCATGATATGACCCCCAATATCCTGTAGGCCACACATTCTATCCTGGCCCTGATGTTCGGAAGAAACCACCAGACCACTGTCCCAATCAAGATATCTTATAGCTGTAGAAGATGAGCTTGCTTCTCGTGTATGAGAATTTCTATGTATAACTGGATTAGACCACTTTGTGCAAACAAGAAATGCAAAACACTCTGCAATACTGCAAAAAAGATGGGAAAAGAAAGCCTATAAATCATCAGATATCAGGGATAATGCATTATACAAAACCCATATGTGGAAATAAAATAGTAGCACAGAAACGGTACCCAAAATTTATAAATAAGTCCCACCATCCCAATGCATTCACATCACCTGCAAGATTTGTAAAAGAAAATAAAACCATGCCATCAGTAGTTTAACACCAGTTTTTATAAAGCATATATGCAAATATAAATGGAATGGTTGACATTATGAAAGCAGAATATATTATGTTGTGATTGGCAGAAGTTTGCAAGTTTACAAGTGGTCATCAAATGTTTGAAAATGTGTCTATGATGAAAAGGATACACAATCAATGAAACAACACAGGGGTCTAAATAAGTCTTTGAACTTTATCTTAAGAGCTCTACCAGTCAATTCCACATTCAGGCTCAACCAGCACTTTACAAAATGTTCATCAAATCAGAAAAACAATTCCAGGTTAGGCTTTCCTGTTGGAAATGTGGAGCCTGATTTGATTTATGATACCTACACCGAGCTAGCATGGGGGTAGGGGGGGGGGGGGGGGCAGGTCAAGGGGGCAGCACCCTTTGCGGCGGCTCAGGGGTAGAGCCCCCAGACCCTAAACAGGAAATTGTTTTTGAAACCTAAACAGATTAGAAATCCTATTCAAATTTTGAGTTCTATTTGCCCTAATTTTCGTCTATAAATATGTGCACATAATTCTTGTAATTGTAACCTTCTCAAATACTGAGAAACACCTAGTGTGGCTGTGGATGTAGGCATTCTTTGCCGAACCACGTAAATTTTGTCTTTTGTGTGTGCAATTTTGTTCCAAGTTTTTTTTATCACTTGATTCATTCCCTAACATTTCCTTCGCCATTTTCATTTAACTGCAAAAAAGCTTTTGTTAGCAAGAAAAGAAGACAAAAGCCAAACCAAGGAAAGATGCATTTATTTCATGCCATTTAGAAACAGAAAAATAGAGCCTCAATGTGAATTAGTGAAAGATGGAAACAAGGTCAACTAAAATGCATTGTGATACTTGCACATTCCATTGTAAGAGGAAGAGTATCAAAGAAGATGGAGAATTACCGCACAACTTAAGGAGGGTGAACAATGTAGCAGCAACGAAGAAAACCATGGAAATTGCCACCCAGAAGTGCTAAAAAGAACAAGTTGTCTTTCAGTAACACTCATCTTCATAATATCTAGCATATCTACATCAAAACTGAAACAACATTTCATACTAAAACACATTCAGGATAATCAAATTTTGTAGCTCATACAAGTTGTCATTCATTTATTCACCCAAATATACTGAAAGATTGTGGTCCTTGACACTATTCCATATGAGCTGTAACTCTTTATCGACTAAAATACAGTTCTCTCTCTGGGCAAATGACAAATTAAAAGCAAAGAGTCCCATCCTCTGTCCTTCTAGGCCATCAAAGTGACATCCAAGGAAGCATCAAGTAATAATCTCTATACCAAGGAAACCATACCCGGAAAAAAAAAAAAGGCAGAAGCAATTATCATGCTTTCTCATCTATTTGGATAAACCAAGTGCATACAACACAAAAAGGCAACCAGCACATCATTCTTTTATCCAGTGCATACAACACAAAAAGCAACCAACACATCATTATTTCACCCCCACCACTTCATAGCTTTCAATATGATTTGATTGCAATGCTACAACTTTGGGCATACCCAAGCTCATGCACAAAAAGAAACTTGAGAATAAAATTGAAGATAAAAAGAAAGAGAGGCTAAACAGAAACAGATAACTTCACAGCAATCTACATCAATCCAGGTATGGTCTCATCAAGAGTTCTTTACTAAGCGAGATCGACTAATGCTGATAAACTTACAGGAAGTGTCTCCCATACGGCTTCATCACTCATGCTTTCATCATCTCCTGGCAAAAGAGCCTTGCACATTCTGTACAAGGAAAAACCTTGGTATTAGGAATTACAAATAATAGATTTAATGACTGGCATGAAAACTAATTCAGCAAGTTTGATAAAACAAGTTTGCCCTTTTTCTTTTTTCCAGGTGCGGATAGGCTAATGACTGTTGGAGGGAAAAGGCTCATTTTGCATTCTTCCCTATCTAGTGGGATTAAGACTTGATGTGTTGTTATTTTTTGTTGTTTTATTGCTGTTAAGAAGCAAAAACTAATTTGCTCTTAAGCTATTGCAACAGGATCTGGGTGAAACAAAACCAGCATCCCTTCCCAAACATGTTAAATGACACCATTAAAGTATAAGTATAATTTTTTGCACTAACAATGCAATTTATCTTTTCCGTGGGCTGAAACATTGCAATTCAATAAAGCATGATCTTGGTAACTAAAATGGAGTCTGCTTCACGGACTTCAAGTTGCAGGCTTGCAGCCATGCTTAGATTTAACTAAATAGACGGAAAATACATTTTCTTTTCTAGATAAGTGGAAAATGCAGTTAAATACTGTGATTTAATTCCGTGCAGTGTTTGCTTCCAAGAAAAAAGAAGTACAATGCATGATATGATTCCAAAAACATAATATTTTCCCCTTTAAATGCCTTCGTAAACAGTAGGAAAAGAAGGCAGGGCAGGGGAAATCCATATCAACAGCACGTCAAACACATTTAAACTGAAGTTTAAATGTAAAAAGAGTAAAATTTGCAATTTATGCAGCAGAAACAACCTGAAATTGTCAATTAGGATGATTACTTCAAATGCCAACAGAGGAAGGAAGACAATCTTCAAGGTCACAGCTGCAAAACCATTGACTGTACAAAAGAAAACACATTAATAAGGTCTACAAACTTTGGCATTAACTACTTCACATTTAAATTGGATTTTTTTTTAACAGTAATTCAAGTAATTGTCACAAGGAGGCAATGAAACTTGCGACTTATAGATAGAAACTATACCCACATATTTGTACTCCTATTGAGTCAATAAAACAGATACAGTTCCACAAACTCTTTACAGAAAGTTATAATGCATGAGCAAAGGCAAAACAAGGTTATTTTTATTTATTTATTTTTTCAGGTGAAGGGTTACTTGAAACAATCTGAAGAATATTTTGTTTATAATCAAAAGCTGAAAAGAGGTTGAAATAGAGACAACCAGTTGGGAGTAGGCACCCCCACATGCAGGTGCCACTAGTGCTATAGAGTGAAGGTAATAAACAAACAAAATAGCACACAGGAAATACAAACAACAAATCTCCATCAAGTAAATATGGAAATATCTCTGGGGGTGTGTTGGTTTCCTACCATAGATACTCTCGAGGTATATACAAAGGAGCAGTTCGAAAGCAACAAGCAATGGTGTCGCAACGACGACGTGACATGGTGCCCACTGTCAAGAAAAAAAGGGGAACCTTAATGACATGAATAGAATAAGAGGTAGAATTCTAACATCCATGACATTGATACATTATTGTTACTAACAAAAAGCATCCCAAGATACATATTCAAAACGCAATGTGCATTACATGACGACCATGGGGAACAGATGGCGCAGGTAAAGAGAATCTTCCACGGGCAACAACTGCATGAAAAAACCAAAGTGGGAAGAAAATGATCCTGCAAACCAAATTTAACACATAAAAATTCAGAAATTAAACTTCGAAGAAAAATACAATGCAAATATGAAAAACTTTGCAATTTTGTCAACAACCCAAGCATCCAAACCACACTTGATATTGGAAAAATAATATATTCAAGCACAAGGAAAATCTGACTGATTAGACTGATTATTGATAGATAAAGTGAACTGGAAACATTCCTTGGATACTGCCTTAGTCCCATCCCATCATCGTCACAAGCCTTAGTCCACTAAGTGGGGGTGGATGCTGACAAAGATGCCAAGACACAAGAAAAGGAATCAACCACCACATATTTTTTTGAGCAGAAGAAGGGGTTACACCCACCCCCCCCCCCCCAAAAAAAAAAAAAAAAAAACCACTAGGCCTCTCCCTCTCTCTCACACACACACACAAAAATTAATATTTATGGAATAAAGCTTTATGTAATCCAATAAGACCATGAGAATTTTCCAAAAAGCTTCATGTAATCTGTTATGAATTGGCAAGAAAAGCTCTCTTTATTTCCAGCCTATAACTCAATATATATACAGTTTAGGAGAAGCAGTCCCCACTTACTTAAATTAAGGGTCCACTACACAACTACCAATCTGAACACAAAACACAACTTGAGGGCCATAACTTCAGCCCATTAACAGATAATACAACAGAAAAACAACCAAATAACTGTATAAAAAACAAATCATGAATCTTATAAAACTATAAACATGCTCCTTATTTCCCGACACTCCCCCTCAAATTGGAGAATGGATATCATCCATTCTCAGCTTGCTTGTTAGCCTTAGAAAGGTTGTTCCAGGAAGGCCTTTGGTAAGTAGATCTGCGAACTAACTTCCTGTAGGCACAAATTGAGTACAAATTAGACCACTTTCCAATTTTTCTTTTATAAAGTGTATGTCAACTTCCACATGTTTAGTATGATCATGCTGCATCGGATTGTGTGCAATATTAATAGCTGATTTGTTATCACAATATAGCTTTATAGGATCCTTCCATTTGACCTTTAGATCTTCTAGAACTATTTTAATCCATAGTAATTCACAAATCCCAAGTGCCAAGTGCCATAGACTTGAATTCAGTCTCTGCACTTGATCTTGATACCACATTCAACTTCTTACTCCTCTAGGTCACAATATTTCCCCTTAGAAAAGTACAATATTTGGATGTTAATCTCCTATCAACCACTGATCCTACATAATCAGCATCCGTATAAGCTTCTAGGGTCAATTCTTGTCCTCTTTTGAATAGGATTCCTTTACTTGGTGTGCCTTTTAGATAATGCAGAATTCTGTGTACAACTTTTAGGTGAATTTCCTTTGGATTGTGCATAAATTGGCTAACCACTCCCACAGCATAAGCTATGTCTGGCCGTGTATGTGCTAGATAAATGAGTCTCCCAACTAATCTTTAGTAGAGACCTTTATTTGTTGCTGCATCATCTGAACAATTACCTAGCTTATGGTTAGGCTCAATAGGAGTCTCAGCTAGCCTACATCCTAGCATACCAGTCTCTGTTAATAGATTTAGGATATATTTATGCTGTGATATAAAATACCTTGTTGAGAGTGAGTTACTTCAATACCCAAGAAGTATTTCAGCTACCTAACTCCTTAATTTCGAATTCCTTTACCAAACACTACTTTAGGCTTTTCATTCCCTCCAAATCATCTCCTATCATTATGATATCATCCACATAAATCAACAAAACAATGATTTTTCCAACAGCTGAATGCTTTATAAATAATGTGTGATCTCTTTGGCTTTGTTTGTTATCCCCATTTAAGCATGGCTTTGGTAAATTTTCCAAACCAAGCTCTTGGAGATTGCTTCAACCCATATAGGGATTTGTTTAACTTACACACTACATCTTTTTCCTTTGTTTGACTCAGTCTCAGTGGAACCTCCATATAAATTTCTTCCTCTAAATCTCTATGTAGAAAGGCATTTTTGATATCAAATTGTTGTAATTTCCAACCGAGATTAGCAGCTAGGGATAGTAATATCCTTATGGTATTCATTTTTGCAACGAGAGCAAAAGTTTCAAGGTAATCTACACCATAGGTTTAAGTATAACTCTTAGCAACTAACCTTACTCTCTACCTTTCTAATGACCCATCTAAGTTGTACTTAATAGTGAATATCCATCTACACCCTATTGGTTTCTTTCCTTTAGGCAATGTCACTAGATCCCATATCTTGTTCTTTCAAGTGCCTGCATCTCTACCCTCATGTTTTCTCTCCAATTCTCATTGCTTAATGCCTCAGATACTATTTTTGGAATGGGAATTGAGCTAAGGTTGGTGAGAAAGGTTTTGTGACTGAGAGACAAATATAGGACATGAATAAGTACATGGGGTGTTGTGTACATGTGCTGGTCCCTTTGCGAGTGGCAATAGGTAGGTCAATATCAGCTGAATTAAGCAAATCAGAAACATGTTCAACTTCATTAGGGTAGATAGCAGTAGAAGTAGTTACCTCAGCTTCCTCTATGTTAGGTTTAGGAGCTAATTCAGATACTTGAACAGGTGTTGAATGAGCAGTAGGTTTCTTCCTTCTTGATTAAACTTGAAATGGACGAGGTTCACCCTCTTGAATTTACATTTTTGTCTGTTCTTGATGCTTGGATTGAGATTTAGATGTTAATTGTAGGGGTGAAACAGAAGGTTGTATAGGAGTAGGCAATAAAGAAGGGAAGTCAGGGAAAAATAAATTTCTATCCTCTTCCTCACTTGCTGAGATCTCCCCCTGAACAAAATACTTAGTTAGTTCAGCAAATGTAACATCCATTGATACCCAAAAAAAAATTGGTTGGAGGATGAAAACATTTAATACCCTTTTTGAGTAGATGAATACCCCACAAAAATACATCTAAGAGCCCTCTAGGATCCAATTTTCCCATTTGTTGAGAGTGTTGATGAACAAATGCAACACACCCAAATACTCTAGGTATGAGACCACTAGAGATTGAAGCTTGTGGAAAGAAATGAGGCAGGAGTTGAACAGGACTTTTAGAACTTAGGCTTCTTGATGGCAATCGATTTATAAGATGAGTGGCAATCAAGACAGCCTCCCCCCAATATTGTTTTGAAACATTCCCTTGGAATAAGAGGGCTCTAGTGATATTTAGAAGATGTCCATTCTTTCTCATGGCCACCCCATTTTGTTGTGGGGTGTTGACACAAGAGGAGTCATGAACTATGCCTTTTACTGGAAGTAGGAAGTAAGAAACTAGTTAAAGTAGTCCTTAGCATTGTCTGATCTAACTCTTTTGATAGCAACATTGAACTGAGTTTTACCAAACTGACATCTGATTTGTTCTTTAAAAGATAGATCCAAGTGGTTCTAGTATAATTATCAATAAATGATACAAACAACCGAGCCCCAGTGATATTAGGAATAAGAGATGGACCCCAGATGTCACTGTGAATAAGTGTAAATGGAGAAGGACTTCTCTTAACATTCATTGGAAATGTGGTCCTTCTATGTTTTGCAAATTCACATGTGTCACAGTGGAAGTCTAATTCATTTAATCCAAGGATACATAATTTTCAGAACATTAAAAGAAGGATGACCAAAACGAAAATGTTGTAACCAAATCTTCTCTCTGCGAGATTGAGAGGATTCTATCACACATGTCATAAGAGATATTTTGGCTAACTTAGGTTCTTGTCCACTACTTTGTTCCTTAAGAAAATAGAGACCTTCCTTCTTTTTAGCATGCCCAATCATCTTCCTCATGTCTTGCTCCTGAATGTCACAATATGAGGAATGAAAAACCACACTACAATTAGAATCTGAAGTAGGTTTCTGAATTGAAACAAGATTAGTGAAAGTTTAGGTACATGTAGGGCATTTTTTAAGGCAAGATGTTCATTGATATAAACATCTCCTTGACCTGCTATTGTGGTAGTTGTACCATCAGCAATGGTAAATTTTTTGGTTGCTAGAACAGGGACTATAGGACACAAATTTGTGAAAAGAACAAGTCATATGATCGGTGGCACCTAAGTCAATAATCCAAGCATTTGAGAGAGCAATATCTGTGGCATTTAATGCATAAGAAAAGGAGGAAATACCTGAGGAGATTAGGGTACAAGTACTTGAACCAATAGAATTTTCTAGGGATCCAATCAGTTGCTTCAATTTAGAGATTTCTTCCTTGTTAAACTCAGTAATCACCGGTTCTTAATGCTCCATTTCACCCACCCGTTGTGTGTTAGCCACATAGGCATGCTCTTGCCTCTTCTGCTTGCCTGGTTCTTTACCTTCAACTTGTGGTTTCCCATGAAACTTCTAGCACTTATCTATAGTGTGTTGTCACAGTGTGACAATGATGATTACCTTGAATCAATGAGATTCAAGGGTAGAACGAAGCAAGGGAAGAATATAGAGAGAGAGAAAAAGAAATAAGAGAGAGTAAGAGACAATGTAGAGGGAGGTTAATTGAGAAATTGTTCAATTGATTGTTCATTCCCCTCCCACAAAATTGGAAGAGTTGATATACTCACTTGGGTGGGTGCGGATGCAGCAGATCGCTACCCCTCCTAGCGGTTACAACCAATTCTTTTGTCCTTTTCCTAAGGCCTCACACGTGGCCTTTTGATTTTAACAAATTGACAGCTAGAAATTGAAATACAATACTAACAACAATGTAACAAAGAATCCTACCAACAAGCAGTAAGGCAAAAGCAAGAATCCTACCACCATTTTGTCCACGATAGCTTCTAGTTCTTTCTGCTCTTCTTTCTGCTCTTCTTTCTCCCTCAGTAGTAGGGGTAACTCTGGGTTGACTTGCTCAGTCCCAGTGGACCTCTTTAAGAGGGACACATGA